>NC_092579.1:7780000-8380000 GCF_037975245.1 Apostichopus japonicus
GCTTTCATCAGCTGCTGCCTGCTGATCGGTGCACGGACATGGCGGTAGATCACCAATGTTAGCAGATCGCAACCAGGAGGAACACATTGTGCTGTCAATCACGTTGTCGTCAGAACGTTTTGAGGTACCACCAATGCCCCCAGGATCATAGGCATCAACGGTCCCGCCTCCGGGAGATCCAACGAGTATATTACCATCGGATCCATAACAACACTGTTGTCTACTTCCTCCTGATCCTGATCGATAACACGACGAAGCTCCCGGGTGATAATATTCAAGAGATGGGTTTTCGTCAGGTTCAAAGCCTCCATAAGCTTCTGCCTGCTGATCGGTGCAAGGACATGGCGGTAGATCATCAACGTTAGTAGATTGCAACCAGGAGGAACACATTGTGCTGTCAATCAATTTCAAATGTACGCTGGATAGAAGGTGATACAGAAGCTTGTCATTTGATCGCAAGGTAATCACTGCCGACGATAGACCAAACGAACTAAGTCCATCCAAACTTTCCGTTGGTATTTCCGATGGCATGAAACTAAAAATACCTACGTTTTTAACCCTGCCTGAAATTTTAATATCATCTGACCAAATAAGTCCTTGGTCTTGACCGATTCCTTCAATGGCGACTTGAATTGAAATAGCAACGTATTTCACTTCAAACAGGTTGGTTGGATCCCAATCAATGATAATTTCTTTTTCTTTTGTAAAATCAATGTTACCTTCAATTTCATCTGATTGCAAAACATTGACTGTAGCAGGAAGGACATCTTGGGGAAGAATGTAAACATTTCCCCTGAAAGGAAAAGTTTCTTTGTTGTCAACGGACACGTCCACGGTAACGTATGATAGCTGTTGAAACCTCGGAGTAGTGCAAATAATAGTGTAGGCATCAATTACATAACCGCGTACTTCAATCTCTCTGTTATCTTCATTGAATCGGCAAAATACATTTGTAGTATGTACTTCATTACTTTCAAGACATGGAAGCGTGACAGTGAGTTGTTCTCCGCCAACCTCTCGCAAAAAGAAGGGTTCAATGTTTAGGAGGCGTTCGTCATTTGGAAGGAAGAGTCCAGCTGAATAGCCATAAGTCTCGGCTTGTTCATATCCATAAACTACAACAGAAAACGGAGATCCATCGATGTACGAGCTTTGTTCTACGAAAAAGACCCCTTCTCCCTTTGGAACCTCTACCGTATATACATCATATGGTGTACCGGCTATGCTATGATGGATATGACTGCTATCTTGTAAAATAGGTTCACCGTTCACAAGAATGGTCTCCGACTCATTAGATTTGACTATTATATTGAGAAAATTAAAGAATCCTTCACTGTCTCCGCCAGATTTTGGAGGAGTAGAAAATCCAAAGATGTAGCTGAATTGTTCTTCAGAAGGAACCTGAATGATTGAAGGGTCAACAATATTTTGGTTAATTGTTCTTAAAAGCTGCAAGACAGAAATTGGCTGATTTGAGGTGATGACCCCACTCCCATGAAGCTCGCCTTGCCAAAATTCCCCGACTTGCATTGTTACCGGTTCGATACCGGGAATGGTTACTTCTGAATTTTCGTAATAGGTGTGAATAACATACACTGATCGGTCATCAGCGGATCCTGTTGCAGTGTAAATATATGAGCTACTCCAGCTTTCCACCGGTACCACTTGCTCCGAAAGCGTATCACAATTTGATCCCTGCGTAGATGCACATATGTGACCAGTAAAGAGTGCAAGTGGCTTATCGCTTTCAATTACACTGCCCCCAATATATTCGGCATTGGAATCGCTCACTAGTTGTATTACTTCATGTTCGTGGATCGTCAGTTGAATCGTTTCGCCACTCAGGTAAGAGGTGTCACCGATAGTGACTCCTGCGGTAAGGACGATCCTTACGGCAGTTTCATCTTCCACGCCTACAATAGCAAAGAGACTCGGCCAGATATTGTTACTATCATGGCTCATTGCTACGTAAGATAGTCCAAGATTGTTCACTGGAATAGCCAAGAAAGCATCAGTTGTGAACGGCGCGTAGTTAAGACCGTAAACAGACACATCGCTGGTAGCAATCACTTCAATGACTTTGTCACTATGTTCTGAGGTTACACCTAGTAGTAATTCGGTCGGAATATTGATTCGCTTCGAGCTTCTCGCATCCAGAACAAATGTTGTTAGGTACGGCCCATCAATGCCAGAATACTTGCTGCTTATCGTGACTGATGTTGATTGATCGCTGAATGCAACAACGATCAGAGAGAGTTCAGTCGTTAATGGGCTGTTATCATAGTTGCCTGTAAATGCTATCACAAAATGGCGTCCTCGGGTGATACCAGCACAAATGGCTGCATTCCCATCAACTTGGAAGACTAGGTTGACAAGAATGAATATGATAATGACAAGTCTGTTCGCCATTCTTGCTGTAAACGAGAAAGAATAAACCGTGTTTAGTCTGGCGTGTACTGATACATTAAAACAATTCTCATAAAAGACAGTACGATTTGCTTTGCAAAAATATCCGAACGATGTGTGGCCCATACAACGTTAAGGTAATTTAGAGGCTAATTGACAGCCCCTCAGAATTATTCTTGCAATAGCAGTTCTTTAATTTACACGTACAATGTTATTTTTCTTTTAATTTTATAAGGTAGAATACCGGCAGCAAGGACGCCTGCGTTAAGAATAGTGTAAAAAACAGTGCGATGTACCTTGAAGCCATTTATTCACGTCGTTATTTTCTGTTAATTGACAGCAGTTCTAATGCAAAATTTTCATCTTTTATTGGGATGTTTTTCTACCTTTGTACTTATATGTTATTGATTGTAAGCCCACCATGGCCTGTAAAGGATAAGGGATACCGCAAGTGGTAATTCTGAAACCTTAATTGAATTCTAAATCACAACTTTCCCTCGTTTGAAGTTCGATAGAAGATAGATAGCAAATCCCCAAAGCAGCACAGCAGATATGGTGTCTGGCATCATCGTTTTTAGCAATATATATATATATATATATATATATATATATATATATATATATACATACATATATATATATATATATATATATATATATATATATATATATATATATATATATATATATATATATATATATATATATATATATATATATATATATAATATAACGAAAATCCACGTTTACTCCAAAAGAAAATATTATTATTAGAGAAAACCAGAGAAATAAGATATGACTCATAATTGACAAATAAGGAGTAAGTTTTAGAAAATATATTGGAATTTTCGGTCCCCCTGGGACCTTCGTCAGCAATACTTGGCAGTCGAATGAGAAGTACAAAATGTGACACAATGAAAGTATGACGCTAGATAAGTGTAAGTTGCAATGATGGAATTAAAACCAAATAAACCATGACTATACAGGAAGCGGATTAAGGAGCAAAGAACGGATTACATATGCTTGTAGAACTGGTAGTTGTTAAGGGGTCCCAAGTCTTTGTTGAGGCCGGTGATGTGAGACTTAATACGAAAGATCCAATCGATTTCTTTACGTTTACGTTCAGTAGTTGATTTGAAGTTCGAGGCAATTAAAATACATTTTAGGTTTTTTAGAGAATGACCATGAAGATTGAAATGTTCGGACACTGGGAATCCTGCAAAATTATCACGAACAGATTTTTTGTGATTATTAAAACGTAAGCGGAATCGGGAGCCTGTTTCACCTACATAATTGCCCTCTTTGCAAAGTACACAATAGAAAATGTAAATAACATTAATAGAATCACAAGAGAGGGAAGGGGGTCTAAGACTAAAGTCAACATTGGGAATCTTGACCACGGTGCCTGGGGTAATATGGGGGCATATTTGGCATCTAGGTTTACCGCAAGGAAAATTGCCTGCGGAGGTGGAAACTGAGCGGGGGAGTCTGGGGGAAGTGAGAAGAAATTTAAGGTTGGGGGGTTGACGAAATGCTAGCATGGGGGGTACCTTAAACGATTCTCCTACAGACTGATCGTCTTGAAATACAGCAAAATCCTGTTTGATGGAGCGAATGAAAGATTTGATGAGGGGGTTGTAACTGGTAACGAACGGAATGCGTGTGTTGGGACTTTTAGACTTGTATTTTAATAAGTCCTTACGGCTCAACTTGTCGGCCCTGGAAATACCCTGTCTAATTAAGTGAAGGGGGTATCCGACGTTCAAGAAATAACCAGTTAATATGGATACCTGGTGTTTAAAATCACATGGGTTGGAGCAAATGCGTTTAAGTCTAAGGCATTGGCTGTAAACAATAGAACTCTTGAGATTATGTGGGTGAAAACTATTAAAGTGTAAATACATATGAATATCAGTGGGCTTATAATAGACTGAAGTGGTTAAGGAATTGCCATCCAACTTGACCAGAACATCTAGGAATGAAATTTGATGTTTGGAAACTTCGACAGAAAATTTAATGCTGTCATGAAAAGAATTAACATGATCAAAGAAAGACTTAAGAGATTCTTCACCATGTGGCCAGACAAAAAATATATCGTCAATATATCTATAATAATGTGATGGCTTAAGAGGAGAAGTGGATAGCATTTCCTGTTCTAATTCGTGCATAAATATGTTGGCGTAACAAGGTGCCATCTTAGTGCCCATAGCGGTACCATTGATTTGTAGATAATATTTCCCGTTAAAAGAGAAATAATTATTACTTAATATGAAACGTAAAATGGGACCAAGATCATATTAAGTAATAATTATTTCTCTTTTAACGGGAAATATTATCTACAAATCAATGGTACCGCTATGGGCACTAAGATGGCACCTTGTTACGCCAACATATTTATGCACGAATTAGAACAGGAAATGCTATCCACTTCTCCTCTTAAGCCATCACATTATTATAGATATATTGACGATATATTTTTTGTCTGGCCACATGGTGAAGAATCTCTTAAGTCTTTCTTTGATCATGTTAATTCTTTTCATGACAGCATTAAATTTTCTGTCGAAGTTTCCAAACATCAAATTTCATTCCTAGATGTTCTGGTCAAGTTGGATGGCAATTCCTTAACCACTTCAGTCTATTATAAGCCCACTGATATTCATATGTATTTACACTTTAATAGTTTTCACCCACATAATCTCAAGAGTTCTATTGTTTACAGCCAATGCCTTAGACTTAAACGCATTTGCTCCAACCCATGTGATTTTAAACACCAGGTATCCATATTAACTGGTTATTTCTTGAACGTCGGATACCCCCTTCACTTAATTAGACAGGGTATTTCCAGGGCCGACAAGTTGAGCCGTAAGGACTTATTAAAATACAAGTCTAAAAGTCCCAACACACGCATTCCGTTCGTTACCAGTTACAACCCCCTCATCAAATCTTTCATTCGCTCCATCAAACAGGATTTTGCTGTATTTCAAGACGATCAGTCTGTAGGAGAATCGTTTAAGGTACCCCCCATGCTAGCATTTCGTCAACCCCCCAACCTTAAATTTCTTCTCACTTCCCCCAGACTCCCCCGCTCAGTTTCCACCTCCGCAGGCAATTTTCCTTGCGGTAAACCTAGATGCCAAATATGCCCCCATATTACCCCAGGCACCGTGGTCAAGATTCCCAATGTTGACTTTAGTCTTAGACCCCCTTCCCTCTCTTGTGATTCTATTAATGTTATTTACATTTTCTATTGTGTACTTTGCAAAGAGGGCAATTATGTAGGTGAAACAGGCTCCCGATTCCGCTTACGTTTTAATAATCACAAAAAATCTGTTCGTGATAATTTTGCAGGATTCCCAGTGTCCGAACATTTCAATCTTCATGGTCATTCTCTAAAAAACCTAAAATGTATTTTAATTGCCTCGAACTTCAAATCAACTACTGAACGTAAACGTAAAGAAATCGATTGGATCTTTCGTATTAAGTCTCACATCACCGGCCTCAACAAAGACTTGGGACCCCTTAACAACTACCAGTTCTACAAGCATATGTAATCCGTTCTTTGCTCCTTAATCCGCTTCCTGTATAGTCATGGTTTATTTGGTTTTAATTCCATCATTGCAACTTACACTTATCTAGCGTCATACTTTCATTGTGTCACATTTTGTACTTCTCATTCGACTGCCAAGTATTGCTGACGAAGGTCCCAGGGGGACCGAAAATTCCAATATATTTTCTAAAACTTACTCCTTATTTGTCAATTATGAGTCATATCTTATTTCTCTGGTTTTCTCTAATAATAATATATATATATATATATATACTGCCGATTCAACAATATAAAATGCCGATTCATCACCTTTAGTTTAGTTTACGTCCGGTTATTTTACAAAACGGGTATTGAACGATTAACAAAGTCGATGAATGCACAATGCTAAACATATCTCATTTTGAAGCCTTAATACACTATTACATTGTACAAGCGGCGTACCACAGTAATATTAGGTCAATATTTCACCTCTAATTTACGTTTTTCTAACAGCCTAAAGGGGTTACCACAAACCTGCACGCCGTTGCTGTTAAGAGAGAGAGAGTGCATGAACCTGCTTAGCCTTTCCTTTCTGAATCATTTAAAGTTCACGAGAAAGCAAAATCGATAGAAATTAGCAACCGCCATGTTGTAAATGACTGAGCCTACTTGGTTTTCCTTCCGCCATGGACGGCGGTGTTAGTGAATCTACACGACAGTCAATGCTTAGCAAAGAACAACTGAAATCGCTTGGTTACAGTGTACTGATACTGTGTCACAACTTAATTGCTAACAATATGCACATGCTAGTCATAAACATAACCCTTGTCACATGTGTATGTGAAAACATAACATTTTGAAGCCCTATCATACATTTCATTACAGACACGACGTAGTCGATCTCTCGATGGCTCGTTTTTGTTACTATTGTATAGGGATTGATCACACAACCATTACGATTTAGTTTACATCCAAACTTAAATTCGCATTCGCTGAGGTCGAGCGAATGAAAAACTACAAAAAAAAAACACAAAACAAACATCCAAACAAACAAACAAACCATAAAGCAAATGAGAAACTCATCAAGAAATCTAGGAAAGAAACAAGTAAGAATCCGATTAATGTTTGAAATCAATACAATAACAAAGATGGGGACAAATTTGTTTACTGGAAAAGATTGTTTAGGCCATCGAGATTGAACGCATAGGCCTAATGGGTTTTTTCTTCATTTGTTCACTGTAGCATATAACCTTCTCCCTAGTTACAATCTGTAACAACATTAATTTAATATAAATAGTTTTGCCTCTCATTTGTTTACGTTTATGACTGCATTCAGATAATGATGAATGTGAAACATCAGAAGTTTATATAATGGATACTATACACTAATTTTCGATTGCAAGCTTACCTGAGATGTGAACACGATAGGATTGGTAGACAGTTTCCTTTTCACCGATGTTGTACCTTAGACAACCTGATGTGCGTGATAGTTTTCGTCAGCTCAAAAAGACAGTTGGGCGTAATAAAGAAAGGACTGGCATTTGCACAGTACTCCTAGATGCATCAGCTTATGTATCACACTCGAACTATTTTAATGTCACACTTGGTTTGCTTGTCTCGCTGTTGCGAAAGACTCGAAGAGTATGCCCCTGGTTCTTCGACAATGATGGCACCAGGCCAAGATAACCAACAATTTAAGCATACCCTGGGTATCAAAAAAATATATTTGCAAAGTGATCCACTCTCATTATTAGCCTCCTACGAATTGGAACTGATTATATGAACATGAAGAGGGTGCATAGACAAACATGGGACAGATGTATCTATCTTATAGTTGCTGGTATAGGTGTATCAATGTTTGTATTTACAGTGTGCATATTTGAGACGTATGTTGTTTCATGTGAGTAACATTAACATGATCAATTTTTGGAATTGATTGAGCTGAGACATTTAACATAATATCTAAAATTCACTCATCCCCTTGAGATCTATCATATCAACGTCCGAGTTAAATGCACCGAGCCGTCTACATGTGACGAGAACTGCAACTAACAAGGATAAAAAAGCGGCAGTTATTTGAAAATTTCGCTGTGACGGAATCAGTTTTGCTGGACATTATTACGCGCACTTAGATGCATGCTATATTCATTTTAATTTTGCGAACGTCATCGTGTGCATTACTTTGTGTGCTAAGTGAGCAAGATACTGATAAGACTTGGATAAGCTCAAACAAGCACTGATGATTATAAGAGGCAGTTAAGAAATTGGTTAATGAACGTACTGCGGAGTATATTATTTGATTTCATTCATCGTCAGTATAGAGTATTAAAGTTCACCCCGTTCATTCACTTATCTTGCATTGGAACTACCCCTTGTTAGATAAAATAACCGATTTAAATTTATGTACCATAATCATGTAAAGGGAATAAAGAAATAATTCATTGGTATATCAGTAATATTTTTATTTAGCTTTTTCGCCTTTTCTAGGAGTACAAAGTTTGTTGCAATTAAGATGTTGTTCGAACCTTCCGCACCGAATTTATGCAATTCTTTCTCATTTCGCGACTATTCTGTTGTCTGGTACTGTCAGATCACATTTTAAAGTAGTGGACTGCATGAACAGTGTGAAGTTAGAAACTATTTCTTATTGATGTCCAGTACGTCTGTTATGATGCTCCACCTTAATTTAATTTGATAATAGCATTCTAATATGGGTAGAATATAGATATAAATAAACACTTTCACTTTGCGTGTTATGGTACACCTCACATGGTGATAGTGCAACTGCTACTCGTACATTGAAACATACTAATATGTGTAATTAAAGTATGTTGTGGCGAGTTAAAAGTATATAAAATATCAAATGCGCATGTTCTCTAACTTTGGGTAAATCATGACTAGAACTGTTTGCTGAAAGTGTAACCTTTAATGTGATCTCGATATTCCCACTTGTAGTCAAACACTTATTAATTTCGTCAGGGTAAACTGCACAGCACATTTGTTTACAATATGGCAATTCTGACACAGATATAGAAGGGAGACTAAGTGACAGAAAGTTTAGTCTTTTTATGCAATAACACAAAAGAAAAGAAGTCTTTGAGAGTCAGTGATGAGTCTTTAATTATTTCGGTTCTTCTAAGGTATAATTGAGCTTTAAAATATGATAGATTTATGGAAAGTTCCTTTTACACTAAACTGATGAGACGAAGGCTCCTCAGTGGAAGCCTAAAGTTTAATGTTAATCCTTTGTTTTGGAAACTTCTAATAACTGACCTCTTTTGTTTTCATAGAGCACACTTGTATGAAATTCAATTTGTCTTTGAATGTGTGTTATATATTATACACATATTCTTTGAGAACATAAAAGTCGTAAGTTTTCTTATTGACTTTTGCGATGCATCTGCGTAATTGACTTCCAAAGTTAGACTAAGTAGTTCAGCCACTTAATGTATGAGTATTAGATGTTTAAAGGGACATCCAAAACATGAAAGAGGTACAGTATTACAACCAGCACTAACTATTATTGGCTTTTAAATGGTATACAATATATCAACACTATATAAAACTTAATTGTGTGCTTAAAATCATACCTTAAGTAAACCACGTAAACAAAAAACAAAATGGTTCTATGTTAAATTGTAAAATGGTTCCCCAAACAAAAACAAAACAAGGAAACAAATACAGAAACCTAAACATATTACAGTCACAGCTTACGATATTTGAACTTATAGTGCATATTTAGGTAAAAGTCTCACAAACCAGAGTTTTCTAACAGCTGAGAGAGACATATGTACTCATCATGTGATATTTTGCGTAATATATTTCTACCTCACGATAATTGCATGCCTCTTAATGTGATGGGCTATGTTTTGATATGATGCAGTTATAAGTTCATTTAAATGCACAACTCAATCGATAATTTCAAGATTCAGTTTACATATATAGGGGATTTCATAGTTTACTTTAGATTGTTATCGTTCAAAGTGACCGTAGTACCAAGATCAGCACACATACCTGTGAAAAATCACACCAGGAGAACAGAGAAAGAAATATAATGATACTGGATTTCATTTTATTCTTTGGTGACCTACACATAAGTATATTGCCTGTCTGAGTAATCATAAACCAACGTCATAATCATATCACATGTTTCTGCCATCATATTGTTGTTTGAGAAATTGGTTGGAAGATTTGTAAGTTGATGTTTATGATGTCTCAGTCTGATGTTGTCATAATATAGTCCGTGACATGATTTAAAGATAAGGTACCTGAAAACATACCCCCTTAATATTCCCCCCACCCCAGATGCCATTAAACTTATACCATAGGAGTAAGAGTATATATCTCCATGATGAGATTGAGGGGAAATATTTCAATTGTCTGTCTTGCGGATTACGCTATTGAACAACCCAAAATGCATTAACCAGAGCTGTTGTTCTTTGTGCACATACACGGATAAAAAAGAAGAAGGATAATGCAACTGTTACCGAATTTATATATAGATACACTAATATGTGAATAGTTGCTATAAAAGTCGAGTTGAAGTGAAAGTACTTGAATAATTGATACTGCATTTCTACCTATCTCTATTTTGTGGACGATGAGAGTGATCAACTAGTGACATGAAGGACATTTAATCATGATTATTAATTTTAGAGTTAGTCATACACATTTTGAGAGTAAGTTAAATGGTTATCTGGATCAAATGTTGCCATTTGTTGATTAACGTCAGATGTTTGTTTCTTCTCAGATCTTTGTTTATTAAAAAAACATGAAATAATTATAACAATGGTCAAAATTAATAAGCAAGAAAGGATCACAACCACGGCTATCATAACCGCTGTTTTTATTCCAGTTGACTCTTTGACCGTTGTACACGTCGGTAGGTCAGCTGACCATGTGCCATTCAATTGACATGTCAAAACCGATTGGCCAAATAAGATGAAGCCATCGTTGCAAGAAATATTCAATGCTGAACCAACAAGGTATGTATCGCCATTAACAACGCCATTTTCAACTGTTCCAGGTACATCACATCTAATAAGAATGCATTCTGGAAGCTGTTGAGACCAAGTGCCATTAGGCTGACAATGCAACTCTCCGTCACCGTAGCTTAAAAATGATACTTCATTGCATATTACCACCACAGTATAACCGACTAGATAAACGCTTCCATTTACGTATCCATTAACAACTTCTCCAGGGAAACCGCAGCTAACGATTTTAACCGACTGTTCCGTTATTGTTTCAAATTCGTGAACATCTTGCAAAGAATCATTTGCAAAACTTGTACTCCCGGTTGTGACGGCATCAAAGATACAAATAGTCGAATCTCCGCAAACCGATTTGATATCTTCGCTTACGTCAGTTGTATTCGGAAATTCCAAAGTAGGAACAAAGTTAACATCGCGGAACGAAAAAAAATCAGTAGGTGGCAGATAACTGAAAATCGAAGTATTTACATTTAACATCCATGAAAGTCCAAAATCGTAATGGATGATATCAATCGTCGAGTTTGGTGATAAGGTTGATCCATCTGGTAACATCAAGTCATCTTCGGGATGGTCGTTGAAGTTCCCTAACAAACCCTCTGTCTTTTCTTTAAATTCGTCTGGTAATTGTAAAATGAAAGACATCATCTCTGGTGTTATACGAATCAATAATGTCGCCCCTGTGCTAAGAGAAATCCTGACCTTTGACAAGTCTGGGTTAATCGCTAGCCTCATCCCAGGAAAGGTTTGTTCTCGGATAAGATGCCCTTCGAAGAACAAATCAATCTGAACCATATCCATCAAAATCATTAAGGAATCATCCAATTGTGACCTCTGAACTTGAATAACTGGAGAAAGATTGGACGAAAGAACAAATGCCGTATAGACACTTGCATTAGTACCAGGAAGAGCTTCCATTCTTGCTTGAAAAGTTAGATTATGTAAAGTAGATTTTAGAAGAAGAAATTCTCCTGCACCATTAAATGTAAATTCTTTTCCGTCGAGACTCAAAAAGTGAGGATCTCCAGTGCCGCGAGTTGGACGTGGAGGTTGGTACTGTGAACAATCATCTGAGGGGCGAAACTCGTAGTAAAAGCTACACAAGTGACTTTCTTGCTTACAGCAAGACAACCAAGGTAAGATGTCATACCAAAAATGCCAGATGGTACCAATGTGTAAAGCATAAGCATCAGCAGTTCCGCCCGCCGGAGGTCCCACTAAGATGTTTCCGTCACTCCCGTAACAACACTGCTGTCCAGAGCTACCTGATGTAACACTAGAACGAAAGCACAAAACGGCACCCTCGTGGACGAAAGTTAGATCCGACGAGTCATCTTCCTTGAAATTACCGTCAACGAATGCTTGATCATCGGTACAGGGACAAGATGGAACGTTGCTAAGTCCATCAGGCATAAAGTTAGCTAGCCGATTGTCAGACCATTCGTTACAAGATGTCGAACCAAGCACCTTCAAAAATCCACTAGAGAGATGATACAATATTGACTCTGATCGTGGTTTAACAATAAATACCGCTACAGACGTACCAAACGGGGCTATGTTTAAAGGGAAATTTTCATGCATTAAATTGAAACTGCCAGTATTTTCCACCTGTTTGATGTCGATGTCCAATGACCAGCCAAATCCTGGACTCCCAAAGTTCGGAAAACTTACCCTAACGGAAATATCTACCCATTCTACAGCGAAGAAGTCATCGGATATCCAATTAATAAAAATTGTTCCATTTTCGTTGAAATTGATGTAGCCAAACGTTTGCCCTGACTGTTCTACAACAACCTTTGGAGGGAGAACGTGCTGAGGGAGAACATGGATATTTCCTCTGAACAGGAATGTCCTTCCATCATCTACAGAAACATCAACTGTGACATAAGATATCAAATGAAACACTGGCGTGATGCAGACAATATTGTAGAGGTCAATAGGCGTCCCTGTTACTTCTTCCGTAGCTTCTGTGCTTGTGGTAAACCTACATTTTATGCTGTGAGTTTCAGCAACATTTTCTTCAAGACAAGGTAACGTCAGAGCCAGTTGTTCTCCTCCAACCTCTCTCACAAAATAAGGTTCGATGTTAAGGAGACGTTCATCAGTAGGAAGAAATAGTCCAGCCGAGTATCCATACGTCTCATCATCTTCGTAGCCATACACAATGACCGTAAACGCGGACGTGTTGTTTAAAGAACTCTGTTCTACGTAATACGTTCCTTCTCCTTTCGGGATCTCTAATGTATATACGACATAGTCTGTTTGTGGAATGTTGTGGTGGGTGACAGTGTCATCTGTTAGAATGATCTCTCCGTTCATTAGTATTGTCGAAGATTCGTTGGCTTTGACAACAATATTCAGGAAATTGAAGAAGCCGTCATCATCTCCACCGGATGAATAAGGTGTAGAAAATCCGAAAATGAAACTATATTGGTCTTTGGCAGGAACCTGAATAATAGATGGATCCACTATTACCTGGTTTATTGTTCTCAGCAGTTGAAGAACAGAGATAGGTTTATTTGACTTAATTATCCCACTTCCAACTAGTTCGCCCTGCCAGAATTGCCCAGTTTGTAAAGTAATTTCTCCCACAGTCGGGACGCTTACCACTGTATCGCTATAATGAACGTGAATGGTGTAAACTGACCTATCGTTGGGCGTCCCTGTTGCTGTGTAAATGTATTGTGTACCCCAACTCTCTACTGGAACAAGTTGCTCCGAAAGGGTGTCACAGTAAGATCCTGGAGTTGATGCACACAAATGACCTGTGAATACGGCTATTGGGTTGTCACTTTCAATCGTACTACCTCCAATATATTCAGCGTTTGAATCTGCAACGAGCTGCACTACTTCATACCTGTTGATATTAATCTCTAAAGAATCTCCTCCTTGATAAGAAACACCATCAAGGGTTACTCCAGCAGTGAGAACGATACTTACCGAAGTATCATCCTCTACACCAACAATAGCAAAAAGGGAAGAATCATCGTTGTCACCATCATTTTGATAACTCATTGCCACGTGCGAAACGCCAAGGTTATCCACAGGGATGCCCAAAAATGCATCGGTTGTGAATGGAGCATAATTAAGGCCATAGATAGATACATCACTGTCAGCATCAACAGCGATAACTCTGTTGCTGCGTTCTGATGACATACCAAGCAATAATTCGGAGGGAAGAGTTGCTCGAAGAGATCCCCTTGCTTCAATCTCAAACGTTTTCTCATACGGAAGTTGGTTGATAAGGTATCGGCTGCTTATAGTAACAGTCGTTAATTGGTCACTAAATGCTACCACGATCAGCGACAGTTCTGTTACATCATAATTTGATACATGGTTACCTGTAAATGCCAATACAAAATGGCGTCCCCGTGTAATACCTGAACACGATCCATCTCCTGTTGCAACTTGCACTTGAGCCACTATGAAAGCAGCTGCTAATGCGACCCACATCACTGTTTCCTGACAGAGAAAGAAAAGGAAATTGTGTATTTTTTTCCTCAAAATTCGTTCATCATTATCTTTTTATTATCATATATAGTTATACTACCGAAACTGCTTCGGTGGAATCTTTTGGAGGTAATGTATGCAATAGTAGTCTATGATGTCAATGAAATCATGCTTTTAGTGCTAATGCGGTACATGTCGGCAAAATGTGGTGCAACCCAACATTAATTAAAACCATTTCAAAACTTGCAACATCGACCTCTCAGACTTCGTATACCAACAAGCCTAGTGTATATTCGACATGCTTTCCAATAATTGGAATTTCTTTGAAATACTTCAGTCATTTTGGTTCAATAGTACTGGTTTAAATTAAGGCAGTAATATACTTCATTCTCTTCATCTTGTTCCACCATAATAACCTGGACAATCTGCTACAAATTTACAACAAACGATCTTTCTGCTGCACACAATATATAGCAAATACACATGGAAATGATTACTAAACGACTACTGCTATATGATGTTTGGTAAAATGCCCTAAAGTAGTAGAATTAGCTCAGCTACTAATCGCAGAAGCATTCAGAATATTCTGAAATTCATTTTGTAAATATTTATAGGCTCTGAGATTTAACCAGAATTGTTGCACGTCTCTTTATGTTTTCTTCTTGCTTTTCTCTTCCGGTTTGCTTGTCTCGTTTGGACTGTATAACTTCGTAAACAACCTAATTGTTTGCTGTTTGTATCCATAATATACTGCACTGAGTATAGTAGAAATATATTACATAACCGGTTTGTAGTTACAAAAGTCTTTGTAAAGAACTGCTGTAATATCACCAATCTTTGTCATCAAGAATTCATCACGAAAACGCCAAAACTGAAATAATATTTAGACAAGCAGCATCGATTACTTTATCTAAAATTAATAACGAAAGTACCCCTGAGCAGAAGTGGTATCAATGGAAAGGTTGACTTTTTACTTTACCGATGTTCTACAATGCTAAAATACGGTCTTTCCTATGCTCAAGAGCTGGACGTTGTTTGATTATAGATCGAATCTCATTTGAACGAGAATGTAAAATTAGCGACGAGACGCAGAGAGCCAATTTATTGCCGTAAACAACATCTACTTACATCTAAGAAGCCCAGTGTTGACTTTATTTTGGGAAAACTAACCAGCAGATTTACTTTCTCGAGGACATCTGTCATGTTGAAATAAACTTTGTTTTGTACGAAACATCATATACTTGGGTACATCTCATCGAACGTTTTAAGCAATTTTAAAATGCCACAATGTTTTTATGAGGAATTTTTGTGGATATATTTACATAATATATATATATATATATATATATATATATATATATATATATATGTATATATATATATATATATATATATATATATATATATATATATATATATATATATATATATGCAGATTTTTCAAAGGCAAACTGTAATGTAACTGTAATGTCCTTAAATATAAGTCAAACCTATGAATGTTGGTGACAACCGCGCCAGAATTCCTATGTCATCAGATACGGTTAAACAGCTGATTTTTTTAGTAATTTGATACATAGATGTCTCTGTCAGAAGATGCTTACAGTCGCAGGAAAGTCGGTTGTTTTCAAAACAAAAACCAACCAAGACTTTGCCTACGTAAAATGTGTACTGTAGTTTATGAGCGTTCTTCCAATTACGAATCTGCTGATACTAATTGTTTATGTTTGGAAGAAAGTGAAACGCTCCTAGACTTTGCATGGAGATTTTGTTTGAATCTGGCCGGACGTGGAATATTGTTATAAAAGCACCTTGACCATGACCACCCATTCCACTCTCTGTCGGGGCAAAAAATATTTTAGATTTATTCGGGAAATTTTAGACCACTCCTTGCGTTTACATCTAATGAAAAACCTACTTTATAGTCCAATAATTTGACTTATAAACAGTTGCTAGCTGTTCTTTTCTCTGGGGGATGACCGTTACATCCCCTTTCATTGAATTCGGCCGCAAAAACGATAGGGCTACATCGCCTCCTTTATCAAAGTCTGCATTTGCATCAGTCTCTGTCTCTTCCATATAAAGGTTCCTGCACACACCGTACTCAAACCAGTCGAAGCATTTAAGAACCCCCGTCCCATCTTTGAAATCCTGTGCACGGCACTTGAGTACATAGTAGTATCATTCTAATTTTTCCATTTCGGAAAACGATCCTTCACTCTAATCATGTCTTTGCAACAAAATTGCATATATATTGAAGCTTTATCCCGCTTTCTGCTAGAGTCTAGTAAATTAAATATAGAATTGCAAAGAAAAGAAAGAATTGATTTGAAAGCTTGGTATAAGTTACTTACGTGCATTTTATGTGCCTGAAACTTAATCTAACTTCCTCGTCGTTTCCAAAAGTCATGCAAACACATGTCCAGTAGAGATGAAT
Source organism: Apostichopus japonicus (assembly GCF_037975245.1). NCBI lineage: Eukaryota > Metazoa > Echinodermata > Holothuroidea > Aspidochirotida > Stichopodidae > Apostichopus > Apostichopus japonicus. The sequence continues at coordinate 7,796,808 of NC_092579.1, forward strand.
AATGATGACCTTCAGCTACTGCAGTCTATATTCATACGATATCTTATCTCAGAGTAAAAGATATAAATATTTATCTCACTATAAAATCATTAAACAAGTAACCTTTACACATGTATCAGTTCTAAAGTCCAGTCTACCAAGTTCGTTTTTTTTTACATTACCCCGAATGGGTTCGAGTTACATTATGTGGATGGAGATTTTTAGTAGCACTTTTCACTTTACTGAAGTAAGTTTCAACTCTCCCCAAACACTCAGATAAAGTAATATATATCAAGAACAACTGGATGGTTGAAAATGTTCATTTTTATACATCATTAATATATCATATTCACTTGGGCCCATGGCTAATCATTTACATGCTTTCTGGCACATCAATCTGTCAATCACAAAATATGATAGATTCCAATTGGTTGTCTATTTGTTTACTTGACTAAATTTATAACTGGATAGACAAACTTGGAAGATTGCCAAAGTTAACTTAAAGTAAAGCTGTAATGGCCTGGTAATTTTACCACAGAAGAAATACGCGACATACTTGCTTACGACAAACGATCCAACTGAAACCATCCTCCTTGCGTTAATGCATCCTGATTCAATTCCTGGTGAGCTTTTTGAACTCTAACCGCTTGTCAAGTTTAATTCGAACAGCCAGGCTAAATATTAACTGCGGTATAATAAATATGGGACTTTTAACTTTGATCTTATTTTAATGTACCGGATTGCTATAGAAATACTGAAGTGTTGTTAGAAATCTTTCAAATTCGTCGTGGAGTAGGCTGCTTTTTCTGCAACTATCAAGCTATATCAAATTGTCAAAATAGAATCCCCCATTTCCCTATTGTAGCCTATCATCATACCTGTAGTTCACCATCCCAATAACACAGGTGCCTTTTGGGGCATATCATTAAAAGTCAGGAACGTACGCAAGAGGGTGGTGTAGGGGCGGGGAAGCGGGGGGGGGGGGTAGGTTGCCACTTGTGCATACGCATCTTCAGAACGGTGTTCAGTCGATATCTTCAGTAAACGTGTCACCCACTTCATACTTACAGGGCCTGATCATAATACCCCAAGTGAAGTCGGTATATGTTTGTTGAAAACTATAGGATTTATTGATATCTGTGTCAACACGACCTTACATCTTATGGTCTATGTAAAGTACTTCAACTTATAGATAGCCATGATGCTGAAAAATAAATTACAAAGGTCACCCAAGATAGAGCTGACGCACGAAAATCAGACTACTTGAGCAACTCTCTCAGTCACCTTACATTGAGGATATAGCCATGCGATCATGACGGTAGTACGTCAGGTGACGTATCACGTGTCCGTTCGAAAGAGTGTAGAACATAACGTCTTCTATTATCCAGTTCAATTTTTTTTGAGCGATTTTTGTTTCAATTCCTCGATACACAGGTTGCCGTACCGAATTATTATGACATAGACGTGTATAAGTTATTCAGCCCTCAGGCTAGATTTAGCTACTGGTTTCTATGTTCTCGAGGTAACACTGTTTGAGTGGAAAATTGTTGTTCTTATGGGAAAATTACTGTTACGTGCGTGAAATACTGGCACTAAGACAGATGGCAAATGAGACAGACGCCAAGGGCCCCCATGTCAGCAAAGTAGGCTACCCTCGAGGTCAAGGTGCCTCCTTGAATGGCCCAGACTGGGCGGGGCTAACGGTGTGTGGGTAAAGGATAATGTGATGGGTAGGGGTATCCACGACATGCTTGTATTTTATTCCACGTAATCTTTTTTATCACCTAGACATGTTGTTCCGAATGTATTTTATTTCTGGCCGTCGCCAACGACAGAGGCGGTTGGAGTTTTATACAACGGAAAGTAAGGACTTTACCTTACAAATAATTCTTCGAGTGCTGAGGGTGGGGAAACATGCAAGGAAGAAAGCCAGTAGCCAACTGTGGCGAATTGAGCGACCCAGGTTTAACAGGAAAATACCACAAACATCTGTACCGTGCTTATACATTTTACTTTGAATTTTTGATCATGCGACGTATTTCACAAAGATTAAGACAATGTGGGGAACAGGTGGTGTGAAGCTTGGAGCTGGTGGTCAAATCTAGTAGATTGCCTATCAGAATCAATTTTACGCCAATTTCATTCAACTTGATCGCCTGCACAAATTAATCTTGTAAAAAGGAAAAAAACAATACTATAAAGCATTCGTGGACGGATCATTTTATTATGTTAACATCTTCCTATTATAGTTTGTTGACACTTTAGTTAAAAACTAGTGAGACTTTTATTCAGGCTTGAAGAGAGGGTGGGGGTAAGGGCTACAGCCCGTGGGACCAGAGAGTCAATTAGGTACAGCGAAAAAACTTGGGTTGAAAAATATTCTATTCTCACGTTCATGGTATCTTTAAACTAAATGACGGCTTCAAAAACTGACCCGTTTAAATATATTTCCTCGGGATCCAACACTGGCTATCGACGCCACTGCATATATCCTTTACATAAAGTAAAGTAACCCGGACCGATTCTCGAACTTCGAACTCCTTCGAGGAAATAACCAAATCGGATTATTATATCAAAGACAAACAGTACCAGTCAACTGCTTTGGACTGTAAGCAAAGACGAATTAAGATAACATCAATAAAAGTCCAAAGAACTCTCTATCAAACCTTAGTTAGGTAGTGAATGATAACGTGATAATGTCATAATGACTATATAGTTACCACAGATTAGGTTGTAGCAGGTACTCCATCGTCATAACATAGTTGTTCTTTTTACCAATCACAGTTTTGTATTTTTTTCTTTTGGCAAGTCTAATCTATTAGTAAAACAAGAACATACATTTCGAATAATACAATTTCCCCCTTCTCATCTCTCATCTGTCTTCTTCTTCCATAGAGGCAATTAAGACCTCAACAGAGCGTCTCCATTCGTCTCGGTCGGCAGCTGTATTTCTGGCCTCATTCCAGGATCTCCAACCAGCCCTCTCTCTCTCTTTGTCCACTGTCCTGCGCCATGTTGTTTTTGGTCGCCCTCTCTTGCTTCTGCCCTCCGGTGCCCATGTCATGCTGATGTTGCTGTCTTTGTTTGGGTTTTGGCGCAATATTTGCCCAATAAATTTCCACTAGTGGCCTAGTCGGCTTGTCCTCTCGGCTTTGGCTCAGATGCGTCATACTTCTCTCTCAACGAGAGCTGCCACTGTGTCCCCAAGATTTAATAAATTTGATCTGTTAAAGGTTCCGTAGCAAGAGTTTTTTTTACAGGGTGGGGTTGCTAGCCCCACGCCAACCCTTCTCGTTTTGTATCCGGGCTTGGGACCGGCATAGCCAGAGTTCTTTCCCCCCTTAAAGAACCGTAAATTCTTTCAAATTCTTCCAAGTGTTTCTCCAAACGAGATGACAGTCGACCAAATTATGTGAATTTCCTACACATACTTCTTAAATAAGCGAACATAAATAAATCAGTACTGAGTGAAATTTGTCGCCCATACACTTGTTCATAACAGTTTTAAATGCCAAATGAAGAGCAATCCTGATTTTTCGCAATTTGTAATTTTTTTCTTCATTGTGATAACTATATATCGAACTAATGCACTACCGTGGGTTTGGCATATTATTGAATCCAGTCGAAAATTTGTCAAAACAATAATAGTTATCATAACAATACTGTGTGATTTCACAATAAGCCAGTTCGGAGATTTCATCTGCTCTTGGGTGTTTCCTGTCTGTGTCTTTTCTGTACAGGTCAATCGGTAACCATTCATTGCAAAGTTATTACCACCGTACAAAACATTCAGTATGATCAGTGAAGGAGTGTCTCTTTTGTGTCTCTTTTGTTTCTATGTGTCATCGTCATCGTCGTCGTCGTCGCCGTCGTCGCCGTCGTCGCGTCGTCGTCGTCGCGTCGTCGCCATCGCCATCGCCATCGCCATCGCCATCGCCATCGTCATCATCATTATCATCATCATCCTCATCATCAAGTCACATTTAAAATTTAACCGCTGTATCGCCTGATTTTGAGCAAATTGTTTTCAATATCTTTTGCCAGCCTATGAATCATATAGAGATTTTTCTTTGAAATGCGATTTGAACACCCTAAGTTTGCAATGCAAATTATCATTAACACGCCTCAACATGCAAATCGTGCTCTACATAAACCGACCAGTTCAAACTGCAAAACATTTCTGCGTCAACAGGTCACTCTAGAGAGTCTAGACACCACCAATTGCATCTCTTCGGTAGATGGCAAACACCTTAACTCATCGTTGGGAAAATCCCAAGTTGCATTCTTTTATCAGAGACAAACAAACCACTCAACTGCCTTTGACTAAATAAAAAATGATACATTCCGACCTAGTTATCAAGTTGACATACCATGGATAAAAAAGTCCAATGAACTCGTTACATATTATACGGTAATTACTAACCATGTAAGGATTTGAACTTTGTATATTAAGGATTGACTTGTAAGGAGATCATATCATACTGATATAATTTGATCACTGAGCAGGTTGTCACAGATACTCCATCGTCATAACACATAAAATTCTACCAGTCAGACTTTTGTAATTTTCAGGTAAGTCTAATCTCAAACTTAGACCATAACACATTCATTTGAAGTTCCCTTTTTTCCCTAATAGCTCTGTACATCATCGTAATATATGAAATATATTCACGTCGATAATATGGGTTTGAGCCAGATACTTTAATTCACTCTCTTCTCCATTCGGTTGTCAAACGTTTATATTTTATAATTAAACGATCACGTCAACAGAGATTAAAAACAAGTTTGTTCTTCTGAAGAATACCATAATCTTTTTTCTGTTAGAATTGTTACTAATCTAAACGGCAAATCAGAGATATCGAAATTTGCCATATAAGTATATTTAAAAAAAGGTTTTGTCGTAAGATTCCTGTATTGAATAATAATCATAATACTAAATTGAGAACTATCAAAACGAAAAACTGATTGATGTTCTCATACTTTATCATAGAAATGGATGCAACCAACAAAAAAGGATGGTAAAAGTAGTCAGCAAGATATGCAAAATCAAATTTAGTTTCATCGCCCATTGAATAGATATTTATTGATTAGTTGTGTGTAAAAACCTGAGACGTATTGCAAGTATGGCTAGGAGATCGTAATTGCTATTCATTGACAAAGGTGATGAACGGCATTTTTTGTTATAATGTAGAACGACGTCCGTAGACAACAGGTGAAATAGATCCTCGACCCTACCTTGCACAATATAATGAAATAATTTCTCATGATTTTATAGTGAAATAAAAATCTCTTAATATCATTGTCAATAGAAACGGATTGGAAAATTGTTTCTGATGAATGAGTTTTCAAATACTGCCGATAATGTATATTTATATATGAAAGTTTTCATTTTTGTAAAGAACACTCACAGTTCATAAATTTTGAAAATTCAAATGCTGAAGGCTGCAAAAAAAGCTGGACATGTGACGTGATTGTCCTCGTGACCGGACCTGGCGCTCGACACCCTTCTCTGTATCTGTCAGGGATTGCGTACACAAACCCGGACTAATCCTCCAACTTGGAACTCTTTGGAGGGATATACCCAAACTGGATTCCTTTTATCAAAAATAAAATAAAAGGGTACATTATTTGCTGAAAACTAGTGTAATGTCTCCGAATTTCCATCTTGCAATATGAGAACAGCTTCCTACATGCATGCATGATTCAGGTATCGATCCAACCTCAAGTATATCAGATTCTGCATGATGCATACACTATAATGATAATATCTATCATAACCATAAGAGCTTTTTGCACATTATCTGGCGAGAATTGGACAAATGTCATTTGGAATTTGGCAAAGGCCAAAGTAACTAATATTTCAATTTATATTAAAGAATACGGGTTCTCTGAATTTTTGTACGGTGTATCACGTGATAAAAAGTACAATGTTTCAGATGCTAATAGCCATAGAATGTTAAGACTTATGTGCTTTCTCTTTATCGATAGGATTGTGAGCAGGCTTGTATTAATCATCTTCATCCTGGTTCACATGGTGGTTCAAGTTGATGGGAGTACAGACACCTGTGCCGTTGTTACCTGAGGACGTAAATTTTGTGATAGCCTATACATGTAATCGATTTTGTGGGAGCAGCCAACTCTTGCTGATCGTTGTTGCATTCACCGATCAACCAACAACAGTCACGATAACTTGCAGCAAACATTCTGGCGTTGATGAGCTGTACCCAACAACATTTGTGCTAGATGTGAGGGACTCTAAGCGAATCAATATTCCAAGATAATTATGCTTGACACAACGTCAAAACATAGTGACAAAGTCATTGAAGTAAATGCAAACAGTGATGTATCTGTCCACGGTTTTAATTACGCACCTTATTCACCCGATGCTTTTTTGGTTACTCCAGTGAATAATATTGGCGTATCGTAGGTAGCAGCGAGCTATGCAAACGACGGCAATGTATGTCGGGGAGACTTTATTCGCTGTCGTCGGGGTAGAGGATGAGACAATCCTTAGAAATATCCTTACAGCAGGAGTTACGATTGACGAAAATTCTTATCTAAGTGGCGATACAATTCCACTGATGATTCACAAACATGAACTAATATAACTAGTGAGCGATTCAATCTTAAAATGTGTGGGTTTAATGAAAAGCGATAAGCCAGTTGTCTTTTTTACTGGTAATTTGTGTGCATCTACGACGGGTTCGTATTGCGATGCTCTTGCAGAACAATTGTTACCGGTAGAAAGCTGGAGTAATACGTACATTTACAGTGCCACAGGATCAGTTGATGACCAATCAGTGTATGTGATTCACAGCTATTACGAGAATTCAGGGGTAACCAAGCAGTTACAGGATCAGTGACACTGCAACTCGGAGAATTTTGGCAAGGTGAGCTTCAAGGAAGTGGGGCAATTGCCTCAAATCAACCGATTTCTGTGATGCAAATTTTATCAACGATAAAAAAATAAAAAATCGGTGGCCCCTCTATCACCTAGGTCTCATCTGAGGAACAATTGAGCTTCTTATTTGGATTTTCTACTCCTCCAAAGTCTGCTGGAGACATGGAAGGAGGGTTCTTTTTGTCTAATTTTCTGAATATTGTGGTAAAATCAAATAAATCGGAGACGATTTTGCTGAACAGTGAACCTATTTTACAAACAGCAGTCACAGCAATCACAGTATACCTGATACATAATATGATGTAAGGTAAAAGTTCTAAAATGAGGTGTCTATTTCGTAGAACAGAGCCCATCTCCTTTTTTTTTGTTATGGTTTATGGGTATGAACATGACGAGAGTTATGGTTAGTCAGCCGGACTCTTTCTCCTAAATGACGGAGACGGGTGTTGGCGGAGAGCAAATTAATGGCACGCTCTCGTGCATTGAACATAGTGTAGTTCACTCTGACAATGCGTTTTGTCGATTCAACGCCATATAATAGAGTGATTGACGTCCCCGGCCATGTTCTTGATGCGTAAACCATTGTCTTCACTACTCCGAGGTTTCAACAACTATAATATGTTACTGTGGACATGTCCATTGGCGGCAAAGAGACTTTCCTTTCAGAGGGAATGTTCATATTCTTCCCCAAGATGTGTTGCAATCAGGTGAAATTGAAGGTAACATAGATTTTACAAAAGGCAACGAAATTATCCCTGAGTGGAATCCAAGCGAACTGTGTGGCATAGGATACATCGATATTTCAATTCAAGTCGCCATTGGATTTATTTGGTACAAGTGATATAAAAATTGCAAGCAGGATCGAAATCCTAGGCAGATTTAATTTCACGTCATCGGATATACCAACGTAAAGTTTGAATCTACTTAGTTCATTTGGTCTATCGTCGGTAATTACATTCCAATCATACGACAAGCTACTAATTAGCGTACATTTGAAATTGATTTACAGCACAATCTGCTCCTTCTGGCTGCAATCTGCTAACGCTGGCGATCTACCGCCATGTCCGTGCACCGATCAGCAGGCAGAAGCTGATGGTAGACTTGAACCTGACGAAAATCCATCTCTTGAATATTATCACCCAGGAGCTTCGTCGTGTTATCGATCAGGATCAGGAGGAAGTGAACAACGGAAGCGGGACGGTTGATAGCTATGCCCTTAGGGACATTGGGGGCATTTACTGTACCGTAAACCATTTTTGGTTCGACGTCCTACCATTTATAGCCTGCTGCAAATTGACAAGTTAGTGTGAAATTTAATATTAATTTCGTCCTTCAGATAATTGTTCGGATTATCAGCCACCACGACCAACTACTGACACAGGACATCCGCATTTCATCAGTCTGGACGGGAAAGAGTTCACCTTTAAATGGTGCCGGTGATTTTGTTTTGGTCAAATCTTCTCTGCATAACTTCACATTCCAAACCAGAATGGAGGTTTTAGCTGGTACTGATGCAAGCGTCTACACATCCTTTGTACTTTCTTCCGACATACCTCATACAATTCAAGTTCAGAGGTCACAGTCAAATGGAACACTCATTCTCTTGAATGGTGAACCAATTGATCTCTATTTCGATGGATATCTGATCCGAAAGCAAGACTTCCGTGGACTAAGGTTAACCGTTAACCCTGACGTGTCTGAAATCACGGTACGCCTACATATTAGAGCAGAATATTTAATTAGGATCACAAGAGAAATGATTTGCTTCTATGTTACAATTGTCGGATGCGTTGAAGGGAGGGACTACTGGGCAATGTTAGTTATATCCGCGATGATGACTTTACTTTATCAAACGGGTCTTTACTGTTAGCTAACTCACTATTTAATGACCCTCTTCAAGAAACTAGAAATTACGGAACAGTTAATGAGAATTTAGTCAAAATTGTCAGTTGTGGTCAACCAGGTAAAATTGAAAATGGGACAATGAGTTTTCACAATTCAAGAGTAATTCGTCTTTTTTATGTCTGCCTTAACTTTGCTACTAAAAAGGGAAATATCCGAAAACATGCACTGGACCCCAGACTATGGACATGTGCTTTTGTGCTGCAAAATCGCTACGAAATTTAAAATATATATCTGGAAAACTGTAGCTTTAACCCACCAAAGCTCTAATGATACATTTCTGAGATATGTCCAGACTATATTTTTTTCTTGTGACATTTTGGTTCTTACTGACCACAAGACAAGCATTGGTTGAAAATGCTTTAATCAGCAACAGCCAAAGCCAATCTCACTCCTGCACGATAACTGATGTATTTATGTAGGCACCGCATTAAATAGCTGGGAATATTTATTCGTTACCAAACTTTCACTTTTTTTCGGTTGATAATGTCACATTTCAAACGCTTTTTATGTGAGTTGTTGGTATCCTTCTGCGATTCAAATAACGTCAAATGAGATTTATATCCCTGCTATACCCCTATTATTCAACATAGTTAGTAAGTTCTACAGTGAGTTGTAGGACGAAAAAACTAACTGAACGAATACAATGTCTCTTCTCTTAGTTTAAATAGGCTTTTTAATTTTGTAGCAATACATTATAATCATTATTCATTCCATATCTCTTTAATTAATCAGTGAATGGTCTGATTGCCTTTCTCAAGAATTAACCGTTTTTCGTTGAACCTATACCTTACATTACGTTTATAAGTGTAATGTATGTAACAATTATCTTTAAAAGCACTCAAAGTATGGTAGGCTCGTTTTCTGAAAACGTTGATGGATTGGTATCCCTTCCAATAGCATACATTTCCTTAAGATTTGTGCGATGCTTCCCTTAACATTATAACCCGTGTGTGGTATGCCTTATCTTGCAAGATGGTCGGACATTGTTATCCAAAACTTTTCAAACACAATGTGCATTTATGCATAGATAGACGGAATATTTAAATATTACTGAAGAATATACGCTCGTCCAGATGTTTCCACGAAGACAATATTTCTACATGTTTAATGCAGTAGCGCCACTATATATCACAGTGCAAGTGTTTGTTTCTTTGTAGTTTTTACATAATCGCTGCCTCGATAAGAAGCAGCTGTGTGTTCAATAGCATGTATATGTTACCATGACTGTTGAATTGCAATTACCCAACAGTTACCCAACTCAACACGACTACGGATATGAAAGTTGAAGCTGGTCTATAGGAGAACATATTGAAACTTTGCGATGCCTTGCAATAGCTTACCATAGGCCATGTTAAGTTTGATGTTTACTTCTTATTAAAAAAAAATAAAGTTAATTTGTTCGAAATGTTCCTAACACAGTTTTAGTTAACACGATCCAGAAAATACCAATTCGCAGCCTTAAACTTTTAATAGATTTAAGGAAATAAAGTACTATTTTGCCAGAGGCGTTCCATAAAGGTTCATACCAGCTCAAGCGTAAATCTCATGCACACTTTAAACAAATGCTATCAAAAAACAAACAAGCAAAAACTACATGTCAGCTATATAGTCCACATGGAAGATCGGTTACGTGAGGGGTAAGGCATTTGCCACGACATTGTATATTTGCATGACAGTGACGAGTTGTAAGGGGTGGAGGAGGTTAGTGACGGTAGCGCAATTGGAAGAAAATCTACAGCATACATTTCTATTCACGTAATCTCCTCATGATATGATGTTGAGTTGGAGTGGTGGGGGGGGGGGGGGGGAGGACCCTTGAAATCAATTGCTTTCCCTGAGAATAAAGCAAAATAAGTTCAGTCTTTACGTATAAACTTTAAATTGAATTAATTCATGTTTGGTTAACTTCAAAATCTACTCCGGAATAAAAACAAAATTTGATAAACGGAGACGTTTATACAGATCAATTTGTTTGTACATATTTATGCCGCATTTGAATCCGTGGTTAACTAATCACGAGACTTACATCCCTTTGATACACTACAGACACACAGACTAAACTTTGGATTGCGAATGCCCAAGTTGGATTCTGTAACAGAGATACAAACAAGCTCTTAACAACTGTAAGGTATACGACGACAGGCACATTATTGACTTAGCATCGCTAATACTTAAATTAGCCATTTACGTAGAACTACCATACACTTCAACTGTGTATAGGGAGTGGACGATAAGAAGATCAGATTAGACTGAATTTATTCTAGCAAAGAGCAGTTTGTCACAGGTACTCTATCGTCATAACACAAAATATCCTAACAGACTGAGTCAGACGTTACAGCTTTCAGGTAAGAAAAATGTCTACATAAAACAAGCACAAAATCAGTTTGACTTATATTTGTATTTATTCTTACATTTCTTCCAATTATTCTAAATTAAATATTTTCGTTAAAAATAGGATGTTTAACGAACGATTCCAGGTCAATTGTTTGCCCGTCTCCATTCGGTTGTCTCTTTTCAAAGTTTTATATAGGATAGAACATTCTGCACATTTGGCATAGCGGTATCACACTTCGTTTTCTTTCCTAGTTGTTTACATATTTTAGCATTGAATTTCATGAATATACAATCATCTATCACGCTATCGAAGTTGTAAAACTTTTAGTTCTAAAGAAGTTTGCGTTCTTTCCTTATGTTTCGGTTAATTTTGTTATGTTAAATATTTCCCAGTTGGATAAATTTCGTATAGTATGTTTTTCAAATTCATTTGTTCGAACTAAGTGAATAAATTGATCGAATCGACTAAAGTTCAGACGGCTTGCAGTAGGTTGTCAATTTCTGGTAATTTTAGCAAACCTTGCCCAGCAGCTTTTCTCGAGTACGAGATGAGAGTTGACCAAACTAAGATAGCCTTTTAGATGTATTACCCTAATAAACGAGGGTTAACAAACCAGTACTCAGAGTTATGACATTCAACTCTAAAATAATATTCAAGTATTAATCTCATAGAAAATGTAAAAGCAGGACGTTTAAAAATTATCAAATAATCTTTCATTAGTTGAAACAAATGATTACTGAAGGTAATGAACCGCTTGATATTTTAGTATTAGATCCATTCGAAACTTAATCAATACAAGAAAAGTAATAATAGGTTAATACTAATAAAAAGTATCCAAACGAAAACTTATTTAATTAAATTTTCATATTTTATCATCAAAATGTAAACTCCTTAACGTATGTAAAGAATTCCAAATACTAACAGTGATAAAGTAGCTCAAACACTTCGCTCTTTTACCGTTTGTGTAAAGCACGTCGTCGTCTGTAACATCATTAGTATTTCTCCTGGCTCGGCATCGTAAGTGCTATTTATAGAAAGTTACAATCAAATTTATGGAATTTGTTTGTATAATATTTAAAACGGCGTTCGTTGGCTACTCCATAATATTGCAATATTTGGTGGTTCTATGCTAATAATAGATGTGAATGATTTCGTTCCATTTTTTTTTTGTAACTGCGACAAGTAGGTTCATAATATGAGATTTTTTTTTCAATAAAGTACAAAGCACACCAATTCTCGGTTCAAATTGTAGCAATCTTTGCAACAGCCGAACATTAGATAACCAGATAAAAATAGAGATTAAAGAAAGTATTTTGCTATATTATAATATTTGATAAATTTGAGGTAAAGTATAAATATATGTTCTTTCTATCTTCCGAAATGAGAACAGTACACTATGAATTAGATTTTGACTCAACTTTAATAATCATACTAAGACATTAGAATGCCTACGCAATGATAAAAATTCTAAACAGTGTCATTTGATGTATTTCTATTATAAAAATGTTGCAGAATGTGCTATTCATTTAAGAGACAGCCGAACATTATGTTGTTATTTTGGTGGGGCTATCCGAAACATTAAACTAGTGGACAATCAAAGGAGTAGCAGATTTTATCGCAAAATGTGGGCATGTGACCGCTGTGAAGTCATCACTATGGTAGCATAAAACATTGAACTCACGTACCTCATGACAAAACCAAAAAAGAAACGTTTCGTCACCTGACCAAAAATATAAATAAACTTCTACCACTTATTGACCATGATTGACCTCCTGTTACCCGTAAATATTACACACCATGTTTTCATATAACACACCATGTATTTCATTTTAAACACCATGTATTTCTGTAACAACTGTTGCAATGACAACCAAAATAGCTCTAAAAGGCTGCAACAGTCAACTGACCTGTATATTACAAGTATAGGGAGGAACTGCTGTTCCTCATATCAACTTTTCCTCTGAAGTAGAATGAAACATATCATACCGTACTCTTCATTCATCTTTAACATGGAAAACTGCCACTCTATTGAAAAAGGTTAACCATCCACTAAATTGTGACATGATTATAACAGATATTTGCAACATTAAAGGAACTGGGCAGTGAACATTGCAATAAAGCTACATTTGTTATTCAAGTGGCTTAGATTATATCCCTCTATATACTTTGGAAGCAATTGATAAAAAGAGTTAACAAAAAATACCATAATGTCAATACACGTATACACAGAACTAGATTTTGTGTTTCCTTTATATCCCAATAGGAATGGCGAGCAGGCAGGTCTTCATCGTCGTCATCCTAGTCATCCTGGTGTTTCAAGTTGACGGGAGTGCAGACACTTGTGCTGGTATCACCAGAGGACGCCATTTTGTGGTAGCATTTACAGGCAACTATGATAATAACCCCACGACGACTGAACTCTCTCTGATCGTTGTTGCATTCAGCGATCAACCAACATCAGTCACGATAAGCAGCAAGTATTCTGGCATTGATGGGCCGTACCTAACAACTTTTGTGCTCGATGCGAGAAACTCGAAGCGAGTCACTATTCCGACCGAATTAATACTTGATACGACCTCAGAACATAGTGACAAAGTCATTGAAGTGATTGCAAACAGCGATGTATCTGTTTACGGTCTTAATTACGCACCTTATACGACCGATGCTTTCTTGGCTATTCCAGTGAACAATCTTGGAGTATCCAATGTAGCAATGAGCTATGATAGTAACGATTTCCGGCCCAGTCTCTTTGCCATTGTAGGCGTGGAGGATGAAACTGCCGTAAGGATCGTCCTAACCGCAGGAGTCACTATCGATGGCACCTCTTACTCGAGTGGCGATACGATGCAACTGACGATCCACGAACATGAAGTAATACAACTAGTGAGCGATTCCGACGCCGAATATATTGGGGGCAGTGTAGTTGAAAGCGATAAGCCAGTTGCACTCTTTACGGGTCACTTATGTGCATCTACGCCAGGATCAGCTTGCGATACGCTTTCGGAACAAGCGGTACCGGTGGAAAGCTGGAGTAGTACCTATATTTATACGGCCACCGGAACATTTCTTGACCGATCAGTGTATGTAATTCACACCTATTACGAGAATTCAGAGATAACCATTCCAGGTATCGAACCGGTGACATTGCAAGTCGGAGAATTTTGGCAAGGCGAGCTTCAAGGAAGTGGGGTCATCACCTCAAATCAACCAATTTCCGTCTTGCAGCTTTTAAGAACAATAAATCAATATACCGTTGACCCATCTATCATTCAAGTTCCCTCTGAAGAACAATTCAGCTACATCTTTGGATTTTCTACTCCTCCAAAATCTGGTAGAGACAGTGAAGGATTCTTTAATTATCTCAATATTATAGTCAAATCAAATGAGTCGGATACCATTCTTGTGAACGGTGAACCTATTTTACAAGATAGCAGTCACAGCCATCATAGCATAGCCGGTACACCATATGATGTATATACGGTAAAAGTTCCAAAAGGAGAAGGGGTCTTCTACGTAGAACAGAGCTCATTCGTCGATGCTTCCCCATTTTCTGTTATTGTTTATGGATTTGAAAGTTCCGAGAGTTATGGTTATTCAGCTGGACTCTTACTTCAAAGTGACGAACGTCTTCTTAACATTGAACCCTTCTTTGTGCGGGAAATTGGCGGAGAACAACTCACTGTCACCCTCCCGTGTCTTGAAAACATTGAAGGGCATACTGAAAATGTGTTTTGTCGATTTAATGAAGATAACAGAGTAATTGACGTCCCCGGACATGTTCTTGATGTCTACACCATTATTTGCACTACTCCGAGGTTTCAACAACTATCGTATGTAACTGTGGACGTAACCGTTAACGACAAAGAATCTTTTCCTTTCAGAGGGAATGTTTACATTCTTCCCCAAGATGTTCTTCCTGCTACACTCAATGTGTTGCAATCAGATGAAATTGAAGGTAACATTGATTTTACAGTAGAAAAAGAAATTATCCTTAAGTGGGATCCAACCAAACTGTTTGCAGTGGAATACATCGATATTTCAATTCAAGTCGCCATTGAAGGAATCGGTCAAGACCAAGGACTTATTTGGTCAAATGATATCAAAATTGCAAGCAGTGTTGAGAACTTAGGTACATTTAGTTTCATACCATCGGATGTACCAACGGAAAGTTTGAATGCACTTAGTTCGTTTGGTTTATCGTCGGCAGTGATTACCTTGCAAGCAAATGACAAGCGCCTATTTCACGTTCTATCTAGCGTACATTTGAAATTGATTGACAGCACAATCTGTTCCTCCTGGCTGCAATCTGCTAACGTTGGCGATCTACCGCCATGTCCGTGCACCGATCAGCAGGCAGAAGCTGATGGAAGCTTTGAACCTGACGAAAATCCATCTCTTGAATATTATCACCCGGGAGCTTCGTCATGTTATCGATCAGGATTAGGAGGAAGTGGACAACAGTGCTGTTATGGATCCGATGGTAATATACTCGTTGGACCTCCCGGAGGCGGGACGGCTGATGCCTATGCTCCTGGGGGTATTGGGGGCACCTTAAAACATTTTTGGTTCGATGTCCTTCCATTTATAGCCTGCTGCAAGTTGACAAGTCAATGTGAAACTTACTATGAATTTCGTCCATCAGATGACTGTTCAGATTATCAGCCACCACGACCAACTATTGGCACAGGAGATCCTCATTTCATCAGTCTGGACGGGAGAGAGTTCACCTTTAATGGTGCCGGTGAATTTGTTTTGGTCAAATCTTCTCTGCATAACTTCACATTCCAAACCAGAATGGAGGTTTTAGCTGGTACTGATGCAAGCGTCTACACATCCTTTGTACTTTCTTCCGACATATCTGATACAATTCAAGTTCAAAGGTCACCTTTAAATGGAACACTCATTCTCTTGAACGGTGAACCAATTGATCTCTATTTCGATGGATATCTGATCCGAAAGCAAGACTTCCGTGGACTGAGGTTAACAGTTAACCCTGATGTGTCTGAAATCACGGTACGCCTACATATTGGAGCAACAGCATTAATAAGGATCACAACAGAAATGATGTCTTTCAGCTTACAATTACCGGATGCGTTAAAGGGAAAGACGGAGGGACTATTGGGCAATTTTAATGACAACGCCGATGATGATTTTATTTTACGAAATGGGTCTTCTTTGCTACATAATTCAACATTGGAAGCAATCCATTTTGACTTTGGACTTGGATGGATCCTTGAAACAAATACTTCCAAATTCACTTATTTACCACCATCTGACTTTTCGACATTTTTCCACCCAGACTTTATTCCTAATTTAGTGTACCCGGATGTTAATTCCGTCAGCGAGGAAGTCAAGCTCATTTGTGGCGACTCTATAACGTGCTTATATGATGCCGTCACAACAAACAGCACGACTTTTGCTAATGACTCTCTTCAAGACATTAAAACGTACGAAACAGTTAATGAGAATTTAGTCAAAATTGTCAGCTGTGGTCAACCAGGTAAAATTGAAAATGGGACAATTAATGGTAGTGTTTTTCTAGTGGGCTACACTGTAGTTGCCTCCTGCAATGAAGGTTTCTATCTGGACGGTAATAGTGAGTTACTTTGTTATTCAAATGGCACATGGTCGGGAAACTTACCAATTTGTATAGAAATTCCGATTGCAAACAACACACCGCCGTCGGTTTTGGGTAGCCTTATTATAATTGTAATTACATCAGTCATTGGTAGTTTAGTGTTAATTGCCATTATTGTGGTTATTATAAAGAAGTTCTGCTTATATTCAAGTAAGATAAGAAAAGGTCATGGCCCAACTAATGAGAACATTCCGTCTGAAAACAAGGCATTCGAACATGACGAGTATCAATGATAGCTACACAAGATTGAAGAGAAATTGTATTTTATTTAACAACCAAAGAAGAGTGATATATAACCAGAAAAATATTGTAACATCCCCATCACCTGTTCTTTCCCCTTGCGTTTACAATCCCACTTTAGTTTCATTTAAGGACAATAATTACAGCTAGTTTCATCTCCTGATTGTGTTCACGAATATCAACTAGAAAATATGTTGGAGAGTGCATAGGATAAGGGATAAACGGCAAGTCAATAATTTGGAACAAAATGAATTTGAAGGTGAAGGAGATATATTCCATACCTTCCAAATTTTCATAAATCCAAAGTAACTCGTTTTTTTTACGTTTGCCTCAAATTAGCTACTAGAAAAAGGGAACTATCCGTAAACCTGTAATGGACCCAATTATGGAGTTCCAGGGCGTATCACACTTCGTTTTATTTCCTCGTTGTTTACTTTTAGCATTATATTTTATGATAATATCGATCACGCTATCGCAGTTTGAAACTTGTTAGTTATGTTGTTTTCTTATATTTTCGGTAAATTATGTTGTTAAATTTTCCAGTGGGGTCTATTTCTTATCGTATCTTCTGCAATCCTTCTGTGGAACGAAATTACTAAATTGATCGAATCGACTAAAGTTCAAACGGCTTGCGGTAGGTGGTCAATTTCTGGTTATTTTAGCAAACCTTGCCCATCCGATTTTCTCGAGAATGAGATGAAAGTCGACCAAACTAACATAGCCTTTTAGATGTATTGCCCTACTAAACGAGGTTAAACAAACCAGTACTGAAAGTTATGATATTCAATTCTAAAAAATATATATATTCAAGTATTAAATCTCATAAAAATGAAAAAAAAACGGAAAGTTAAAAACTGTATCGAATATTCTTCCATTGTTTTAAACACAAATGATTACTGAAGGAAATACAATTTTAGTATTAGATCCAGTCGCCTGTTTTTGGTACTGGAAAATAACATTTTTTCCATTGGTGTAATTAAAAGTGTCTTTTTGGTTTCTAGAAAGTGCCATGCATGTCGTTGAACAAAATTACATTAAAGATACTGGCATTTCTGTTACGAAATCAACAGAGGGTCCTTTTTGAGCAGAAATTGGGAAGAAATTTTGTAGGTTCCCGTCAAATCACAGATGTATATGTCCAACTGTCCCTCGAAGTGTATCTCCCTGCCCCAATATTGAACCATCTTCCACCGCCATTAGTAATAGTTTCAAAACGAGAGATGTTTACATTTACGTCTTGTTTGCTTGTTCGCAGTCATCTGGTCATTATGTATTCTAGTCCGTATAAGTAAAATACGATATAGGTATTTGAAACGAAGGCAGCGGCACTCTCTACCGCCTGTGTACACAATAGAATGTGGTATTACATCCAACCATCTAGCACACCCGGGTTTGTATTAGGCAAGCGAATAAGCCATAACATTTTATGTCAAGGCTACTAAACCCTGATGATTGTAAGTAGTTTGTCGTTAAATGTATTTCTTTGTGTGGTTTTGAATTCCTTCTTGTATGTTTCCAGAGAACTTACATATGGTTAGCTCCATGGCACTAAATGCATGAGAATACTGACAAATATCATCAAGCGATTACATTTTGAAGGTATAGTCCGTCTGTATTTTTATTATCAGAACACTTTCATAGAAGGTTGCAAAATATAACAACCGTCCGAAAATAGAGAAAGGATAAGGTATGCTGACTTCTTAGTCACGCTCAGTCACAGAAGACGAGAAGGGAATTATAGGAAGGGGAGGGGGAGGAGGGAGGGACGAAATGAGGGAGAGGGGCCGGGTGGGTTTTTGGTGGTGATTACTTCCCGTGCTAATCACAAGAATGATAGTACTGGAAATGGCTAAACAGCTGAACTGAACACATTTACATTTAAAATATGACAGAATATACGCAATTGTGTTACGAATAACCCTTCCCACAAAAGTCAGTTTGCTTGTCTTTGTATAAGCCTATTAATATATGGAAAAAATAAATTTCTTTATTCTTGTCTATGTAACGTTGCAACGTACTGGGTGGTACGACAAGAAATAAACTAATATTCTTGGACTTAATTGGACTTTGGTCTTGTAGTATTCTTTGAGTAGGCTTAGTGTGACGTGAACGATTATGGTTGACGGAACAGGTGTGGATATTTATCGATATCGTTTACTACACGTTCGTTCAATAAAGAATTACCAGGAAAGATTACAAGGCAAATGAAACTGTTTAACATTCACTGTTTACGTACACCTGAGGACCAAACTTGTCTACATCACTTTAATAAGTATTAGCTATCATGAAAATAGCTTCAACTCCCATCAAAATCCATCAAAAATTCACCATTTTACAAGTCATTTCTTACTTCTAGTTTTATATAAGAAGGAACATTGAGCTAATTATGTACATTGACGATGTACCTAATTTTCTGTTATGTTATTCCTTGTGTTTACAACCTTCGTTCCAAGGTCACTGAATACATGCAGGTTTGTGGCTTAAGGCGTTTTAAAATTTTTTTTTTTATTGTCTTCTTTGAAAAGAGGAGCGACACATGATTCAAATTATATATGTGGGCGTGTTATTAGGGCTTTAACTTATTGAGGGCTAAAATAAGACATTTTGATGAGCACTCTACGTCATAGTTTGGACATATTTAATGAGTTTCCCAGATTTATCAAAACTTCAAATGTGTATATCTTGGAAACGAAAAAGAGCTTTTCGAAACATTTCAACAGATTTTAAATGTGATTATGACACACACAACACATGTATCGAACATGGGGCAAATTGGCTAGGTGTCAGTAGTACATTAAATACCACCACCATTGTATAACTGCATGGGAAAAGTATTCTCCTTGATACACTGTACACTCTATAACTATCATAATCTTATCGATTGACGAACATCATTGTCTTTGTACCACTGGCGTTACAAGCGACCGAAAGCTTGTAGGGAAATCCTCCAGAAGAATCCCATTGTGCAGTTATTAGGTCCCTGTAATCTATATTCTGCGCTGAATACCTCAAACCCCTCAGTTGCAATCCATGGTACGTGCAGCTTGTTGAACCCAGTTGGACCGTTTTTTGAACCCAATTTTTTACATACTGAAGGTTGTTACAAGTTGGATGATCATTTTTTTATTGCAAATTCTGCCCCTCACCAGTGCCAACGAGTAGGAGGTCAGGCGGGGATACAGCTCCTGTGGACGGGCAAAGTTGGGTTACAGAATATATTATCAAACACCCAGGAACGTACAATGAATATATGATGAGTTTAAAAAATAAGGGGGACCAAGTGACATAATTGTCCGAGTATAATCATGTAAGTACCTACAAAGTGATGGCGCCTGTGAGCGCCGCGAGAGGCTCAGAATAAGTTGGCTACGCAGCTAGCCTCTGAAACTGCAAATGTACAGACTCTGAGACTATATGAAACTTTAACTTTCAACGTCCAGTCATATAGGTATCGTTCACTTGGCCAGCAATGCCAATGTTGTAACGCGCACGCGCATTACAATAAATATAACAATGTTACGTCAAGAGAAATATCACGAGTCGTTTCGATAGGAAACATAGGCCTATGTACTGCTAATGATCGATCTATATACAAACTCTGCACTGCAGTCTATATGTACAGTACACATATTCTACTCATGGCAGATTTAGCCAATGATGCCCAGAAGCAGAAGGTTGTAGCTAACTTTTTGTTAAAATTGGTGAATTCACTGTCAAGTTCCGCTATTAAAGGTAGTTGGCATGAATCTTAATTGGAACGTGCATTGACTATTCCGTGTATTTCTGATCAAACAACTTGATCCACCCTCAGCCCAGTCCCCTTACATCGAGACTATCAGCGTATTAATCATGGTAAGTTCAATGAGTATTACGAGTCCCTTAAAACGGAAAAAGATACTGTATATGATCAGGTTAAAGGTTGGTGAGCCATCTCCTTAATTACTACTATTTTATCAAGTGCTGTAGTAAACACGCAGGGCTGAGAAGATCTGCAAATATTTAAACGAATTATATGCTGAATACAACCAATAAACTTATCTAGTAGACAATCTTATTTCAGGGATACGGAATTCCCCCAAAAGTTTGCTCTATTTACTTGTCCAAATAATTGATCAGAAACTATTTAGAACAACTACGTAATAGGGGAGGAGTGTGCAAGTTTTTCCAATCCAATGGCCATAACTTATAAGTGCACATTCTCAAAATGGGCGCTTTTTGGGGTGGGGGGAGGGGGTAGGGACAATGAGAACTGTAAGTGTGTTCTGTTGCGTTTGGTTGATTATCTGTTGTGCCGTATGCATATGTAATTCAATATTTACCTATGTTTAATATACGTTATGCTCGACATTTAAAAAAATGTTGAACTGTGAAGTTGATAATGATTTTTGGTTTCGATGATAATCTTAACCTTTGTAGTCATGCAAGCGGATCAGTGTGTATGTGTGTATGTATGTGACGCCTTGCTTGTGAACACGATAACTCAAAAGGGGAAGCTTGGACCAATCTCATATTTGGTGTGGCATGCAGGAGTACCACATTGAGCAGAAGAAGCCTATTGTTTTTGGGAGGTTAAAAAACATTTGGGGTCACCAGGGGTCAAATTGTGGAAACCTTGTTTCATAATGTACTAATCACCCACAGACCACCCTATTAGATAACATGTGCGATTCGCCTCATATGAATAGGAGAGGATGTTGGCAATTGCGCATCCGTAGATAAGAATCAGAAGTCTCCACCAAATCTCCTTTGACTTAAGTATGTCGGTAACTTTTGGAGTTGCCATGTACGTCGCTGCATACAACCATGTGCACAAAGGTGTTTAACGAACGTTGTGTACTGTTGTCTGTGATAGAGATCAATATGTATGCTGAATACAAGAAAGTTTCCATGTTGGTCATCAGTTAGCAATGTCAATGTTGTTTGTCATATCTCAATTTATGGGCTATACTACTTAGTATGAAGTATGTAGTTCATCCTGGTTATACCCTACAGCCTATAGTGTGTCACATTCACATACGATTATTCACGTAGCATCATCGAAATCATCGAAACACTGCAGTTTGCTGTCTGGTTATTGTTGTACAGCTGACTTCCGGTTCAAAGTTGACTGATTCCCTTGAACCTTCTCAGACTCAGTGTTGACTCAATCAGTTACAAGTGATTTACTCTGCCGCTTGCGTGATGTCGAATTGGAGCCATGTACGTCAACAATTGAGCTGGTTATATCAAATTTACAATAGGCATTGTCGTGGCTATATGGTGTAATGAGTCGCTAAAACGAAACAAGGAAACAATGAATCGACAGCATGCACCGGAAGAGAAGGACTCCTCTCAATGTGTTGGATATTAAATGACATTGATATACAAACTAAACCATTATGTATTCAGGGACGTAGCCAGGGGAGGGGGGTCAGTGGGAGCAACTGCTCCCCCCTTTCAGTGACGAAGAAATTTTTAAAACTGTTAATTTTTTTTGCATGACATTTTGTCAGTGCTCTTTTGATCTTGAATACTGGTCAGCTCCGTTAACTCGATTATAATCGTAGTAACATTCAGGCCTACTAATTCAAGTACTTAATTTGGCAGATAAAATCAGCTAAATTTAGCCTACAGCCTATTACAAGCCTACAGTTGGCCACTGCGTAATATTTTTAAACTTTGATTCAAAGCTCAAAATACGATATTTTGATCATCGATTTAATAATTGTTATAAGCTAATTTGAAAGGTAGTGTATTACATCCACCGGGGCGGAATATTTGAACGAGAATCATTCATTTGGACCGGGGTGTCACACAAGCTCACATACTAAGCCTAACCATATACATTCTGGCTCTGCATTGTTTTAAACATAACCAAATATATTTGAAATTGCAACATTCTATGAGTGCCACTCACTTTTAATATATGCCCGGTAAACCTACATGAAGGGCACTAGGTCTATGTCAGCAATGCAGGACGCAAAATTATTCTTAATGAATTGATACATTTTTACTTCTCTCTAAACATTAGAAACCGTATAATCTGATAATAATGATGTGTAATTCTGCTACAAAATATGAAAGTTTATATTTTCCATCAGTTAAGTTCGTCAAATGTATTCAAGTCCAGACATTGGACAATAAACAAGAATCATCCTACTGGAAAAATTGTAAAAGAGCACAATGTTTGTCTTTCTGATATAATATGTTAAAACAACATGTAAAAGAATTCAAACAGGAAACAAAATCTGCTGATAATATGATATCATATAATGATGAAACTGGCAAAACATTGCACCAGATCGCATCTAAGGACCTTCAATTGTTAATAAACACCCCCTCCCCTTAAACCCATTCCCCCATATCAATCGCAAAATGTGCTGCCCCCCCCCCCCCTTTGCGAATTCCTGGCTACGTCGTTGAATGTAATTACTTACAATGACCATCAAACATATTGTGCTTTTATGTAAACTTAGATCAACTAAGTTCGAGTCACTCCCAGATTAATGTATGTCGTCCAGTTACAGAGTTGTTGACAATTAACAATTCATGGACGTTAAATATGAATGTGAGAGACTAAATTCTATTCGGTCAGCTTGCGGCTCTGATAAGCCAATTGGGCTTCTTCGCGAGTTCCTGCTTGCAGGAGGATCTAATATACATACAAACATACATACTAAACAGTACCTACGATTTTGCTGTCCGGGAATTCCCGATGATGCTATTTGAGTATCGAATTTCGTGGCAGCAAAGAACAAATATTAACCATTTTATCACTCCACCATTCAAACGCAATTGAGCTCTAGAATGAGCCTAGCGCCATCCGATACGTTAGTTACACACACTCACCGGAAGGCTGTCAAAGGAAGACTGCCATCAGTCAATAATGCCTTTCTATACCACTTATCTGTGTCTTGTTTTGTTTTTGAGAATCGACCACTATTTAATTAAAGATATAAGGCTCAAGTCAACTACATACCAGTTACGGACAACGAAGAAAAATTCCCAACAAACTGACCTAGCTTCCTCGATAATATCAGAGTTCTTAAATGGTGAGGAATTCAAATCAATTATTCAAACATGTATTGAGAAGGCAATAGAAGCAAAGTTTGACAAATTTATGAGACAAAATGATATGATTGAGGCATGATATGATTGAGGTCAGCTGCATGATGTACAGTGCAGGTTGGATGAAGTTGTATCGCAAAATAATCACTTGAATCCAAAAGTAACCGATCTAGA
The DNA here is from genome assembly GCF_037975245.1 of Apostichopus japonicus. Lineage (NCBI taxonomy): Eukaryota > Metazoa > Echinodermata > Holothuroidea > Aspidochirotida > Stichopodidae > Apostichopus > Apostichopus japonicus. The sequence continues at coordinate 7,821,027 of NC_092579.1, forward strand.
GGAGAAATGTAAAAAGATGGAGAATGCTTTGAATGAAATGGAACGATATTCCCGACGTAATTGTTTGAGATTCATGGGAGTAGCAGAGACAAAGGATGAGGACACCAACGCCGTAATTAAACCTCTTGCAGCTACAAAACTTGGAGTAACCATTCGGGACGAGGATCTTGACCGTTCCCACCGCATTGGAAAACTTAATCAAGATGGTAAACCAAGGATCATTATTGCCAAATTTACTCGCCACGATGAGAGGGGACCAAGTGGTACGCTCCCAGAGAAAATTAAAAGGGATGAAATGGCCATCCAGGAAGACCTAACGGCCGGTAATTTGGACTTACTTAAGAAAGATGAAAAACATCAGAAAGTGAAGGCAGTTTGGACGGTGGATGGAAGAATCATGGCTATTGTTAACAATGGACAATCTGAATCTAAAATGAGGATAAGATCACTTGGTGATCTTCGAAAAATTTGATCTTTTGGAACTTTCTCGTGAACCATCACTGTATAACTTTAAAATTTATGGACACTCATTTCAAGCGATCAAGTGTAAAGCTGTGCATTTTTGTTTATATGTATTGTTAAAGGATCCAAGCTGCCACTTCAGCTCTTGCGTTCCGATAATCCTGTGAGATTTTCGTTTTTCATTGTACGTTATCTTTAAGCCTCTTTACTTTACCTTTATTTTTTTCCTTCCCTTTTTCTTTTTTGTAAATTTCTATTCATGCCCGGTAAAGAAGAACTTAACTATCCCGCCTTTAGTGAACCTGATAGTAATTACCATACAAATGAGGTTAACCCTACTCATGAGAATATTGATCACGATGCCAACTTTTATGATTCTTTAACTGCCCAAAACACGTGTAGCTATTATGACGTCAATGAACTTAACTCAAAGTCCGGCAACAATTTCTTTTCGCTTCTCCACATTAGTTCAAGAAGCTTAGGAATTTTTTTGGACAATTTGTTTACCTTAGTTCAATCACTCCATAACACTTTCACTTGTATCGGTGTGTCTGAAACGTGGATAAAAGAAGATACCCCCATTCATCTCCTTCAACTCCCTGGTTATTCATTTTTATCAAGGTCACGTTCAAATATGAAAGGTGGGGGTGTGGGCTTTTATGTTAATGATTCATGCGTTTATAAAGTCAGGGATGACTTAACTGTTTTTAAAGAGGGTTGTTGCGAGTCACTTTTTATTGAAGTTGAAAACCCGTGTGATACCAGTAGAACCTTGATAGGAATTATTTATCGTCCTCCTCATGACAGTAATTTTATTGATTTTATGGATAATTTTGAAAATACTACTATTAATATATGCAATGAGGGTAAACCATGTTACATTCTTGTGGACTTTAATTTAAACTTACTTGAGTCACGTAATTATAATGTTGCGCAGTTTGTTAATACTGCTGCAGCTTCATTCTTCAGACCTTTAATTAACTGTCCGACAAGAACTTCAAAAAATTCAAACTCTTCATTGCTTGACAATATATTTACAAATGTTACTGATAAGATTTCTATTAGTGGTGTTATATTGCAGGGGCGTATCCAGGGGGCGCAACAGGTGCGCGCCCCCCCTATTGGCCGTCACCAAAAAAAAAAAAAAAGTTTAGCAAAAAAAAATAAAATTGATGACGACCTTTATGTGAGATGTCGGTGATCGCTCAACCCCACTCCCCCCTCCCGTATGCTTTATTTTTTGTTTGCCAAAAAAAAAGGTTCTGGCGAAGTTCGGCGGCATAATAGCTTTAGAAACATAGATGGTAATTGTGTTTGTATTATCACTATAAACACTAAGTGACATGCCAGCCATACTAAATTGTGCATTTTGTGTCCATATTTACTGGAAATGTTGCTTATTATTAAGGTCGAAAAATGGATCACATATGGCCATGGGCGGCGATCCTGGGGGGAAGGGAGGATATATCCCCCCATGAAAATGGGTGGACGGGATGTTATACACCATATCCCCTCCCCCCCCACCAAATGCCAGGTATAAGAATATTTTCATGCCTACATTAATGCATCATCGTGAATGTACGGCTCTTTTTTAGCTTCATTTCTCGCCTACCATAAACGCAGTGCGATCTTTTCAAATAAAGCGTCTTTATAAAGCAAGAATAGTTGACTGTAGGCTTCATTGGCCCTATAACAACAAAATGTATTATTGCGCCCACGGTATTGATATAGTACATATATGCACCCTCATAGTATTCATATAGGCCCTATAGTAGGCCTACACACGTACATGTTCCCTCGAACAGCTGAGAATCTCATGTTACCAGGGTAATGCTTAATACACGTTTCACCTGGATGCCCTAGCAATCGGTACCTAGGAATGTAACTATGTGTAATTGTGTATTGCATGTGTATAGGCCTATAATAGCCTGCATGAGGCCATTTTCTTCATCGAATAATATAAAAGAGCTCTCGAACATTCTAACGTTGCGCCTGAAACAAGATTGACAGGGGCAATTTTCCCAAAATAACACCCGAAATTAAAAAAAAAGTATTTTGGATCATGATTATGAGATATTTCGGACATGACATCCCTCTTTTAAAGTTGGGTATATGCCGCTTGGAAACCTCGGGAAGTGCCGTTTCCGGCCATCTAGAGGGTTTGTTAATCCCAAAATTTTCTTGTACGCTTCGCGCCAACTCATGGTGGCGCTACGCTTAGATAGTCAACAAGGTCATATCCCCCCCCTCCTTACTCGGAAGTACCGATCGCCGCCCATGCATATGGCACCATTTTGCATTTCAGCCCTTCTTCGAAAGCAAAAATTGTCCACCCCTCCCCTTAGACCCATCCCCCAGGACGGCGATCATTCATGCCTGACGCCCCCCCCCCTATTGGAAAATCTTGGATACGCCCCTGTATTGCATGATATTTCCGATCATTTTCCTGTGTTTTGCTTAACGTCATAAAAAATTACTCCACAAAATGATAGAACCAACAAATTTAAGCGTAATATGTCCCCGATTAATTTAGATAAGTTTGTACACAATCTTTCTATGGAACCTTGGAGAGGTGTTTTTGATAGTAACGATCCTGACACTGCATATCGTACTTTTATTTCTATTTATTCTAAGCATTATAACAATAGTTTTCCTTTAGTAAAAGTTAATAAACGCACTCCTAGAAAAGACTGGTGTACTTCTGGCATTGTAAATTCATGTCATACTAAAGACAAACTTTATAAAAAAGTATATCAAAAAGCCTAGTGAAGAAAATCGTGAGAATTACATTAGATTTAGGAATAAGCTAAGCAGTGTTATTAAAATTGCTAAGAAACATTTTTATTTCGATACATTTACATCATCTAATCACAAAAGAACGTGGGACTGCATTAATTCTCTCATCAAGAACAAAACCTCCACTTCTTCTGTCACTTCGTTGAAATTGGATGAAAATTGTGTTTCTAATCCTGTGATATTTCTAATGCATTTAACGATTACTTTACCGTATATTGGTCCAAATTTAGCCCGTGATATTCCGGTTGGTATACAGAACCCCCTAGACTATATGTGCCAAGCTAATCCCATGAATTCTTTCTTTTGAATCCTACAGACGAAGTGGGAGGTTTTAGATTGTATTTCAAATTTAAAAAATTCAAGCTGCGGTTATGACGACATTAGTCCTAAAGTTGTTAAATTATCTAGTTCTGCTATTTGCACACCTCTCGTGCATATCATTAATTGTTTTTTTTTCCAAGGTATTGTTCCGTCTGATTTGAAAATAGCTCGTGTAGTTCCGGTATTCAAAAGTGGCATGCGAGAGAGCGTCAATAATTCTAGGCCTATATCTGTCTTACCTTCGTTTTCAAAGATCTTTGAAGAACTTGTATTTAATCGTTTATATTCCTTTTTAATGAAACATGATCTATTATATGATTATCAGTTTGGCTTTATGCCTCACCGTAACACGTCCCAGGCTATTTTAAGTCTTGTTGATTATATTATTGAATCTTTTGAAAGTAAATGTCTAGTTGGGGGGATTTTTTTAGATCTCTCCAAGGCTTTTGATACGCTTGACCATTCAATTCTGTTAAAAAAGCTTGATTAATATGGCACAAGGGGGGCTGCATTATCTTGGTTTAATAGCTACATTCATAATAGATTCCAATATGTTTCTTTATCTGTCGCTAATTCTTCGAAGCAGGCAATTCATTGTGGTGTTCCCCAGGGCTCTATTCCTGGACCCTTATTGTTCCTCATCTATATAAACGACCTTCCTAATGTCACTCCAAAATTTCACTTTATTTTGTATACAGATGATACTAATTTACTATATAAAGGTCGTGATATAAATACTCTTGTTAACGATATCAATGCTGAAATCCCCAAAATTACTGCCTGGTTCAGATCCAATAAACTTCACTTAAATGCTATAAAAACTACCACCATTATTTTCATCCAAATTAGTGACAAATAGTTTCTTCCAACCTTGCGATTATAATTGATAGAACGCCAGTACCTTTCTCCCATTCCACAAATTTTCTTGGCATTACCCTAGATGAAAATCTCAGTTTGATCCAACATATTCAGAACTTAAAAAGAAAAGTGTCCAAAGCCATTGGCATTATCAATCGTTATAAACAATTGTCCACTTTAAAACTCTGTTAACTTTATACAATATTCTTATCTTGCCTTTTTTATCGTATTGTTGTATTGTGTGGGGTTACACTTATCCTAGTCATATTAATAAGCTCTATATTCTACAAAAGAAAGTGTTGCGTGCAATTTATGATGTTCCTTACAATAGTCACTCGTACAGCCTCTTCTGTGACAGTAAACTCTTAACCATATTTGAATTAGTCAAGTACTACACCTTAATCTTTGTATATAACTTTTTTTCACGACAATCTACCAAGAAGCTTCTCCTATTTTTTTTGTATCAAATAATTGTTTTCATACTTACAATACCCGCAATGCAAATTTACTTTCCGTTCACCATTATTCTCTTGCAAGTAGTCAACATTTTGTCAAATACTCTGCTATTTCTTATTGGAATTCCGTACCAACTGCATTGCATTCAATTAATAATGTATCCTCATTCAAACGTAATAGCGTTACCTTCTTTCGAATAGAATTTTATGTTTTAGTTTAAAATTCGGGCCACGTCTTTGTTAAAGTTTTTTTTCTTCTCCCCCCACACTTTTTCTTATTATTATTATTCATTTTCTTGTAACATTTTGTTGTTGTCATACTTTGTACCTTTGTTATACTTTGTCAGTTTGTATTTTGGGGATACCTCACTTACAAGTTCTTATGAACTTTTCGAGGATCCCCACAACCATATACTTTGCATACGTATATACTTGAATTATGTAAAATGTTGATAACGTTGATGGTTGAAATATAGTTGAACAAACAAACAAACAATAAAAGTGGCTGGACCATCAATTCTAATACAGACACCAGTAGGTCAGTTTCTCAGATTCATCACACAACTCATTGACACTAAACTTTCAAAACTTTCCGATAACATGTTTGAAAATGCATTGCACATTATTTTGTCTAGAACAAATTGTGTTACCTGGCATCCGTTAAGGACGCTCTGTTATTTATATCAAGTTAAAAGAAGTTAACAATAACATATAGACCTGCTTTGAGGAACCGACGTCATTATCAATTTAATCTTATAAGCGAGCATTCCAGCGAGTTTGCATACTTACGTTAATTTAAGTTGAAATATCTTAAAACCAGGAATAGCTATTTAGACACATTAATTTGTGCCTCTCAAAATGTTCTTTCTTATTGAACAATGACATATCAAGACTCTAGATCATCCTTTAATTGATCCTCATATGTTATCGCTGTAGTGATAAGAAGATTTACCGACATAGGAGTAAAATAGATGAAACAACAACAATATACGAAAAAGAGTAAGGATGCGTTGTGTACTTCAGTTGTGTTCAACAGTCTGTGACACTATCCCCCCCCCCCCACAAAAAAAAGAACGAAAAGAAAAAGACGTTAAAATGCATTTTTCACATCTTTGTGTAGTTTTGTTCAAGACCCGTTCCCGTTCAAGAGCTTGTTCTTGGTGAGAAACCTTGAGGAACTTGGAAACTCCTTTAAACTTTTCCCCCCTCCATTATTCCAACCCATGTACCTTAACCTTAAAGGGTGTGAAGACTCGCGCACAAAGAAACGTCTCATGCCGGTAATCTGACCTAGTTTCGAATGACGTGTAACAGAAGTGTTAGACACCACCATCGATCCCAGAAAATGCACACACTGCTTGCTACCATCGGTAATTAGACACTAGTTTACAGTCAGTACATACAGCTGCGGTCAATACCCACAACACAGTGTACAAACTATACAGCGATGGACATCTCAGGTCCAGCTTCATTACTGTACTGTCTGCATCTTGTAGCGACACGAACAAAACGTCACTTGCAAGCAACGGAAAGTTAACTTTTTTTCAGATGGCCGCACGCGGTTTGGGGCGAGTCTTCAATGCCTTTAAGGAGTAACGAGTTTAGTTTCATACGTAATATTGTTTGACAATAAAGTTATTGTATGATTTGATTACTATATTTTACATGAGAAAGTGAATGATACCGTCTAGTAAGTGCTCATTATTTTAATTTTTATTAATTTCCTTTGTTCTTGTTCTCTTAACCATTCATTCTACATATCTGTAAATACTGGTATATGGTGAAGCAGTGCCTTTACTATCAAATAAAAGAGAGAGAGATAGATAGATGGTTCAATTACAGGTCAATGTATTTTAAACTATAAAGAATTTGTTCTTAAAAGTGATTAAAACTACTATGTAAAGGTATTAATATTATTTACTTAGGTCTACTTAATTGCTCCTTTACCTTCACTGGGTAACCAAATCTATGAGCCTGGGGTGACGAATAGCACCCTTATTTTCTCAATTTGACTATGTTTTGGGGGAAAAAACTCCACTACAGCTGGTGAAAGTGTTAATTCATACGTTGTAATGGGAAGTCATACAACAGGGAAAGCGAACTGAATAACAACACCTGTTATAGCTAATATGGTGACCTCACTACATACGTGAAAGTGATAAGGACTTTGGATCTTGAGTTACACAGAAGTAAGCGTGATCCTTACGATTTAAATTGTATATTCATATCGTAAATGTATACTGCGTTGGTGGTGTAGTGGTTAGCATTGATGCCTTCCAAGCATTAGGCCTGGGTTCAATTCCCGGCCAACGCAGATTATTTTCTTGTTTTTCCGCGCCCGTTGTTTTTAAGATTAAGTTCGTTTGGTACACATTTTTTTATTTTATTTTGATAACAATTTTACGACCTCATGCAATGTTGCAAGTACAGAAGAAAGATTACCGAATTGATAGATTTTAAGTTTTACAGAGAACTTGGTTTAATTATATTCCGAGATGACCAATCACTAGATGATCAATCACATGATTTAACAATCGTGTATACAATCCCGTCTTGAAAAGAGTCCCGCCGCACAGAACCGTATATATATATTATAACCGCGTCACGCATCGACGGAACAGGTACCATTAGTTCGATCGATCAATGCAACTATATAGTAGGCTATAAAACATGAGGATTAAATTATAATAAACTGTCAGTTTTAAGTGATTTAATGTGATAGTCCAACAAACCTGATAAGTCATTGCCTATTGTGCTGGAGGGGTGGGGGGTATTTTTTTACTTTACCAATGCACAATGGCCGGCATTTCTGTTACTAACATTGACGATCAAATGTTCTGACAGGTCTCGCAGAAATGTTTTCCATGTTATTTGTATACATGACGAAATATCCTTTAACAATATAATTCTTCTGCAGACGGGGTGATTCTCTTCGACTGATGTCTGAGGACTTGGAATTCCTTTGCTCAAGCCTTCAGTCAGCATATATACAAAACAACGCACGCACACCCAAGCTTACCACATCTGCATTGGAAGCCCAACGCTACACATTGGCACCAGACTGGTTCCGGAGGCACCCAAAAAACTATCCCCTTTTCACCTATCTCCTTAAAACCATAATCAAAAATGTTTTAATCTCAGAATCCAGTAATTATCCAAACGATACTCTGCGCTTACCATGTGGGCGGTCAAAAAAGCAAAAAAAAAATATATATAAAAATAAATTCATTAAATTACACCAAATATAAATTTAATTGTTCAGTCGTCCAGGCTGTTCAGTCTTTAATATAAAAGAAATTAAAAACATTATAAAAAGAACTGTCGAGGAAGTTAATATCGTAGCTGAGAATTGAGGTTGGTAGGAACGAAAGTGGGCTAGTTTGGTGACATGGTAGTATGGGCGGCCATTACCGCAGAAACAAAACATAAAGATTTATTCAATAAATTACACCAAAAATAAATTTAACATGAGAAAAATTAAATTTTCTCCATCAAAAATTGAATTACTCCATCGGGTCTTTGGGCTGCGAATTTGCATATCTTTATCGGCAACATGGATGGATCACATTCACAACAGACTGTACAAGATTTTTACCAGCAGGCAGTGTCCCATTTACAGTCTGCTGTTGACATCGTGCAGAGGGCCCTTGGTACCAACCTGGATTTGCCTCGACCAGTAGTCGCGCATTGGCCAACCAGCAGTTCCATCGTTAGGCCTACGGTTTAGCATCTATACATCTAGAACCAGTGAATATGCCAAGTACTATATAGTACTGGGCCTGGATACCATAGTACCAGTGACAGACCTGTTACTTGACTACTGTACTGTACATGTTTTCGAGCGGTCTGCTCCTATTCCTGCTTCTCCTTTGACTTTTACTGCATAACGTTCGCTTATAGTACCAGGGGTGGGCAACCTTTTTTGCATAAATGGGCCAGATATAAGGAGTGAAAAATTGACTGGGCTGCACCTAACCAACGACCTGCTGTTGATTTCAAACCTTTGATTCCGAGGACTTTCAAGCAATAGCTGTGTGTACTTAATCTGTATTCACAAAAACATAATGTCAATACTTAACAGTTGATAATTAATGGGGATAATAGGCCTCCCTGACAGCATCATTAGTGCCCATTAATTCTGAGCAGCTAGCTGGGTTTTTTTTTGTGATGATGTAAAATATATTGATTTTTATCTTTCTCTTGAGACATCTCACGGGCCGCCAAAAAAAATATCACTGGCGGGCCGCATGGGCCCGCGGGCCGTAGGTTGCCCACCCCAGGCTTATATTAACCAACAAACTTTGCCGAAGACGAGAGACGAGATGCTGCCATTTTGTATGTACTCACAGGACGTGTGAGTACATACAAACATTACGTGTTGCTGACACTAGCCACAAAAAAAAAAAAAAATGGCGTGCTAGACATCGCTGGGAAATAACCAAGTTTGTGGTTTACTCCACTGGAGCATTTATTTTTGACGGGATTTGTTTCCGCGGGTATTTTGTTTGGTTAGAACCTGATGTGGGATGATATCGGAAGGGGCAGATTTAATATGTGCGGGTGAACTTACTTCGACCATGCTTTGACAGAGTAATCTTAATTTCGATGAATAAAATCAATATTTGATGTGATTTAGTAAATTATTTTTGATGGATTAAATTTATTTTTGATGAAGAAAATTTGTCTTTGATGGAGTAAAAATCTGTTGATATAAAGCATTCCTTGGATGATTCGCTCGCTTTGTGAAACCTTTCCTTTATGATTTTTTATTTTTTATTTATTATAATTATTATTGTTATTATTAACCTTTAAAAGGGTGACTCGGCTCGACCACAGCTAATCTTCCCCGAGGCCCTAACATACAATCAATATAAAAAGAATAATATTATAAAATAATAAACAAAGAGTAAGACTATAAACATACAAATATACAACAGTAAATCACAAAACTGTAAAAATGAGTATAGAACATAAAAGCGTAATGAGATGATTAAGACTTGAAAAATTCATTGACTAAACGTTTAAAAATAGGTAAAGATTTGGCATGCTTGCATTCAGCTGGCAAACTATTCCATTCTTTGGCAGCTATGAAGGAAAATCTACGCTTGTGATATTCCGTTTTACCATCTTTCAGGTATAAGTTACTTTGAGTCGTGGATCTCAAATTGTGATAATGAATTTCGTGTGTAAAGTTGAATAACTGGGTTAGATAATTTAATAATACCACAGGAACGGAGACACTCTAGTAAAACAACAAAGTGAAACCGCGCCATCTTATACGATTGCAGGGCAGCAACGATAGTTTTGATTTACACTGCCCAGTGACACGAAAGTCTTGACGTGTACTAGGGAGTTGTTCCATAACAACTCCCAGCGTGTACTAAAAGAGAGATTAGTAGCCTGAATAATACTACGGTAGCCTCAACGCAACTTTCCAGACCTACCTGTTCTGATCATATATCAATTATTCCTGCTTAAATGAACGACCTCAACAAATGTTGGTACAGAATTAATTTAAACAAAAGTTTAAATTACGTAACGTTTTGACCCTTTATACCATCCAAACTGTAAGAACAACTGTGGTATGGAGTGGGGAGAGGGGGGGGGGTAGAGTTCTTTAAGACATATATACACATTTTTTCCTTCCTGTTTCTGTTTTTTTTTTTAAGGTAATCCCTTTTATTTTTAGCTCAACATTATGGTATATCCACGGACGTATGCAGAGGGGAGCAGGCACAGCTCGATTTTTCATTAACCGGTTCAAAGAATTTACCAGCCTTTACAAAAAAAAAAAGAATTAATCAGTTAACCATTAAACTTGAACGGCTTTTGTTTTATATCTTGGACTGGAGGAGCTGGTGGCGTAGCAAGGAGCGGAGCAGCACTGTTAATGTCATCCTCTCGATACTTGCCACGCTGCTGCTTGGGGGTCTTTCTCCATATTTTAGATCAGTGCCGTAACCATATTTTGTCTTTTTATATATTTTTTTATTGATGCCCCGATTTCGCCAATTTTCCCTCAAATATGGAAGATGAAGCCATTTAATTGCAACCTAGCAACTTGGGCAGATCATCTCTCAGAGGGGGTGGGGGGGGGGGGCAGTAGATCTAGTTGTGAGACCAACAAGCTTTTAAGACCGATTGCGGTAACTTTAGCGCACGCCCGAAGATACATGTCAGAGTGGGCAGTTCTGTTTCTCCGGAATGTCTATTCTAAGCCCTGTTGGGAGTCCTGCATGTGAGCTTCTGGCTGTGAAATTTTCACTTTTCAGATTTTTCAACTGTAAGCACAAAGATACATTTGTGAGAAGACTTCAATCATTCATTAGAATGTATTCAAAAGCACCAGTGGTATATTATTACTAAATTATTTTTTTTGTAGGGGGGGTGGGCAAGTTCCCCATCATCGTAACTTCCACTAATATCCTCGTAATAACGTCTTTTTCATATCGATCTCTCCTCCCCCCCCCCCCCTCCCGAAATTACGACTTTGTATCACAGTTCAAATATTTATAATTACTCTCCAAACATCTTTTTGTGACATCATTAAGGATGAAAGTGACACTAAGTAAGATCGGATGGTACTACAAATTTCGAAGCCATTATCACTTCCATCAACCTTGGTGGTGAAATCAGGAATTTATCGAAATTTTTAGCAAAAGGACGGTACATTCGACGGATTAAAGCGCATATAGCAAAGATCAAGCTGCACGCCTGTAATTTTAAACAAGTTTTGGAAAATATAGTATTTAATATATGTCCACCGACATTGGTGGGGCAAATCATACTTTCTTTGGAAAATAAACCTAATAAACTTGTGACGTATCACGTGTAAGAGAGGTTTCCTTTTTCGAAGTGATTATTCGCAGGGCAGCCCGGCGAATAACGTACACAGACACCTTATTCGCAGGGCTGTGACGATTTTGAAAATAGGTTTATTATTAGGTTTTGCTATTGATACCAGTCAGTTTAGGGGCCTTGAAAAAGCCAACCTTTTGGGCCCAAATAGTCTTAGCCACTTCATAAGCTAATTTTTGGAACCCCAGCAATTCAATTTTAAAAGCTTATTTTAAGGGAGCTTATCTTGGGATTCCCCAAAAGCCGATATTGCCTGAAAGCCAATATGGTCAAGGGTGTGACACCCCCCCCCCTCCCACACCTTTACATGCAAATGAGCAGTCACTCTGCAAAACCAAAGGTGAAAATGAGGGATGACATTTTTTATGTTGGCGGTACTAATGCTAGACTGGTTCAATCTTAAGGCCCTAGGCTCCCAAAACCAATCCTAACAGCATTAAGATATATGAATCCCAAAGGCCAATAAATTCCTCAAAATATAGAGGCTCCCAATTAAGACTCTCAAAAAGATAGCTGGTGCCCAAAAGCAAACTCGAATAACCCCAAAAGTTATTGAGCCCGTTAACCCAATCTAAGTCTGCCCTGTGAATAAGGTGTATGTGTCTGGCTATTCGCAGGGCTGCCCTGCGAATAAGCCCCACCTTCCTTTTTTGATTGTTAGCATGCAATGATATATATGTTTAATTTGTAAATTTCATGTCGTGTATAGGGTACCGTATATTCTTGTCACTACTTTTGCTTTCTTATTCACTAAGTTAATTATGACTGAACGAGACGCAGCCTGGAGTACAGTCAATGAAGGTGAAATACCTTCGGTATAACAGTACAGGCTCGACGGAGAACATGGTGAACTAAGTTTTCTGCATTCCTTTGAACTTATCTGTTACTTCGTAAGGAGAAGTTGAACCATTCCTGATGTGAGTTGCATTTTTAATTTGTGTAGATTTAATATAAAAAGAAGAATAAGACAAATCGCTCTGAATTACTCGGAAGGATTAATTAAGAATATTGTGAGGACCTAACTTGGTTATCCATAGGCCTAGACTAAGTAAGGCCAAGGGATGGATTTCCGGGCCATATCTAACGAAACTAACGGTAGGCTCGATAACTTAGGCCAAATGTAGGCTTTACTTGGCCAAACTATGCATTTCTTAACAGTTTTTCTTAAACCAATGACATGTGTTGTAAATAATCTCTGCACGCACACAACAGGCCCATTGCCTTTCCCATATGATGCACCAATCGTTCTCATAATCCATTACTGTCAGTCTGTATGCAAGGTGACCACGATGCCAGTAATATTTTTAAAAGGTGTCTCCCAAGTTGCGGTGTATTCAGCAGTTAAAATAATTCTCAAATCGGTCACCAATGTATCGCAGAGTGTCATCAATTATTTTACTGAAATCTAACGCCACTTACCATGCATTGACTACTGAAGGGTGAAGTCGTTGCGCTTTATTGGTGTCCATAACTTCCATAAGCATCACAACTCTGTATGTCTTGCACTCTCTAGGCCCACTATCAACACACTTTCAACCCCCTCCCCTCTATAACCCCCCAAAAAATCAAGACCCCTTGACACTTGTGCTGGGTATCAGTGATGTCTTCACTTCTATTATTATAGCAATATTTGATTGATACTTCAGTTGTTATCGTTGAGTATGAATCAAGATCATAGGCGCTGGGGGCAGCAGCCCCCCAACCAAACCTTTTTGGTGAAAATTAGGGCAATATGCTGAGAATTTTTTGGGCACCTACTGAAAGAAGAATAATTTGTAGACATGTTTTTCCATTTTTTTGGTGAAAATTTGGGCAATATGTAGAGAATATTTCGGGCACCTACTGAAAGAAGAATAATTTGCAATGTGTTTTTCAATGGTTAAACTTATAATATTAGATCATTATTGTTGTAACGACTTCCCCAATAATTCTAACCAATATGGAAGGGTAATAACACGGAAAAAGATTGTATGTTATTGGCATGTGATGTAATAACCGATGAATGCCATATTATATGCACATTAACATGTTGAACGCGTGCGGAGAGCGAAAAAAGTTGGTTATATTTTTCGGGCAAGTCGTTACAACCTCCCCAAAACAAATTAGGCTCCTATGCCTATGATCAAGATTACGATGACTTTGCCAAAGTAATCAAATTGCATTACAATTAGTTTGCATTTTGATTAGGATTATTTCAAAAATGTGATCGTCTGATCATTTACAGTACGATTACTGAATACAATTACACCAAACCTGTTTGAAAATATCTCCCAAATTATCTAAACCTTGATGTAGCATTGGCCACCATGGCAGATGAGTTAATAAGATATTTAAATTTCAACCAAAGTCTTATAGTGTCTGCCTCATCAGTTTTGCAAGTCGACAATCAAAATACCTTTATAATGTGAGTTCTTTAATGTCGTTTTCACTGACTCTATGAGCTTTTTGATTTTCGGAGGTAAGAGGCTGCTGTCGTAAGTCAAACACTCCTGAAATTGAATGGCGAAGTTACCCTGGCAGACAGATTCTCCAATCGGTCACCAATGTATTGCAGAGTGTCATCAAACAAAGGTGACTCTGCCATGTCCTCTACAAGTTTGAGGTGACTACTCTACCATGTCCTCTACATCTTCGAGGTGACTCCTTACCATGTCCTCTACATCTTTGAGGTGACTATTCTACCATGTCCTCTACATCTTTGAGGTGACTACTCTACCATGTCCTGCACATCTTTAAGGTGACCACTCTACCATGTCCTATACATCTTTGAGGTGACTATTCTACCATGTCCTCTACATCTTTGAGTTAACTCCTCTACCATGTCCTATACATCTTTGAGGTGACTACTCTACCATATCCTCTACATCTTTGAGGTGACTATTCTACCATGTCCTCTACATCTTTGAGGTGACTACTCTACCATGTCCTCAACATCTTTGAGGTAACTTCTCTACCATGTTCGTATACGTCTTTAAGGTGACCACTCTACCATGGACTCTACATTTTTGAGGTGACTACTCTACCATGTCCTCTACATCTTTGAGGTGACTCCTCTACCATGTCCTCTATATCTTTGAGGTTACTACTCTACCATATCCTCTACATCTTTGAGGTGACTACTCTACCACGTCCTCTACATCTTTGAAGTGACTACTATACCATGTCCTCTACATCTTTGAGGTGACTATTCTACCGTGTCCTCTACATCTTTGCTTTGAGGTGACTACTCTACCATGTCCTCTACATCTTTGAGGTGACTTCTCTAACATGTCCTCTACATACATATTTGAGGTGACTCCTCTACCATGTCCTATACATCTTTGAGGTGATTACTCTAACATGTCCTCTACATCTTTGAGGTAACTCCTCTACCATGTCCTCTACGTCTTTGTGGTGACTACTCTACCATGTCCTCTACATCTTTGAGGTAACTCCTCTACCATGTCCTATAAATCTTTGAGGTGACTACTCTATAATATCTTTTACATTTTTGGGTTATCTCCTCTACCATGTCCTGTACATCTTTGAGGTGACTATTCTACCATGTCCTCGACATCTTGAGGTAACTCTCTACCATGTCCTTGACATCTTTGGGTAATTCCTCTACCATTTTGAGGTAACTTCTCTCTTTCACAACATCCAGTGCTGTTAGTTCCAACCTATCAGCTACACAGTGTATTTCTACAAGACATGAAACATTCTTTTTGCAAGGGCTGCTACACCGTTCTTTGCACCCATAATCACTGAAGAGCCATTGAAACAAACTGAAACTGCTCTAATATCTATAGTTTCCAGACGAACTACCGACAGACCAATGTGACCATCTCTCTGTATTCCAGTGGCAGATTTTTGTGTCATCTTTAGCTCAACCAAAGGCACCAACTTAGTATAACATCACTCAGCATCTTCATCATGTAACCTGATCTAAACAAGTACTTGTTCCTTGTGCGAGACATCGGTAGACCCATCTGAGAAAAGTGCTGAGTTGCTTGTTTCCTCTTTGAGCTCACCATTCATTTGATGTGCAGTTGCCATAATAAAAGAAGCAGCCCCCATTGTCATTGATATACATGCTCCCAAGTCAAGGTCATTACACACTCCTAAAGTACAAAGTTCTGTAAACTTAGAGAATGGAAACCTTTTGCCACAAAGTATGCAGTTTCTTGA
This sequence comes from Apostichopus japonicus, assembly GCF_037975245.1. Lineage (NCBI taxonomy): Eukaryota > Metazoa > Echinodermata > Holothuroidea > Aspidochirotida > Stichopodidae > Apostichopus > Apostichopus japonicus. The sequence goes on from NC_092579.1 coordinate 7,836,944, forward strand.
GACAAATGATATGATATACTTATATACATATATGGTAACCTATAGCCTAGGTTCTCAACCTTTTTCTATCAAGGGACCCCTTGAGATAAACTGAAATATTTGGAGGACCCCCGGACAGTGACCGTCGGCCTGGGGGAGGGGTATAAGGGAAGGGGGTGTCCCCCTCCCCTGTTTGATTTTTTTCAATATTTGAGGGTTAGATGCGAAATGATGCATTATTTTGTGACTTTTGAAGTAAATTTATGTTCAAGAATTTATGTTTAGAAATGCATTTTTCTGGGCCTGTAATGCAGTTTTCCTAGACCTGCAATTATTGCTAGGCATAGGCCTACTTGGAAATTCTTACTTTCAAATTACATATTTCCCAATTAAATTTTAATTTGGAAGCGATGAGTTGTCAGATACAAACTGGTTGATTCTGCGTGAGGTCAGGAGAATTATGGGTTTTCTTTGTCAGAGATAGCTGCAAATGGCACCATTTTTTGTGTCAAATCCAAGTTAGTTATAACTTTTCCTCCACCAAAGCCTTATAACTACCGCGCTTCGCTGTGTCAACAGTGAGCAACGCATCATAGTTATTGCTCTGCATATTAGGATGTATAGTGTGCAGTTAAGTTGTACACAACACTCGGGTGGCATGTTATCCATACCTCACCGAATGTATACCAATGAGAAACTATATTACTTGTTTTCATTGGGGGAACGCACGATTCAACATTTATCGACTACTGACGATACGGTCTGATCATCAGGGTCCGACGTATTAACGGCTAGCCTAGATTTCTAGAGGCATACATACTTATTCCTTCGACTATATCTCTCATTCCATTTTTCACGAACCTCTTCGGCTTTCGCGGACCCTTATCTTTTTCACTGACCCCTATATTTTCACGGACCCCCTGCGGACCCCTTTGCCCTCACGGACCCCCAAATAAATTTCACGGACCCCCTAGGGGTCCGCGGACCCCAGGTTGAGTAACCTGGACCTATAGCATGTTGTGACTCAAGTTTCACCCCTGTGCGGTGATCATCAGCAGGAAGTATTGAATTGAATTGAATTTGAATTTATTGTCCACAATCGGAAATTCGGCTTACATAGGTCGTAAACGAAAGAAAACAAAATAGCAATAGTTTAAGTCAATAAACTGCGATACACATACAGCAAGTCCTACAAATAAGAAACTTATCTTCTCACAGTTTGTGAATTAATTATGAATAGAGTTAGGCACAAATGAGTATCTGAAGCGGCCCCTAAGTGTACGTGGTGGGCATAAACGGAGTCCAGAGCGGTTGTAAATATAGTGCTGAAACAAAGGGTGTGTCGAGTCTTGCATGATATGTTTCAAAACATATATATATATACATATGTATACATACATATGTATATATATATGTTTTGAAACATATATGTATACATCTGTATGTATATATGTATATATGTATATATGCATAAACATGCTATTCCATTGCGCTGCAACTCAGAGTTTCACACACACATTGAGTTCTTTGCACTGTGGCGATCATCAGGATTTATATGGCAGATACATGTTAAATTAATAAAGATGAACTTTTGCTTTTGAATCTGACAATTTTCATAGAATTACCACTTTATATATAGGCAAGCCAAGCCATAAATAAGATATAAATGTGGAGCAAGTGGTATGACAGGTATATAATAAATTATTAAAGATCAACACACCAGAAAAATTCACTTCATGACTGGTTTCGTCCTTTTTGAACTCATCAGGCGTATGGCGGGCCATCAGTCTCAAATCGTGGGGAATCTACATATATACCGATTTAAATCAACATGTACCACTTTCCTTCGACTTATACCAGTTTCTAGCAGCTTAAATTGACTCCTACCGATTTAAATTGACATATATACCAGTTTAATTCGACATATCGTCGATTTAAATCAACATATTTACCAATTTAAATTAATGATAAGTAAAATAAATCGGTATATGTCATTTTAAATTGACATATACCAGTTTAAATCGATGATATGTCAAATTAAATCGGTATATGTCATTTTAAATTGACGTATACCAATTTAATTCGACATATACCAGTTTAAATCGACATATACCGATTTAAATCGACATATATATATATACCAATTTAAATCGATAATATGTAAGCAGTGCTCACACTTTGTTGCCTTGGGCTTCGGGCAAAAAATCGAGCGTAGGGTTCATGCGGCCCCCTCCTTCATCATAATCATTCCATGTGGCCCTCCTCTGCAAAAGGTTGGACAACCCTGATTTAAATAGATATACCAGTTTAAATGGATGATATGTTGAAATATATCGGTAGTTCAAGTCAATTTCCTTGGACTTATACCAGTTGCTAGCAACTTAAATACATGTGATGTATCTCCACATGTCAATCATCACCGAAATCGGGATTTGGAATATATGTTAATGAGCTAAAGCTATGATATGTCGATTTAAATAGGTATATGTCAATTACAACTAGTGGAACACTAGACTTTCTTACTGAGTTGTCTGATGATCGCTCAATGCATGAAACTCTAAGACTTAACAACTACTAGTGTTCCACTAGTCTCAACTTATTCTCATCTATATACTTCGCTCCGTCCAACGGGCATCTAGAGCATTCTGCGCCAAGATAGAGGCCAATCAACCGAAAAATATATATTTATATGTTTATATATCTAGATACATTCAATTGAATTTAACACTGCATAAAGGAAGAGGGAATATATCTTTTATCAGTTGTGACAAAGAGGTTACTAGTATGCCTTAATTTACATCCTATTGAATTGTACACTTTATGATAGAGGAGCCAGGACAGAGGACAGCAATCCGTTAGGCGGTCAGGCTGCAGTAAGGATTGTACTCTGACATTTGAAATTCAAACCTATCACCCTGGCTGTGTATGAAGTCACCACACTGTATATAATACAGTAACTGCCAGCTTTAATTAGTTCCAGTCATATGCACTACCTAGTCATTTGGAGAAGTTAGAATATTACCACTGTCTTCAGGAGCTGATTAAATGTGCAAACTTTTTTGCTTGCCTCGTAATTCCCCCGACTCTTGTCGAATAGCACAGTGTGCTTCCACATTCATCGCATGGCTAGGGTTTCAACCGAGCATCAGCTCGTTTCCTAACTCCTTTAGACTCTGGGATGCAATAAAAATAACCTATTAAATGAATGGCTCACAGTCCAAAGAAACCAAAATCGTTGGTTGGCAAGACCCATTTCAGATGTCTTCTTTAGCTTGCATTTTTGCTTTTCGTATTTTTCAGATTCAGTCTGCTACAGAAGGAGAACGACACAAGCCTCAGATTGAGAGTTGCACAGTTCATCACCCATCCAGCAGAAGAACGACGACGACGTATGAAATTGGGACGTGACACCTTTATCGAGAAGGAACAAGATGAGGGTGGTAATCCGTCTGCCTTTAGTCGGTTTGTTTCTCTTCTGTACGGTTCAGCTGCTTGCTCTTTACGTATGGTTTATACCGCATACTTTCATAAAGAGTTCTATCCCTAGCAGATGTTGTACAGCTCAGAATGAAACGAACTTGGACAACTTAGGTAACCTGGAAAGCTGTATTATCCGGTTAGTGTATTTTGCTAGGAGGAGAGGACTCTCGGACAGGGATCTGATGGTTTTGCTGTTGCAAGCTCTGGGTTCTACGAGTCAAGAAGATGCCAAACCAAATGTCAGAGAGAAGTTACCTTCTTCTATAGTTCAAGTTTACAATATTAGCAATGAAAGTCGTCATAAAGATTCTGTGGCGGAGGAGACCTTTGCTGGGAAGCTCTCGATTGCAGTCGAACCTGGACAAATATTTCAAGTTTTGACAGATAACGATGATATACAAAAGAAAAATGAAAAGGTAGAAACAAAACAGATTGCTCATGCCGTTAAAGAAAAACAAGCCGGTCAAGCAGGATTAAAAAAAGAAGAAGCCAAAGTCGATGACACAAAGCTGGAAATTCATACAGAACCCAAGAATGTAGCCAATAAATCCAATGATATTAACAAAAAAGATCCTCACAGACAACTTTCAGATCAACAGACAGATTCTTCCACGAAACACCAGTGGAATAACGTTTCAAATCCAGTGAATCCCCACAACTATAATCTAGTGATCAACCAGCCTTATTTCTGCCAGCCCAGTGGATCTCAACTAGAAGTATTCCTTTTGATTGTGATGATTTCATCTCCTAAAGCGTTCAAACAACGTGACATCCAGAGGAATTCCTCGCTGAGTGTCTCACAGGTGTCTGGCAAAATAATCAGAAGCATATTCCTGCTCGGAGACTCGGGCGACCAAACAGTGACTTCCAAGGTCCGCAACGAAGCTGACAAGTACGGCGAAATTTTGATGGAAGATTTCCACGACTCTTACCGTAATCTGACGTTGAAAACTCTGATGGGGCTGAAGTGGGCCAGTCTCTATTGTCCTAAGGCTAAGTACGTCTTGAAGACAGACGACGATGTCTTTCTTGAATTGACAAATTTGATCCATCTGTTGGAAGGTGCCCCACGCCAGTCCTTCATGACTGGCTTCGTCTACAAGGGGACGAAGCCAATACGTGACAAACGTTCAAAGTGGTACATTTTAGAGGAGGCTTACCCCAGAGACATTTATCCGCCATATTGCTTCGGTATAGGTTATGTCATTTCCGGGGATCTGCCTGGAAAGATCCTAGAGATGTCTTTCAAGATTCCTTACATATTTTTAGAAGATGCCTATGTTGGCCTTTGTATAGAAAAGTTAAATGTCGTCCCAACAGTAAATCCCGGGTTCTTCACGTACAGAGAGGAGTACAGTTACTGTAAATTTAAAGGTGCCTATGTCGTCCATTTGAAGACACCTCCAAAAATCGGTGAGTATTGGATAAAACAACAAACAAAGCCAGCCAATGTAACTTGCTAAGTCTGTTCACATCTAGATATTTGAAAGTAAGAGGGCTTGATGTTTCATCCACCCAAGAGGCTTACTGCTACTGTACCGTCGGATACAAAAACGTCAGGCCATCTAACTTTTACTATGGACCTATGCATACGTTTCGCGATAGATAAGAAACTTTTGAACAGCTCCATATTTTTTCTTTCTTACTTTTTAACAGAAATGTTCACCAAAACCTGATATAATTTGATAAACTATTAGAAAGGCTGTATTCCATTAATTATCAAAATGTTGATTTTTTATGGTTACATCTGGTCAATGGAAACCATTTTGGCAAGCTCCCAAACTTCAGCTAAACTTTTGAGCTAAAGTATTAGCAATATTTAAGTAAAACATTTTATGATTACCACCGATGGTTTTGAACAATAGCAATGACGCTGTTCAGACATTTAGCAATGTGTGATTTACCTTGATTAATTTCCTGCTGTGATTTTTCCATTAGAAACCGACTTCCTTGAAGTATATAGTGTAACAATTTTAAATGTAAAAATGAGCGATCATGAAGTCTAGTGCGGTTTTGTAGTGGCAGGCTCGTAACAGCGCTCCTTATCTCTGGAAAATATGTGATAGTACTTATGAAGGACCCGTTATATGTCAGACCCTGCCCATCCCACCACCCCCTCCCTCAGACCCTGCCCATCCCACCACCCCCTCCCTCAAGCACGGTGTTGGACAGCACTTTGAGGATCTGATTTGTAGCATAAACACGGATCAGAATCCACGATTTGAGCCCCGCCATAGATCAGAATCACGGAGAATCAGAACTTCCCGGTCGCTGTTAAATCTGTAATTATGTTAACAAAGAGCTCCGTCCGGGTTGACACCTGATCAGTGTTGACCTTAAACTTTTGTCTGTTGTCCATTACGAGCGTAATTTGAAATGTAGGCATTGATAGCAGTGACTAGTACTGTACTGTACATCATATGACCTTAGTACGGTAATGGTTTAACCAACCTTTCCTCCTAGTACACAACACGTACTCGACCTCCTGTCCATTAATGGCGAGCATGAAGTGTAAACTGTGTTGATGTAAATGCAGAGGCTCACAATCAATATATCTTTATTTTAATGCTGAACACTGAGTGCAGGGCCTGAGTGTCAAAACGGAGAAGACTTACCGTAGTAAACTGAGAGTAGAAAGCCAGGGAAAGATAGTATCTCTGTCTCTATATATATGAGAGGGAAGTACTGTAAATAGAACAGATATATATATATATCAAGTGCCTTTTAGCATCGTTCTTTCAACTTGCATCCAGGCTGTGTTATTTTTCAATGAAGTGGAGAATTCATAATTTTATCTATACTTTGCTAATTACTTACTGTTTCACCGGTGTTGAATTCATTCAGCCGAACTTTGTGATATTATCAAGCAGCTCGCTGGAGTACACCTCTGCCTCAAACAGTAAAACTTTACAATGAAAGGTGTTTGTTGTAGGTTCTTTTGAAGCCTATTCATGTCCTTAAAATCTCTCTTCCTTAATAGGCACGTTATTAGTTGTAGGCAGATCAGAAGCAGGAATAGACCAGTTTGAATAGGTGTGTTGATTTGGTGTAGTGATAAGGTAGTATTGCCCTCAATGATTAATAAACCCAGTCAGCTCTTTGCTACATTTTCTAATTTCTATCACCAATTTGTTGTCATCCTTGTGAAATCCTTCAGTTACTTCAGCACATCTCTGTCCTCTTTCATCATAAATTTTATAGTTCTGCTGCATCTAACTTTCAAGGTTAATTTATTACAAAATTTTGAGACCCAAACTTTCATGCTTTAAATACTCAGAGGCCAGGTTTTTGTAACCATTTTACACCGAAACGTTAAATTATGATAACATTATAGCTTGTTACAACTTTAACAAAAAAGCAGTTTCAATTCTAATTTCTAAACTTATTTTCTATCATGCCAGAGAAAAATTTTCAGACCGTAACAGTTTATGCAGTTCAAATTGTTTTGAATAGAGAAAGATGAATTGCCTTTTTAAAAATGTCATCCTTGTGAAATCCTTCAGTTACTTCAGCACATCTCTGTCCTCTTTCATCATAAATTTTATAGTTCTGCTGCATCTAACTTTCAAGGTTAATTTATTACAAAATTTTGAGACCCAAACTTTCATGCTTTAAATACTCAGAGGCCAGGTTTTTGTAACCATTTTACACCGAAACGTTAAATTATGATAACATTATAGCTTGTTACAACTTTAACAAAAAAGCAGTTTCAATTCTAATTTCTAAACTTATTTTCTATCATGCCAGAGAAAAATTTTCAGACCGTAACAGTTTATGCAGTTCAAATTGTTTTGAATAGAGAAAGATGAATTGCCTTTTTAAAAATGTTTGGGCCCTGATACCATGTGACAACTTCAACGAAAAATACAGTTTCAATGTTTGATTTCTAATTTTTTCCCTCTCGTGCTAGAGTTAATTTCTGGCATATGGCGGTACCAGTTTATATACAGTAGCTATTTCACTACGAAAAGATGAATTGGTATTTTTATAACCAGTTTTGGCCACTGTTTCGGTGCAGTCTGCTCATATTTATTTCATGCTGTATTTAGCTTGCACCTAAATATAGAAGTTGTCAAGTGCAGCACGTTATGAAGGCTTTAGTAATGAACGGAAGAATCAAGTACAACAAAATGGTGTCTTAGATTGCACCTTTGTCACTCTTCCAGCTGGGACTATGATGAATTTCAGTTCTTAATCTCATCAGGGAAATCAGAAGAGAAACCTTCTATCTAATAGAAACGTATGTACATTATCACAAAGTCAGATACTGGTTGTAGTTTGTTCTTAAGGTTTTGTTCTCGGAGAGGGAAAGGAATCGGCAGACCGGAAAGTATATACATTTTTATATACATTTTTTATATAAAATGAAATGAAATGAACATTTGCTACAGAGATAACAATTTTTTGTCATCATTACTCTTTTGGCTTTTGTAATAGCAACTTATATACTTAAAGCTATAATTTAATATCATCAGCTAAATCCCTTCCTTTGCTAAAAATAATTTAAAGAATTGCTATTGCAATATCTTGCGAGAAGTTCAACCACAAAATTTCACATACGCGGTAATATAATCCTGAAGATTTATCAGTCAGAGGATGATGAATGTCAAACATCAGAAGAAGTTGATATAATGTATACTAAACTAATTTTTCGATTGCAATCTCACCTGAAATGTGAACTCTACGGAATTGGTAGACAGTTGTTCACCTTTGTTGTATCTTCGACAAACTGATGTGCGTGATAGCTTGAGTCAGTTCAAATATAAATTCAATGGACAGTTGGGCGCCATAAAGAAACGACTGAAATTTACACAGTACTCCTGAGGGTAGAACAATCAGTTCATTTTTTACAGTCGAACTATTTCAACACCACACTTTATATGTTTGTCTCGCTGTTGAGAAAGACTAGTAGGTTTTCCCCCTAGTTCTTCCCAATGATGTCAGTTGTTGGACGGGAACCAACAATTCAAGCAGGGCCACAATGCTCTTGTGCGGTAACGTGTATCCCAATTGAGATACACAAAACCCTGAGTATGTAAAAAGATATTCGCGCAGGGATCCACTCTCATTCTTAGCCTCTTATGAATTGGAACTGATTATATGATCATGACGATGGTGCATAGACATACATGGGACATAATATATGTAATATGCTTGCTGGCATAGGTGTATAAAGTTCAAAGTTCGAGGTGAATGCGCCGAACCGACTACATGTGACGAGAACTGCAAATAACAAGGACAACAAAGTGGCAGATAATTGAAAATTTCGCTGTGACGAAAGCAATTTTGCTGGACCTTATTACTCGCACTTAGATTCATGCTATTCTCAACTTCAATTTTGCGAACGTCGTCGTGTGCATGCTAAGTGTGCAAGATTACCTCTAAGACTTGGACAAGCCCAAACGAGCACTGATGATTGTAAGAGGCAAACACAACCAGTTGAGAAATTTGTTTATGAACGTACTGCGGAGTATATTATTTGAGTTGATTAATCGTCAGTAGAGTATTAAAGTTTAATCCTTTCATCCTTTTTCTTTGTATTAAAAACTGCCCCTTGTTAGATCAAATTTAATTTGATGTACCATAATCATGCAAAGAGAACGAAGAACGAATGAATTAAGTGGTAAATTAGTATTACTTGTGTTTATTTTTTTTTGCCTTTTCTAGCAGTGCAAATTTTGTTTCAATTATGATATCGTTCGAACCTTCTGCAGTGAGTTTATGCCATTCTTTCTCATTCGCGACCATGCAGTTGCCAGATCACATTGAAAGGTACTAGACTGCATGAACAGTGTGAAGGCTCGAAAATATTCTTTATTTATGTCCAGTACGATTGTTATGATTATCGACCTGAAAGATATTTGATAATAGCATTCCAAATTGGCTAGGATATTGATGTAAATAAACACATTTTCTTTTGCGTGTTACTGAACAACTCAAATAGTGATAGTGAAAAAGTTACCCCTACATTGAAACATGCTAATGGGAATTGAAGTCTGTTGTGGCGAAGTACGAGAATATGAAATATCACAGGCGCATGTTCTCTAACGTAGGGTGATTTCAAGTCTAGAACTGCTTGTTGACCGTTTTCAAGTGATCTCGATATTCTCACTTGAAGTCAAACATTAACTCGTTTTCGTCAGTGTTTACCGTGTGGCACATATATAAAAAGGAGACTTAGTGACAGGATTTAGTCTTGTTATGCCATAAGACAAAATGAAGACTCTGAGCGTCAGTGATGTGTCTATAATTATTTCGGTTCTTTAAGGTATAACTTAGCTTTAAAATATGCTTGATGTATGGAAATCTCTCTTTTTCTTAAGAACGACAGTCCTAAATGTTGATGTTAATCCATTGTTTTAAAAACCTCTTATAAAGGACCTCTTTTGTTTTCATAGAGTACCCTTGTAGGAAAATTGAATTTGTCTATGAAAGTGTTATATATTATACACATGGTCTTTGAGAACATAAAAGTCGTACGTTTTCTTGAGAGTTTAGGAATGAAATTCAAACGAAATAGATCGTCGCTGTTGTTATAAGAAATGTACTGGATCTTGAGTAAGTTTAATGCCGCACTCATTAATGAGCACTGGAATACGATGAATAAACGGACCCAACGGAAACAGGTAAGACTTGCTAAAGTTCACCGCAAGACCAGCTAGACGAGATCTTGACGTTTTTAAAAACACGAACAGTTTCCTCAAGATGCTCTGTTATGACCACTAAAAAAGACAGTATCATACGCGTATTGAGGCAACCTTGTTTCATTTCCGGCAATATTAATACCCCTTAGAATGTTATTCCTATTAATTGTCAAAGCTTAAATTTCTGCATAGAATGAAAATGTAAGGGCTTAAATGGCAGCCCTGCCTAACACCTCTATTAATTGAAAAGAAAATTGTAGTACAACTATTGTTGCAAATTAAAACATTACTGTTGTTATAGAGAACATGAATCAACTTTTCGAAGCTATTTCCTAAGCAGACCCTCACAGTCTGGCTCTTTGTCATTAACCATCCAGAAAAAAGGCTTCTTTGCGATCATTTAGAACAATTTTGTGAAGCAAGGTAGCAGTAATAATGTATCCACCGCCCTGATGGCTTTCTTTCTTGATAACAGTAAAAAGTCTGGCTTGAATAAAATAGTCACCCCAACCCCCGAATACAAGTAAAAAGATGAAAGATATGATTCCGCCCCATCCATTGCACCAATACCTTTCATCACCCAAACAGCTGTGGGTCTCTTGAATGAAAGATGTATCACACTTACGTCTATGTATTCATTAAAGAAAACAAAGCTGCCTTCGTTTCCTTACTTGTCCCATACCTCTGGAATTTTTTATAAAAAACAATTGTTAAATCAGCCGCCATTTGTAGACCTTTAAAGGTACTAAAGGGTTTGAAAAAAGACAGCATACATTAACAGTAAATAGAATTGTGAGAAATTTTTAAAGTGGCATGGAGGAGTAAGTAATAAAAAACACAGAAAAAGACGATCAAATCTAACGGATGCAAAAATAGTGTCCGTCAGACAAAACGTCTTCATATTGGGTAACAAAGCAGAAAGAGAAACTTCCATATTATAACTACGAAGCCGAAGAGAAGAAGTTAATGTTAGAAGTATCCAGGATCTGCCTTGTAATGGTATGGCTTTTTCTTAAAGTCTCCAATCCTTCCATCACTGCCCCTCCATGCCCCGCTAACGAAACAAAGTGTGATACCTCCCTTAAACAACTCTTGAACTATCCACGAAATTATAATCTTTGTCGTTTTTTCCCAAATCTGTTGTAACTTTTATGGAAGATTTGGATATTTAAAAGGATGTTAAAAACGATAAATAATTTTCAAAACATGTTTTCAAAGTATGAGAACGCTAATGCTGCGTTTGACAGTTAGATATGTTTTCAAAGACCCCTTAAGCCTCCATATATGCAGTAGATCAGTGGTTTCGTGGTCTTTGTGTAACACAAGATAAGCTTTAACAGCAGAGTCTTCGTTGTTTATACATCGCGCTGTCCAGCTCCAACGCGAAGAATGTTCGCATGTAGGCTACTTCAGCGATTTCGAAGACAGTTAATGAACTGTGGTTTGAGTGTGTATGAGGTGCAACGCTATGTACGTATACAACTGGGCATGGTAGGCTGCATAAGTTCGCGATATGTACGTTATATATAATAGGCAATCACCTCTGCGTCTACACACGAGAGTGTATTTGCTGCGGAAAAAAAGTGTTCCAACTTCCAAGTTGCTCGGTTTGCCTATGCGCCTGCACTTTATTAATGAACAAACGGTGCTACTACTACTACTACTACTACTACTACTACTACTACTTCTACTACTACTACTGCTACTTCTACTACTACAACTACTATTACTACTTCTACTACTTCTACTTATACTACTACCACTACTACAACAATATTACTACTAGACTACTACTACTTCTACTACTACTACTGCTTATAATAAAACTGATGATGATGATGATGATGATGATGATGATGATGATGATGATGATGATGATGATGATGATGATGATGATGATGATGATGATGATGATGATGATGATGATGATGATGATGATGATGATGATGATGATGATATACGCATCTGTCTGTTAAACAACTTGTTGTTTCTTCTTGAAAAAACCAACAACGGCAATGACAACTAAGCCACAGATAACTAAGACCGTGGCTATTAATGCAACAATCATACCACTGCCAGAGTTTTCGACACATGTTGGTAGGGTTTCCGACCAAGATGTACTAGCAAGGCATGTAAGACTAGCTTGCCCCATCAGAGTAAACCCCTTATTACAAGTTATGCTGATACTAAAACCAACGTCATACACATTTCCTTCGATAACACCGTTCTCAACTGAACCAGGGGAACCACAACCTATGGCTACACACTCTGGTAGTTGTTGAGACCAAGAGCCATTAGAGTGACAAGTTACCTCACTATTTCCCTCTATATAGAAGCCCCCACTGCAAGAGGCAACTAAAGTGTAGCCCACAAGAAAAACACTACCATTAATTCCCCCATTCTCAATCTTCCCTGGATGACCACAACTGACAATTTTGACCAACTTCTCTTTAGCTTCTTTGAATGTTTTGATATCTCGAAGCGATGCATTCGCAAACGCGATGCTGTTTGTTGTGACTGCATCATATAAACACGTTACCGAGTCACCACAAATGAGTCTGACCTCCTCGCTGACGGAGTCTACATCCGGAAATACCAGACTAGGAAGAAATTCTGGATTAAAGAAGGTCGAGAAGCCAGATGGAGGTAAATAAGTGAATTTAGAAGTGTTTGTGTCAAGGATCCATTCAAGTCCAAAATCAAAATGAATTGCTTTCAATGATGAGTTAGGTAACAGTGAAGACCCGTTTGGTAAAATAAAGTCATCATCGGCGATATCATTAAAGTTTCCCAGTAGTCCCTCTGTCTGTCCCTTAAAACCATCCGGTAATTGTAAAACAAAAGACATCATTTCTGATGTGATCCTAATTAATGCTGTTGCTCCAATATGTAGGCGTAGCGTGATTTCAGACACGTCAGGGTTAACGGTTAACCTCAGTCCACGGAAGTCTTGCTTTCGGATCAGATATCCATCGAAGTATATATCAATTGGTTCACCGTTCAAGAGAATGAGCGTTCCATTTAAAGATGACCTTTGAACTTGAATTGTATCAGACATGTCGGAAGAAAGTACAAAGGCTGTGTAGACGCTTGCATCAGTATCAGCTAAAACCTCCATTCTGGTTTGGAATGTGAAGTTATGCAGAGAAGATTTGACCAAAACAAATTCACCGGCACCGTTAAAAGTGAACTCTTTCCCGTCCAGACTGATGAAATGAGGATCTCCTGTGCCAATAGTTGGTCGTGGTGGCTGATAATCCGAACAATCATCCGATGGACGGAATTTATAGTAAGTTTCACATTGACTTGTCAACTTGCAGCAGGCTATAAATGGAAGGACATCGATCCAAAAATGTTTTAAGGTGCCACCAAAGCCCCCAGGAGCATAGGCATCAACCGTCCCGCCTCCGGGAGGTCCAACGAGTATATTACCATCGGATCCATAACAACACTGTTGTCCACTACCTCCTGATCCTGATCGATAACACGACGAAGCTCCCGGGTGATAATATTCAAGAGATGGGTTTTTGTCACTTTCAAAGCTTTCATCAGCTGCTGCCTGCTGATCGGTGCACGGACATGGCGGTAGATCGCCAACGCTAGTAGATTGCAACCAGGACGAGCAGATTGATCTACCAGATTGATCTGTCATTTTCAAAATGCCGCTGGATAGCACTTGAAACAAAGACTTTCCATTTGCTTTCAAGGTGATCACTGACAACGATAAACCAAACGAACTTAGTCCAATCAAACTTTCCGTTGGTATTTCCGATGGCATGAAACGAAATGTACCTACGTTTTCAACACTGCTTGCAATTATAATATCATTTGACCAAACAAATCCCTCATCTTGATCAAGTTCTCTACTGGCGACTTGAATTGAAATATCGATGTATTCCACTGCAAACAGTTTGGCTGGGTCCCACTCAAGGATAATTTCTTTTTCTTTTGTAAAATCAATGTTACCTTCAATTTCATCTGATTGCATCACATTGAGTGTAGCAGGAAGGACATCTTGGGGAAGAATGTAAACATTTCCCCTGAAAGGAAAAGTTTCTTTGCCGTCAACGGTTACGTCCACGGTAACGTATGATAGCTGTTGAAACCTCGGAGTAGTGCAAATAATAGTGTAAACATCAAAAACATAACCACGTACTTCAACCTCTCTGTTATCTTCATTGAATCGACAAAATACATTTTTAGTATGTACTTCATTACTTTCAAGACATGGAAGTGTGATAGTGAGTTGTTCTCCGCCAACCTCTCGCAAAAAGAAGGGTTCAATGTTTAGGAGGCGTTCGTCATTTGGAAGGAAGAGTCCAGCTGAATAGCCATACGTCTCGTCGCGTTCATATCCATAAACAATTACAGAAAACGGGGACGCATCGACGTACGAACTTTGTTCTACGAAGAAGACCCCTTCTCCCTTTGGAACCTCTACCGTATATACATCATATGGTGTACCGGCTATGCTATGATGGCTGTGACTGCTATTTTGTAAAATAGGTTCACCGTTCACTAGAATGGTCTCCGACTCATTTGATTTGACTATAATGTTGAGAAAATTAAAGAATCCTTCACTGTCTCCGCCAGATTTTGGAGGAGTAGAAAATCCAAAAATGAAGCTGAATTGTTCTTCAGAGGGAACCTGAATTATAGATGGGTCAACGATATTTTGATTTATTGTTCTTAAAAGCTGCAGGACAGAAATTGGTTGATTTGAGGTTATGACCCCACTTCCTTGAAGCTCGCCTTGCCAAAATTCTCCGACTTGCAATGTCACCGGTTCGATACCTGGAATGGTTACCTCTGAATTCTCGTAATAGGTGTGAATTACATACACTGATCGGTCCAAAACGGATCCTGTGGCCGTATAAATATAGGTGCTACTCCAGCTTTCTACAGGTACCAACTGCTCCGAAAGCGTATCGCAAAAAGAACTCGGCGTAGATGCACATACGTGACCCGTAAAGAGGGCAACTGGCTTATCGGTTTCAATTACACTGCCTCCAATGTATTCTGAATCGCTTACTAGTTGTATTACTTCATTTTCGTGGATCGTCAGTTGCATCGTATCGCCACTCGAGTAAGAGGTGTCACCGATAGTGACTCCTGCGGTTAGGACGATCCTTATGTCAGTTTCATCCTCCACGCCTACAATAGCAAAGAGACTCGGCCGGCCATCGCTACTTTCATAGCTCATTGCTACGTAAGATAGTCCAAGATTATTCACAGGAATAGCCAAGAAAGCATCAGTTGTAAAAGGTGCGTAATTAAGGCCGTAAACAGATACATCACTGGTTGCGGTCACTTGAATGACTTTGTCACTATGTTCTGAGGTAGTACCAAGTAATAAGTTGGTTGGAATTTTAATTCGCTTCGAGTTTCTCGCATCCAGATCAAATGTTATTACATACGGCCCATCATTACTAGAACTCTTGCTGCTTATCCTGACTGTTGTTGATTGATCGCTGAATGCAACAACGATCAGAGAGAGTTCAGCCGTGGTGGGGTCACTATCGTGGTTGCCTGTAAATGCTATCACAAAATGGCGTCCTCGGGTAATACCAGCACAAATGTCTGCATTCCCATCAACTTGGAAGACTAGATTAACAAGAAGGAAGATGATAATAGCAAGTCTGTTCGCCATTGTTTCTGGAAACGAGAAAGGATAAACATTGTTTAGTATGGCGTGTCCTGATACATTAAAACAATTCCCATAATAAACAGTACGATGTGCTTTGCAAAAATATCCGAACGATGTGTGGCCCTTTCAATGTTAAGGTGATGTATTGCGGGCCTAAAATTTCTACAATTTAGTGGCAGAATTATTCTTGCAATAGCAGTTCTTTACTTTACACGAACAATGTTATTTTTCTTTTAATTTTATAAGGTAGAATACCGGCAGCAAGGACGCCTGCGTTATAACGTAATTTTACGATGTACCTTGAAGCCATTTATTCACGTCGTTATATTCTATTAATTGACAGCAGTTCTAATGCAAAATGTGCATCTTTGATTGGGATGTTTTTCTACCTTTGTACTTATATGTTATTGATTGTAAGCCCACCATTGCCCGTAAAGGCTAAGGGATACCGCAAGTGGTAATTCTGAAACCTTAATTGAATCCTAAATCACAACTTTTCCTCGTTTGAAGTTCGATAGAAGATAGATAGCAAAACCCCAAAGCAGCACAGCAAATATAGTGTCTGGCATCATCGTTTTTAGCAATATATATATATATACATGTCTATATATATATATATAAAAGTCGATGAATGCACAATGCTAAATAACATTTCTTATTTTGTAGCCTTAATACACTATTACATTGTACAAGCGGCGTACCACAGTAATATTCGGTCAACATTTCACCTCTAATTTACGGTTTTATAACAGCCTTAAGGGGTCACCACAAACCTGCACGCCGTTGCTGTTAAGAGAGAGAGAGTGCATGAACCTGCTTAGCGTTTCCTTTATGAATCATTTAAAGTTCACGAGAAAGCAAAATCGATAGAAATTAGCTACTGTCATGTTGTAATAGACTGAGCCTACTTGGTTTTCCTTCCGCAGTGGACGGGGGTGTAAGTGAGTCTACACGACAGTCAATGCTTAGCAAAGAACAACTGAAATCGCTTGGTTACAGTGTACTGATACTGTGTCACAACTTAATTGCTAACGATATGCACATACTAGTCATAAACATAACCCTTGTCACATGTGTATGTGAAAATATAACATTTTGAAGCCCTATCATACATTTCATTACAGACACGACGTAGTCGATCTCTCGATGGCTCGTTTTTGTTACTATTGTATAGGGATTGATCACACAACCATTACGATTTAGTTTTCATCCAAACTTAAATTCGCATTCGCTGAGGTCGAGCGAATGAAAAACTACAAAAAATAACACAAAACAAACATCCAAACAAGCAAACCATAAAACAAATGATAAACTCATAAAGAAATCTAGGAAAGAAACAAGTAAGAATCCGATTAATGTTTGAAATCAATACAATAACAAAGATGGGGACAATTTTGTTTACTGGAAAAGATTGTTAAGTCCATCGAGATTGAACGCATAGGCTTAATGGGTTTTTACTTCATTTGTTTACTGTAGCATATAACCTTCTCCTTCGTTACAATCTGTAACAACATTAATTTAATATAAATAGTTTTGCCTCTCATTTGTTTACGTTTATGACTGCATTCAGATACTGATGAATGTGAAACATCAGAAGTTTATATAATGGATACTATACACTAATTTTCGAGCTTACCTGAGATGTGAACACGATAGGATTGGTAGACAGTTTCCTTTTCACCGATGTTGTATCTTAGACAAACTGATGTGCGTGATAGTTTTCGTCAACTCAATATAAAGTAAAAAGACAGTTGAGCGTAATAAAGAAAGGACTGGTATTTGCACAGTACTCCTAGATGCATCAGCTTATGTTTCACAGTCGAACTATTCTAATGTCACACTTGGTTTGCTTGTCTCGCTGTTGCGAAAGACTCGAAGAGTATGCCCCTGGTCCTTTGACAATGATGGCACCAGGCCAAGATAACCAACAATTTAAGCATACCCAGGGTATAAAAAAATATATTCAGGAAGTGATTTACTCTCAGTATTAGCCTCTTGCGAATTGGAACTGATCATATGATCATGACGAGGGAACATAGACAAGCATGGGACAGATGTATCTATCTTATAGTTGCTGATATAGGTGTTTCAATGTTTGTATTTACAGTGTGCATATTTGAGACGTATGTTGTTTCATGTGAGAAACATTAACATGATCAATTTTTGGAATTGATTGAGCTGAGACATTTAACATCATATATCTAAAAATTCACTCATCCCCTTTTAAATCCACGAGATCTATTATATCAAAGTCCGAGTTGAATGCACCGAGCCTTCTACATGTGACGAGAACTGCAAATAACAAGGATAAAAAAGTGGCAGTTATTTGAAAATTTCGCTGTGACGGAATCAGTTTTGCTGGACATTATTACGCACTTAGATGCATGCTATATTCACTTCAATTTTGCGAACTTCGTCATGTGCATTACTTTGTGTGCTAAGTGAGCAAGATGAATGATAAGACTTGGATAAGCCCAAACGAGCACTGATGATAATAAGAGGCAAACGCAACCTCTCAAACGTAATTGGTTTATGGACGTACTGCGGAGAATATCATTGGAGTTTATTACTCGTCAGCATTAAAGTTCACCCCGTTCATTCACTTATCTTGCATTGGAATATGCCCCTTGTTAGATAAACTTCCCGATTTAATTTTATGTACCATAATTATGTAAAGAGAATGAAGAACGAATGATATCTTCGCTTACGTCATCTGTATTGGGAATTCCAAAGTCGGAACAAAGTTAACATCGCTGAACGAAAAAAAATCAGTAGGTGGCAGATAAGTAAAAATCGAAGTATTTACATCTAACATCCATGAAAGTCCAAAGTCGTAATGGATGATATCAATCGTCGAGTGTGGTGATAAGGTTGATCCATCTGGTAGCATCAAGTCATCTTCGGGATGGTCGTTGAAGTTACCTAACAAACCCTCTGTCTTTTCTTTAAACTCGTCTGGTAATTGTAAAATGACAGACATCATATCTGGTGTTATACGAATCAATAATGTCGCCCCTGTGCTAAGAGAAATCCTGACCTTTGACAAGTCTTGGTTGATCGCTATCCTCACTCCAGGAAACGTTTGTTCTCGGATAAGATGCCCTTCGAAGGACATATCAATCTGAACCATATCCATCAAAATCATTAAGGAATCATCCAATGGTGACCTCTGAACTTGAATAAATGGAGATAGATTAGACGAAAAGACAAATGCCGTGTAGACACTTGCATCAGTACCAGAAAGTGCTTCCATTCTTGCTTGAAAAGTCAGATTATGTAAAGTAGATTTTAGAAGAAGAATTCTCCTGCACCGTTAAATGTAAATTCTTTTCCGTCGAGACTCAAAAAGTGAGGATCTCCAGTGCTGCGAGTTGGGCGTGGTGGTTGATACTGTGAACAATCATCTGAGGGGCGAAATTCGTAGTAAAAGCTACACAAGTGACTTTCTTGCTTACAGCAAGACAACCAAGGTAAGATGTCATACCAAAAATGCCAGATGGTACCAATGTGTAAAGCATAAGCATCAGCAGTTCCGCCCGCCGGAGGTCCAACTAGGATATTTCCGTCACTCCCGTAACAACACTGCTGTCCAGAGCTACCTGATGTAACACTAGAGCGAAAGCAGGAAACGGCACCCTCGTGGACGAAATTAAGATCCGACGAGTCATCTTCCTGGAAATTACCGTCAACGAAAGCTTGATCATCGGTACAGGGACAAGATGGAACGTTGCTAAGACCATCAGGCATAAAGTTAGCTAGCCGATTGTCAGACCATTCGTTACAAGATGTCGAACCAAGCACCTTCAAAAATCCACTAGAGAGATGATACAATATTGACTCTGATCGTGGTTTAACAATAAATACCGCTACAGACGTACCAAACGGGGCTATGTTTAAAGGGAAATTTTCAAGCATTAAATTGAAACTGCCAGTATTTTCAACCTGTTTGATGTCGATGTCCAATGACCAGCCAAATCCTGGACTCCCAAAGTTCGGAAAACTTATCCTAACAGAAATATCTACCCATTCTACAGCGATGAAGTCATCGGATATCCAATTAATAAAAATTGTTCCATTTTCGTTGAAATTGATGTAGCCAAATGTTTGCCCTGACTGTTCTACAACAACTTTTGGAGGGAGAACGTGCTGAGGGAGAACATGGATATTTCCTCTGAACAGGAATGTCCTTCCATCATCTACAGAAACATCAACTGTGACATAAGATGTCAAATGAAATACCGGCGTGATGCAGACAATATTCTAGAGGTCAATAGGCGTCCCTGTTACTTCTTCTGTAGCTTCTGTGCTAGTGATACACCTACATTTTATGCTGTGAGTTTCAGCAACATTTTCTTCAGGACAAGGTAACGTCAGAGCCAGTTGTTCTCCTCCAACCTCTCTCACAAAATAAGGTTCCATGTTAAGGAGACGTTCATCAGTAGGAAGAAATAGTCCAGCCGAGGATCCATACGTCTCATCATCTTCGTAGCCATACACAATGACCGTAAACGCTGACGTGTTGTTTAAAGAACTCTGTTCTACGTAATACGTTCCTTCTCCTTTCGGGATCTCTAATGTATATACGACATAGTCTGTTTGTGGAATGTTGTGGTGGGTGACAGTGTCATCTATTCGAATGATCTCTCCGTTCATTTTTTTTTCATTAGTATTGTCGAAGATTCGCTGGCTTTGACAACAATATTCAGGAAATTGAAGAAGCCGTCATCATCTCCACCGGATGAATAAGGTGTAGAAAATCCGAAAATGAAACTATATTGGTCTTCGGCAGGAACCTGAATAATAGATGGATCCACTATTACCTGGTTTATTGTTCTCAGCAGTTGAAGAACAGAGACAGGTTTATTTGATTTAATTATTCCACTTCCAACTAGTTCGCCCTGCCAGAATTGCCCAGTTTGTAAAGTAATTTCTCCCACAGTCGGGACGCTTACCACTCTATCGCTATAATGGACGTAAATGGTGTAAACTGACCTATCGCTGGGCGTCCCTGTTGCTGTGTAAATGTATTGTGTACCCCAACTCTCTACTGGAACAAGTTGCTCCGAAAGGGCGTCACAGTAAGATCCTGGTGTTGATGCACACAAATGACCTGTGAATACGGCTATTGGGTTGTCACTTTCAATCGTACTACCTCCAATATATTCAGCGTTTGAATTTGCAACGAGCTGCACTACTTCATACTTGTTGATATTAATCTCTAAAGAATCTCCTCCTTGATAAGAAACACCATCAAGGGTTACTCCAGCAGTGAGAACGATACTTACCGAAGTATCATCCTCTACACCAACAATAGCAAAAAGGGAAGAATCATCGTTGTCACCGTCATTTTGATAACTCATTGCCACGTGCGAAACGCCAAGGTTATCCACTGGAATGCCCAAAAATGCATCAGTTGTAAATGGAGCATAATTAAGGCCATAGGTAGATACATCTCTGTCAGCATCAACAGCGATAACTCTGTTGGTGCGTTCTGATGACGTACCAAGCAATAATTCGGAGGGAAGAGTTGCTCGAAGAGATCCCCTTGCTTCAATCTCAAACGTTTTCTCATACGGAAGTTGTTTGATAAGGTATCGGCTGCTTATAGTAACAGTCGTTAATTGGTCACTAAATGCTACCACGATCAGCGACAGTTTTGTTACATCATAATTTGATACATGGTTAAATGCCAATACAAAATGGCGTCCCCGTGTAATACCTGAACACGATCCATCTCCTGTTGCAACTTGCAATTGAGCCACTATGAAAGCAGCTGCTAAATGCGACCCACGTCACTGTTTCCTGGCAGAGAAAGAAACGGAAATTGTGTATTTTATGTGTGTTGTCAATGAAATCGTGCTTTTAGTGCTAATGTGGTACATGTCGGCAAAATGTGGTGCAACCCAACATTAATCAAAACCAATCCAAAACTTGCAATATCGACCGCTCAGACTTCGTATACCAACAAGCCTAGTATATATTTGACATGCTTTCTAATAATTGGAATTTCTTTGAAAATCTTCAGTCATTTTGGTTCAATAGTACTAGATTAAATCAAATAGTAATATCTTTATCAAAATAACCTGGAGAATCTGCTACAAATTTCAAAAAACGATCTTTCTCCACACAATATATAGCAAATACACATGAAAATGATTACTTAACGACTACTGCTATATGATGTTTGGTAAAATGCCCTAAAGTAGTAGAATTAGCTCAGCTACTAATCGCAGAAGCTTTCAGAATATTCTGAAATTCATTTTGTAAATATTTATAGGCTCTGAGATTTAACCAGAATTGTTGCACGTCTCTTTATGTTTTCTTCTTGCTATTCTCTTCCGGTTTGCTTGTCTAGTTTGGACTGTATAACTTCGTAAACAACCTAAATGTATGCTGTTTGTATCCATAATATACTGCACTGAGTATAGTAGAAATATATTACATAACCGGTTTGTAGTTACAAAAGTCATTGTAAAGAACTGCTGTAATATCACCAATCTTTGTCATCGAGAACTCATCATGAAAAACGCCAAAACTAAAATAATATTTAGACAAACAGCATCGATGACGTCATCTAATATTAATAACGAAAGTGCCCCTGAGCAGAAGTGGTATCAATGGAAAGGTTGACTTTTTACTTTACCGATGTTCTACAATGCTAAAATACGGTCTTTCCTATGCTCAAGAGCTGGACGTTGTTTGATTATAGATCGAATCTCATTTGAACGAGAATGTAAAATTAGCGACGAGACGCAGAGAGTCAATTTATTGCCGTAAGCAACATCTACTTACATCTAAGAAGCCCAGTGTTGACTTTATTTTGGGAAAACTAACCAGCAGATTTACTTTCTCGAGGACATCTGTCCTGTTGAAATCAACTTTGTTTTGTACGAAACATCATATACTTGGGTACATCTCATATATGTCTCTGTCAGAAGATGCTTACAGTCGCAAGAAAGTCGGTTGTTTTCAAAACAGAAACCAACCAAGAATTTGCCTACATAAAATGTGTATCGTAGTTTATGACCGTTCTTCCAATTACGAATCTGCTGATACTAACTCTTTATGTTTGGAAGAAAGTGAAGCCTCCTACACTTTGCTTGGAGATTTTGTATGAATCTGGCCGGTCGTGGAATATTGTTTATAAAAGCACCTTGACCATGACCACCCATTCTACTGTCTGTCGGGGCAAAAAATATTTTAGATTCATTCGGGAAATTTTAGACCACTCCTTGCGTTTACATCTAATAATAAACCTACTTATAGTCCAATAATTTGACTTATAAACAGTTTTTAGCTGTTCTTTCCCCTGGGGGATGACTGTTGCACCCCCTTTCATTGAATTCGACCGCAAATACGACAGGGCTACATCGCCTCCTTTATCAAAGTCTGCATTTGCATCAGTCTCTGTCTCTTCCATATAAAGGTTCCTGCACACACCGTACTCAACCAGTCGAGGCATTTAAGAACCCCCCTCCCACCTTTGAAATCCTGTGCACGGCACTTGAGTACATAGTAGTATCATTCTAATATTTCCATTTCGGAAAACGATCCTTCACTCTAATCATGTCTTTGCAACAAAATTGCATATATATTGAAGCTGTACCCCGCTTTCTACTAGAGTCTAGTAAATAAAATATAGAATTGCAAAGGATGGGAAAAGAAAAAAAAAAGATTTGAAAGCTTGGTATAAGTTACTTACGTGCTTTCTATGTGCATGAAACTTAATCTTACTTCCTCGTCGTTTCCAAAGATCATGCAAACATATGTCCAGTAGAGATGAATAATGATGACCTTCAGCTACTGCAGTCTATATTCATACGATATCTTATCTCAGAGTAAAAGATATAAATATTTATCTCACTATAAAATCATTAAACAAGTAACCTTTACACATGTATCAGTTCTAAAGTCCAGTTTGTCGAGTTCGTTTTTTTTTACATTACCCCTAATGGGTTCGAGTTACATTATGTGGATGGAGATTTTTTAGTAGCACTTTGCACCTTTACTGAAGTAAGTTTCAACTCTCCCCTAACAATCACATAAAGTAATACATATCAAGAACAACTGGATGGTTGAAAATTTTCAATTAAATGACATTAATATATCATATTCACTCGGGCCCATGGCTAATCACTAACACGCTTTTTTTTTGGCACATCAATCTGCCAATCACAAAATATGATCGTTTCCAATTGGTTGTCTATTGTTTACTTGAACAATTTATAACTGGATAGACAAACTTGGAAGATTGCCAAAGTTACGAAATCTAACCGCTTGTCAAGTGCAATTTGAACAGCTAGACTAAATATTAACTGCGGTAAAATAGATATGGGACTAGGGGGTAGGTTGCCACTTGTACATACGCATCTTCAGGACGGTGTTCAATATAAAAAGTCGATATCTTTAGTAAAAGTGTTACCCACTTCATACGTACAGGGCCTGATCATAATACCCCTAGTGAAGTCGGTATATGTTTGTTGAAAACTATAGAATTTATTGATATCTATGTCAACACGACCTTAGATCTATGTATAGTACTTCAACTTATAGATGGCCATGATATTGAAAAAAGTAAATTAGAAAGGTCACCCAAGAGTCTGCTAATGATCGATGTATATACAAAACTCTGCACTGCAGTCTATATGTAAAGTACATATTCTACTCATGGCAGTTCTAGCCAAAGAGGCCCAGAAGCAGAAGGTTGTAGCTAACTTTTTGTTTAAATTGGTGAATTCGCTGTCAAGTTCCGCTATCAAAGGTAATTGATGAACCTTGGAACGTGCATTGACCATTCTGTGTATTTCTGATCAAACTTTTTTTTTTTTGGGGGGGGGGGGTAGGGGCAATGAGAACTGTGGGTGTGTACTGTTGCGTTTGGTTGATTATCTGTTGTGCCGAAAGCATATGTAATTCAATATTTACCTATGTTTAATATACGTTATGCTTGACATGTTACAAAAAATGTTGAACAGTGAAGTTGATAATGATTTTTGGTTCCGATGATAATCTTAACCTTTGTAGTCATGCAAGCGGATCAGTGTGTGTATGTGTATATGTATGTGACGCCTTGCTTGTGAAAACAATATCTCAAAAAGGGAAGCTTGGACCATTTTCATATTTGGTGTGGCATGCAGGAGTACCACATTGAGCAGAAGAAGCCTATTGTTTTTGGGAGGTCAAAAATCATTTGTGGTCACCAGGGGTCAAATTGTGGACACCTTGTTTCATAATGTACTAATCACCTACAGACCACCCTATTAGATAACATGTGCGTTTCGCCTCATATGAATAGGAGAGGATGTTGGCAATTGCGCATCCGTAGATAAGAATCAGAAGTCTCGACCAAATCTCCATTGACTTAAGTGTGTCGGTAACTTTTGGAGTTGCCATGTACGTCGCTGCATACAACCATTTGCACAAAGGTGTGTAATGAACGTTGTTTACTGTTGTCTGTTGTAGAGATCAATATGTATGCTGAATACAAGAAAAGTTTCCATCTTGGTCATCAGCAATGTCAATGTTATTTGTCATATCTCAATTTATGGGCTATACTACTTAGTATGAAGTATGTTGTTCATCCTGGTTATACCCTACAGCCTATAGTGTGTCACATTCACATACGATTATTCACGTAGCATCATCGAAATCATCGAAGCACTGCAGTTTGCTGTCTGGTTATTGTTGTACAGCTGACTTCCGGTTCAAAGTTGACAGATTCCCTTGCACCATCTCAGACTCAGTGTTGACTCAATCAGTTACAAGTGATTTACCCTGCCGCTTGCGTGATGTGTAAATGGAGCCATGTACGTCAACAATTGAGCTGGTTATTTTAAATTTATAATAGGCATTGTCGTGGCTATATGGTGTAATGAGTCGCTAAAACGAAACAAGGAAACAATGAATCGACAGCATGCACCGGAAGAGAAGGACTTCTCATAATGTGTTGGATATTAAATGACATTGATATACAAACTAAATCATAATGTATTCAGGGACGTATCCAGGGGTGGGGGGGTGCAGTGGGAGCAACTCCTCCCCCTTTCAGTGACGAAAAAATGTTTAAAACTGCTATTTTGTAGGCATGATATTTTGACATTGCTCTGTTGATCTTAAATACGCGTCAGCTCCGTTAACTCGATTATAATCGTAGTAATATTCAGGCCTACTGATTCACCTACTTAATTTGGCAGTTGCAATTAGATAAATTTAGCCTATATCCTATTACAAGCTACAGTTGGCCACTGCGTAATATTTGTGAACTTTGATTCAAAGCTCAAAATACAATATTTTGATCATCGATTTAATAATTATTATAAACTCATTTGAAAGGTAGTGTATTACATCCAGTGGGGCGGAATATTTGAACGAGAATCATTCATTTGGAACGGGATGTCACACACAAGCTCACATACTAAGCCTAACCATATACATTCTGGCTCTGCATTGTTTTAAACATAACCAAATATATTTGAAATTGCAACATTCTATGAGTGCCACTCACTTTTAATATATGCCCGGTAAACCTACATGAAGGGCACTAGGTCTATGTCAGCAATGCAGGACGCAAAATTATTCTTAATGAATTGATACATTTTTACTTCTCTCTAAACATTAGAAATGGTATAATTCCTAATTATGTAAACTTAGATCAACTAAGTTCGAGTCACTCCCAGATTAATGTATGTCGTCCAGTTACAGAGTTGTTGACAATTAACAATTCATGGACGTTAAATATGAATGTGAGAGACTAAATTCTATTCGGTCAGCTTGCGGCTCTGATAAGCCAATTAGGCTTCTTCGCGAGTTCCTGTTTGCAGGAGGATCTAATATACATACAAACATACATACTAAACAGTACCTACGATTTTGCTGTCCGGGAATTCCCGATGATGCTATTTGAGTATCGAATTTCGTGGCAGCAAAGAACAAATATTAACCATTTTATCACTCCACCATTCAAACGCAATTGAGCTCTAGAATGAGCCTAGCGCCATCCGATACGTTAGTTACACACACTCACCGGAAGGCTGTCAAAGGAAGACTGCCATCAGTCAATAATGCCTTTCTATACCACTTATCTGTGTCTTGTTTTGTTTTTGAGAATCGACCACTATTTAATTAAAGATATAAGGCTCAAGTCAACTACATACCAGTTACGGACAACGAAGAAAAATTCCCAACAAACTGACCTAGCTTCCTCGATAATATCAGAGTTCTTAAATGGTGAGGAATTCAAATCAATTATTCAAACATGTATTGAGAAGGCAATAGAAGCAAAGTTTGACAAATTTATGAGACAGAATGATATGATTGAGGCATGATATGATTGAGGTCAGCTGCATGATGTACAGTGCAGGTTGGATGAAGTTGTATCGCAAAATAATCACTTGAATCCAAAAGTAACCGATCTAGAGGAGAAATGTAAAAAGATGGAGAATGCTTTGAATGAAATGGAACAATATTCCCGACGTAATTGTTTGAGATTCATGGGAGTAGCAGAGACAAAGGATGAGGACACCAACGCCGTAATTAAACCTCTTGCAGCTACAAAACTTGGAGTAACCATTCGGGACGAGGATCTTGACCGTTCCCACCGCATTGGAAAACTTAATCAAGATGGTAAACCAAGGATCATTATTGCCAAATTTACTCGCCACGATGTGAGGGACCAAGTGATACGCTCCCGGAGAAAATTAAAAGGGATGAAAATGGCCATCCAGGAAGACCTAACGGCCGGTAATTTGGACTTACTTAAGAAAGTTGAAAAACATCAGAGAGTGGAGGCAGTTTGGACGGTGGATGGAAGAATCATGGCTATTGTTAACAATGGACAATCTGAATCTAAAATGAGGATAAGATCACTTGGTGATCTTCGAAAAATTTGATCTTTTGGAACTTTCTCGTGAACCATCACTGTATAACTTGAAATTTATGGACACTCATTTCAAGCGATCAAGTGTAAAGCTGTGCATTTTTGTCTATATGTATTGTTAAAGGATCCGAGCTGCCACTTCAGCTCTTGCGTTCCGATAATCCTGTGAGATTTTCGTTTTTCATTGTAAGTTATCTTTAAGCCTCTTTACTTTACCTTTATTTTTTTCCTTCCCTTTTTCTTTTCTTGTAAATTTCTATTCATGCCCGGTAAAGAAGAACTTAACTATCCCGCCTTTAGTGAACCTGATAGTAATTACCATACTAAGGTTAACCCTACTCATGAGAATATTGATCACGATGCCAACTTTTATGATTCTTTAACTGCCCAAAACACGTGTAGCTATTGTAACGTCAATGAACTTAACAAAGTCCGGCAACAATTTCTTTTCGCTTCTCCACATTAATTCAAGAAGCTTAGGAATTTTTTTGGACAATTTGTTTACCTTAGTTCAATCACTCCATAACACTTTCACTTGTATCGGTGTGTCTGAAACGTGGATAAAAGAAGATACCCCCATTCATCTCCTTCAACTCTCTGGTTATTCATTTTTATCAAGGTCACGTTCAAATATGAGAGGTGGGGGTGTGGGCTTTTACAGTATGTTCATGATTCATGCGTTTATAAAGTCATGGATGACTTAACTGTTTTTAAATAGGGTTGTTGCGAGTCTCTTTTTATTGAAGTTGAAAACCCATGTGATACCAGTAGAACCTTGATAGGAATTATTTATCGTCCTCCTCATGACAGTAATTTTATTGATTTTATGGATAATTTTGAAAATACTACTATTAATTTATGCAATGAGGGTAAACCATGTTACATTCTTGGGGACTTGAATTTAAACTTACTTGAGTCACGTAATTATAATGTTGCGCAGTTTGTTAATACTGCTGCAGCTTCATTCTTCAGACCTTTAATTAACTGTCCGACAAGAACTTCAAAAAATTCAAACTCTTCATTGCTTGACAATATATTTACAAATGTTACTGATAAGATTTCTATTAGTGGTGTTATATTGCATGATATTTCCGATCATTTTCCTGTGTTTTGCTTAACGTCACAAAAAATTACTCCAAAATGATAGAACCAACAAATTTAAGCTTAATATGTCCCCGATTAATTTAGATAAGTTTGTACACAATCTTTCTTTGGAACCTTGGAGTGGTGTTTTTGATAGTAACGATCCTGACACTGCATATCGTACTTTTATTTCTATTTATTCTAAGCATTATAACAATAGTTTTCCTTTAGTAAAAGTTAATAAACGCACTCCTAGAAAAGACTGGTGTACTTCTGGCATTGTAAATTCATGTCATACTAAAGACAAACTTTATGAAAAGTATATCAAAAAGCCTAGTGAAGAAAATCGTGAGAATTACATTAGATTTAGGAATAAGCTAACCAGTGTTATTAAAATTGTTAAGAAACATTTTATTTCGATACAGTTATATCATCTAATCACAAAAGAACGCGGGACTGCATTAATTCTCTCATCAAGAACAAAACCTCCACTTCTTCTGTCACTTCGTTGAAATTGGATGAAAATTGTGTTTCTAATCCCTGTGATATTTCTAATGCATTTAACGATTACTTTACTAATATTGGTCCAAATTTAGCCCGTGATATTCCGGTTGGTATACAGAACCCCCTAGACTATATGTGCCAAGGTAATCCCATGAATTCTTTCTATTGAAATTCTACAGACGAAGTGGAGGTTTTAGATTGTATTTCATATTTAAAAAATTCAAGCTGCGGTTATGACGACATTAGTCCTAAAGTTGTTAAATTATCTAGTTCTGCACACCTCTCGTGCATATCATTAATTGTTCTTTTTTTCAAGGTATTGTTCCGTCTGACTTGAAAATAGCTCTTGTAGTTCCGGTATTCAAAAGTGTCATGCGAGAGAGCGTCAGTAATTATAGGCCTATATCTGTCTTACCTTCGTTTTCAAAGATTTTTGAAAAACTTGTATTTAATCGTTTCTATTCCTCTTTAATGAAACATGATCTATTATATGATTATTAGTTTGGCTTTATGCCTCAACGTAACACGTCCCAGGCTATTTTAAGTCTTGTAGATTATATTATTGAATCTTTTGAAAGTAAATGTCTAGTTGGGGGGATTTTTTTAGATCTCTCCAAGGCTTTTGATATACGCTTGACCATTCAATTCCGTTAAAAAAGCTTGATAAATATGGCACAAGGGGGGCTGCATTATCTTGGTTTAATAGCTACATTCATAATAGATTCCAATATGTTTCTTTATCTGTCGCTAATTCTTCGAAGCAGGCAATTCATTGTGGTGTTCCCCAGGGCTCTATTCTTGGACCCTTATTGTTCCTCATCTATATAAACGACCTTCCTAATGTCACTCCAAAATTTCACTTTATTTTGTATACAGATGATACTAATTTACTATATAAAGGTCGTGATATAAATACTCATGTTAACGATATCAATACTGAAATCCCCAAAATTACTGCCTGGTTCAGATCCAATAAACTTCACTTAAATACTAAAAAAAATACCACCATTATTTTTCATCCCAATCAACGACAAATAGTTTCTTCCAACCTTGCGATTATAATCGATAGAACGCCAGTATTCCTTTTCTCCCATTCCACAAATTTTCTTGGCATTACCCTAGATGAAAATCTCAGTTTGATCCAACATATTCAGAACTTAAAAAGAAAAGTGTCCAAAGCCATTGGCATTATCAATCGTTTAAAAAAATTGTCCCCATTAAAACTCTGTTAACTTTATACAATATTCTTATCTTGCCTTTTTTATCGTATTATTGTATTGTGTGGGGTTACACTTATCCTACTCATATTAATAAGCTCTATATTCTACAAAAGAAAGTGTTGCGTGCAATTTATGATGTTCCTTACAATAGTCACTCGTACAGCCTCTTCTGTGACAGTAAACTCTTAACCATATTTGAATTAGTCAAGTACTACACCTTAATCTTTGTATATAATTTTTTTTCACGACAATCTACCAAGTAGCTTCTCCTATTTTTTTTTGTATCAAATAATTGTTTTCATGCTTACAATACCCGCAATGCAAATTTTCTTTCCGTTCACCATTATTCTCTTGCAAGTAGTCAACATTTTGTCAAATACTCTGCTATTTCTTATTGGAATTCCGTACCAACTGCATTGCATTCAATTAATAATGTATCCTCATTCAAACGTAATTTAAAGCGTTACCTTCTTTCGAATAGAATTTTATGTTTTAGTTTAAAATTCGGGCCACGTCTTTGTTAAAGTTTTTTTTCTTCTCCCCCCACACTTTTTCTTATTATTATTATTCATTTTTCTTGTAACATTTTGTTGTTGTCATACTTTGTACCTTTGTTATACTTTGTCAGTTTGTATTTTGGGGATACCTCACTTACAAGTTCTATATGAACTTTTCGAGGATCCCCACAACCATATACAGTACTATGTATGTATATACTTGAATTATGTAAAATGTTGATAACGTTGATGGTTGAAATATAGTTGAACAAACAAACAAACAAACAATAAAAGTGGCTGGACCATCAATTCTAATACAGACACCAGTAGGTCAGTTTCTCAGATTCATCACACAACTCATTGACACTAAACTTTCAAAACTTTCCGATAACATGTTTGAAAATGCATTGCACATTATTTTGTCTAGAACAAATTGTGTTACCTGGCATCCGTCAAGTTATCGAGTTAACAGAAGTTAACAATAACATTTAGACCTGCTTTGAGGAACCGACGTCATCATCAATTTAATCTTATAAGCGAGCATTCCAGCGAGTTTGCATACTTACGTTAATTAAAGTTGAAATATCTTAAAACCAGGAATAGCTATTTAGACACATTAATTTGTGCCTTTCAAAATGTTATTTCTTATCGAACAATGACATATCAAGACTCTAGATCATCCTTTAATTGATCCTCAAATGTTATCGCTGTAGTGATAAGAAGATTTACCGACATTGGAGAAAAATATATGAAACAACAACAATATACGAAAAAGAGTAAGGATGCGTTGTGTACTTCAGTTGTGTTCAACAGTCTGTGACACTATCCCCCCCCCCCCCACAAAAAAAAAAGAACGAAAAGAAAAAGACGTTAAGATGCATTTTTCACATCTTTGTATAGTTTTGTTCAAGACCCGTTCCCGTTCAAGAGCTTGTTCTTGGCGAGAAACCTTGAGGAACTTGGAAACTCCTTTAAACTTTTCCCCCCTCCATTATTCCAACCCATGTACCTTAACCTTAAAGGGTGTGAAGACTCGCGCACAAAGAAACGTCTCATGCCGGTAATCTGACCTAGTTTCGAATGACGTGTAACAGAAGTGTTAGACACCACCATCGATCCCAGAAAATGAACACACTGCTTGCTACCATCGGTAATTAGACACTAGTTACAGTCAGTACATACAGCTGCGGTCAATACCCACAACACAGTGTACAAACTATACAGCGATGGACATCTCAGGTCCAGCTTCATTACTGTACTGTCTGCATTTTGTAGCGACACGAACAAAACGTCACTTGCAAGCAACGGAAAGTTAACTTTTTCTTCAGATGGCCGCACGCGGTTTGGGGCGAGTCTTCAATGCCTTTAAGGAGTAACGAGTTTAGTTTCATACGTAATGTTGTTTGACAATAAAGTTATTGTATGATTTGATTACTATATTTTACATGAGAAAGTGAATGATACCGTCTAGTAAGTGCTCATTATTTTAATTTTTATTAATTTCCTTTGTTCTTGTCCTCTTAACCATTCATTCTACATATCTGTAAATACTGATATATGGTGAAGCAGTGCTTTTACTATCAAATAAAAGAGAGAGAGATAGATAGATAGATGGTTCAATTACAGGTCAATGTATTTTAAACTATAAAGAATTTGTTCTTAAAAGGGATTAAAACTACTATGTAAAGGTATTAATATTATTTACTTAGGTCTACTTAATTGCTCCTTTACCTTCACTGGGTAACCAAATCTATGAGCCTGGGGTGACGAATAGCACCCTTATTTTCTTACTTTGAGCATGGAAGTGTTTTACCTCCATGCTTTGAGTTATACTCAGTGTGTTTGGGGCAAACAATTCCACTACAGCTGTAAAAATGTTAATTCATACGTTGTAATGGGAAGTCATATAGCCTATACAACAGTTAAAGCGAACTGAATAACAACACCTGTTATAGCTTATATGGTGACCTCTCTACATACGTGAAAGTGATAAGGACTTTGGATCTTGAGTTACATAGAAGTAAGCGTGGTCCTTGCAATTAAATTTGTATAATCATAATGTACATACAGCATGCGTTGGTGGTGTAGTGGTTAGCATTGATGCCTTCCAAGCATTAGGCCTGGGTT
This sequence comes from Apostichopus japonicus, assembly GCF_037975245.1. NCBI lineage: Eukaryota > Metazoa > Echinodermata > Holothuroidea > Aspidochirotida > Stichopodidae > Apostichopus > Apostichopus japonicus. Next base: position 7,870,000 of record NC_092579.1, read on the forward strand.
CAATTCCCGGCCAACGCAGATTATTTTTGTTTTCCTTCGCCCGTTGTTTTTAATATTCAGTTTGTTTGATACAAAATGTGGATTAAGTTATAATAAACTGTTAGTTTTAAGTGATTTAATGTGATAGTCCAACAAACCTGATAAGTCATTGCCTATTGTGCTGGAGGTGGTGGGGGGGGGGGGTATTTTATAAATTTACCGATGCATTTCTGTTACTAAAACTGACGATCAAATGTTCTGACCGGTCTCGCAGAAATGTTTTCAATGTTATTTGTATACATGACGTAATATCCATTAACAATAGAATTCTTCTGCGGGCGTAGTGATTCTCTTCGACAGATGTCTGAGGTCTTGGAATTCCTTTGCTCAAGCCCTCAGTCAGCATATATACAAAACAACGCACGCACACCCAAGCTTTCCACATCTGCATTGGAAGCCCAACGCTACACATTGGCACCAGACTGGTTCCAGAGGACCCCCCCCCCCAAAAAAAAAAAAAAAAAAACACCATCCCCTTTTCACCTATCTCCTCAAAAACCATAATCAACAATGTTTTAATCAAAGAATCCTGTTATTAAACGATACTCTGCGCTACCATGTGAGCGGCCATTACTGCAACAACAAACTATAAAAATAAATTCATTAAATTACAAGCAAATATAAATTTAACTGTTCAGTCGTCCAGGCTGTTCATTCTTAAATAAAGGAAACTGAACATTTAAATGAAAAGAACTATTGAGGAGGTTAATACCGTAGCTGAGAATTTAGGTTGGTTGGAACGAAAGTGGGCTACTTTGGTGACATGGTAGTATGGGCGGCCATTACCGAAACAAAACATAAAGATTTATTCAATAAATTACACCAAAAATAATTTTAACTTGAGAAAAAATACATTTTCTCCATCAAAAATTGAATAACTCCATCGGGTCTTTAAGCTGCGACTTTGCCTTTCTTTATCGGCAACATGGATGGATCACATTCACAACAGACTGTGCAAGATTTTTACCAGCAGGCAGTGTCCCATTTACAGTCTGCTGTTGACATCGTGCAGAGGGTCCTTGTTAGCAATTAACCTGGATTTGCCTCGACCAGTAGCCGCGCATAGGCCAATTAGTATATAGTTACATCGTTAGGCCTTCTTACATCTAGAAGCAGTGAACATGCCAAGTGCTATAGTACTGGGCTTGGATACCATAGTACCAGCGACAGACCTGTTACTTGACTACTGTTACTGTACATGTTTTCGAGCGGTCTGCTCCTTTTCCTGCTTCTCCTTTGACTTTTACTGCATAACGTTCGCTTATAGTACCAGGGGTGGGCAACCTTTTTGAATAAATGGGCCAGATATAAGGAGTGAACTTAAATTGACTAGGCCGAACCTAACCAACGACCTGCTGTTGATTTCAAACCTTTGATTCCGAGGACTTTCAAGCAATAGTTGTGTGTACTTAATCTGTATTCACAAAAACATAATGTCAATACTTAACAGTTGATAATTAATGGGGATAATAGGCCTCCCTGACAGCATCATTAGTGCCGATTAATTCTGAGCAGCTAGATCGTTTTATTTTTGTGATGATTTAAAATATATTGATTTTTATATTTCTCTTGAGACATCTCACAGGCCGCAAAAAAATATCACTGGCGGGCCGCATGGGCCCGCGGGCCGTAGGTTGCCCACCCCAGGCTTATACTAACCAACAAATTTTGCTGAAGACTGAGAGATGAGATGCTGCCATTTAGTATGTACTCACAGTACGCGTGAGTACATACAAACATTACGTGTTGCTGACACTAGCCACAAAAATACAAAATGGCGTGCTAGACATCGCTGGGAAATAACCAAGTTTGTGGTCTACTCCACTGGAGCATTTATTTTTGACGGGATTTGTTTCCGGGGGTATTTTGTTTGGTTAGAACCTGATGTGGGATGATATCGGAAGGGGCAGATTTAATATGTGCGGGTGAACTTACTTCGACCATGCTTTGACATAGTAATCTTAATTTCGGTGAATAAAATCAATTTTTGATGGAGTAAATTAATATTTGATGTGATTTAGTAAATTATTTTTGATGGATTAAATTTATTTTTGATGAAGAAAATTTGTCTTTGATGGAGTAAAAATCTGTTGATATAAAGCATTCCTTGGATGATTCGCTCGCTTTGTGAAAACTGCATTTGGAGCGCGCCCCTTTCCTTTATGATTTTTTATTTTGTATTTATTATAATACCACAGGAACGGAGACTCTCTAGTAAAACAACAAAGTGAAACTGCGCCATCTTATACGATTGCAGGGCAGCAACGATAATTTTGATTTACACTGCCCAGTGACACGAAAGTCTTGACGTGTACTAGGGAGTTGCTCCATAACAACTCCCAGCGTGTACTAAAAGAGAGATTAGTAGCCTGAATAATACTACGGTAGCCTCAACGCAACTTTCCAGACCTGAGACTGAAATCTTAAAACTACCTGTTCTGATCAAATATCAATTATTCCTGCTTAAATGAATAACCTCAAAAAATGTTGGTATAGGATTAATTTAAACAAAAGTTTAAATAACGTAACGTTTTGACCCTTTATACCATCCAAACTGTAAGAACAACCGTGGTACGTATGGGGTGGGGAGAGAGGGGGGCGGTAGGGTTCTTTAAAATGATCTCCGTAATATACACATTTTTCCCTTACTGTTTCTGTTTTTTTAAAGGTAATCCCTTTTATTTTAAGCTCAACGTTATAGTATATCCACGGGCGTCCGAAGAGGGGAGCAAGCATAGCTCGATTTTCATCAACCGGTTAACTGTTCAAAGAATTAACCGGTTTACAATAAAAGAGTTAACCGGTTAACCATCAAAGTTGAACGGCTTTTGTTTTATATCTTGGACTGGAGGAGCTAGTGGCGTAGCAAGGAGCGGAGCAGCAATGTAAATATCTTCCTCTCGATACTTGCCACGCTGCTGTCTGGGGGTCTTTCTCCATAATTTAGATCAGTGCCGTAACCATATTTTGTCTTCTTTTTTTATTGATGTCCCGATTTCGCCAATTTCCCCTCAAATATGGAAGATGAAGCCATTTAATTGCAACCTAGCAACTTGGGCAGATCATCTTTCAGATGGGGGGGGGGGGATAGATCTAGTTGTGAGACCGTACAATCTTTTAAGACCGATTGCGGTAACTTTAGAGCACGCCCGAAAATACATGTCAGAGTGGGCAGTCATGTTTCTCCGGAATGTCTATTCTAAGCCCTGTTGGGAGTCCTGCATGTGAACTTCTGGCTGTGAAATTTTCACTTTCAGATTTTTCAACTGTTAGCACAAAGATACATTTGTGAGAAGACTTCATTAGAATGTATTCAAAAGCACCAGTGGTATATTATTACTAAATTATTTTTTTTGTAGGGGGGGGGCTGGGCAAGTTCCCCATCATCGTAACTTCCACTAATATCCTCGTAATAACGTCTTTTTCATATCGATCTCTCCTCTCCCCCCCCCCCTCCCGAAATTACGACTTTGTATCACAGTTCAAATATTTATAATTACTCTCCAAACATCTTTTTGTGACATCATTAAGGATGAAAGTGGCACTAAGTAAGATCGGATGGTACTACAAATTTCGAAGCCATTATCACTTCCATCAACCTTGGTGGTGAAGTCAGGAATTTATCGAAATTTTTAGCAAAAGGACGGTACATTCGACGGATTAAAGCGCATATAGCAAAGATCAAGCTGCACGCCTGTAATTTTAAACAAGTTTTGGAAAATATAGTATTTAATATATGTCCACCGACATTGGTGGGGCAAATCATACTTTCTTTGGAAAATAAACCTAATAAACTTGTGACGTATCACGTGTAAGAGAGGTTTCCTTTTTCGAAGTGATTATTCGCAGGGCAGCCCGGCGAATAACGTACACAGACACCTTATTCGCATGGCTGTGACGATTTTGAAAATAGGTTTATTATTAGGTTTTGCTATTGATACCAGTTAGTTTAGGGGCCTTGAAAAAGCCAACCTTTTGGGCCCAAATAGTCTTAGCCACTTCATAAGCTAATTTTTGGAACCCCAGCAATTCAATTTTAAAAGCTTATTTTAAGGGAGCTTATCTTGGGATTCCCCAAAAGCCGATATTGCCTGAAAGCCAATATGGTCAAGGGTGTGACACCCCCCCCCCTCCCACACCTTTACATGCAAATGAGCAGTCACTCTGCAAAACCAAAGGTGAAAATGAGGGATGACATTTTTTATGTTGGCGGTACTAATGCTAGACTGGTTCAATCTTAAGGCCCTAGGCTCCCAAAACCAATCCTAACAGCATTAAGATATATGAATCCCAAAGGCCAATAAATTCCTCAAAATATAGAGGCTCCTTATTAAGACTCTCAAAAAGATAGCTGGTGCCCAAAAGCAAACTCGAATAGCCCCTAAAGTTATTGAGCCCGTTAACCCAGTCTAAGGCTGCCCTGCGAATAAGCCCCACCTTCCTGTTTTGATTGTTAGCATGCAATGATATATATGTTTAATTTGTAAATGTCATGTCGTATATAGGGTACCGTATATTCTTGTCACTATTTTTGCTTTCTTATTCACTAAGTTAATTATGACTGAACGAGACGCAGCCTGGAGTACAGTCAATGAAAGTGAAATACCTTCGGTATAACAGTACAGGCTCGACGGAGAACATGGTGAACTAAGTTTTCTGCATTCCTTTGAACTTATCTGTTACTTCGTAAGGAGAAGTTGAACCATTCCTGATGTGAGTTGCATTTTTAATATGTGTAGATTTAAATATGAAAAGAAGAATAAGACAAATCGCTCTGAATTACTCGGAAGGCTTAATAAAGAATATTGTGAGGACCTAACTTAGTTATCCATAGGCCTAGACTCTAGATTACTAAGTAAGGGATGGATTTCCGAGTCATGTCTAACGAAAGTAACGGTAGGCTTGATAACTTAGGCCAAATGTAGGCTTACTATACATTTCTAAACAGATTTTCTTAAACCAATGACATGTGTTGTAAATAATCTCTGCACGCACACCACAGGCCCATTGCCTTTCCCATATGATGCATGCATCGTTCTCATAATCCATTACTGGCAGTCTGTATGCAAGGTGACCACAATGCCAGTAATATTTTTAAAAGGTGTCTCCCAAGTTGCGGTGTATTCAGCAGTTAAAATAATTCTCAAATCGGTCACCAATGTATCGCAGAGTGTCATAAATTATTTTACTGAAATCTAACGCCACTTACCATGCATTGACTACTGAAGGGTGAAGTCGTTGCGCTTTATTGGTGTCCATAACTTCCATATAAGCATCACAACTCTGTATGTCTTGCACTCTCTAGGCCCACTATCAACACACTTTCAACCCCCTCCCCTCTATAACCCCCCAAAAATCAAGACCCCTTGTGCTGGGTATCACTATCAGTGATGTCTTCACTTCTATTATTGTAGCAATATTTGATTGATACTTCAGTTGTTATCGTTGAGTATGAATCAAGATCATAGGCACTGGGGGCAGCAGCCCCCCAACCAAACCTTTTTGGTGAAAATTAGGGCAATATGCTGAGAATATTTTGGACACCTACTGAAAGAAGAATAATTTGTAGACATGTTTTTCCATTTTTTTTGGTGAAAATTTGGGCAATATGTAGAGAATTTTTCGGGCACCTACTGAAAGAAGAATAATTTGCAATGTGTTTTTCAATGGTTAAACTTATAATATTAGATCATTATTGTTGTAACGACTTCCCCAATAATTCTAACCAATATGGAAGGGTAATAACACGGAAAAAGATTGTATGTTATTGGCATGTGATGTAATAACCGATGAATGCCATATTATATATATGCACATTAACATGTTGAACGCGCGCGGAGAGCGAAAAAAGTTGGTTATATTTTTCGGGCAAGTCGTTACAGCCTCCCCAAAACAAATTAGGCTCCTACGCCTATGATCAAGATTACGATGACTTTGCCAAAGTAATCAAATTGCATTACAATTAGTTTGCATTTTGATTAGGATTATTTCAAAAATGTGATCGCCTGATCATTTACAGTACAATTACTGAATACAATTACACAAAACCTGTTTGAAAATATCTCCCAAATTATCTAAACCTTGATGTAGCATTGGCCCCCAGCGCGGATGAGTTAATAAGATATTTAAATTTCAACCAAAGTCTTATAGTGTCTGCCTCATCAGTTTTGCAAGTCGACAATCAAAATACCTTTATAATGTGAGTTCTTTAATGTCGTTTTCACCGACTCTATGAGCTTTTTCATTTTCGGAGGTAAGAGGCTGCTGTCGTAAGTCAAACACTCCTGAAATTGAATGGCGAAGTTACCCTGGCAGACAGATTCTCCAATCGGTCACCAATGTATCGCAGAGTGTCATCAAACAAAGGTGACTCTACCATGTCCTCTACAAGTTTGAGGTGACTACTCTACCATGTCCTCTACATCTTTGAGGTGACTATTCTACCATGTCCTCTACATCTTTGAGGTGACTATTCTACCATGTCCTATACATCTTTGAGGTGACTCCTTACCATGTCCTCTACATCTTTGAGGTGACTACTCTACCATGTCCTCTACATCTTTGAGGTGACTACTCTACCATGTCCTCTACATCTTTGAGTTAACTCCTCTACCATGTCCTATACATCTTTGAGGTGACTACTCTACCATATCCTATACATCTTTGAGGTGACTATTCTACCATGTCCTCTAAATCTTTGAGGTGACTACTCTACCATGTCCTCTAACTCTTTGAGGTGACTACTCTACCATGTCCTCTACATCTTTGAGGTGACTACTCTACCATGTCCTCTACATCTTTGAGTTAACTCCTCTACCATGTCCTATACATCTTTGAGGTGACTACTCTACCATATCCTATACATCTTTGAGGTGACTATTCTACCATGTCCTCTAAATCTTTGAGGTGACTACTCTACCATGTCCTCTAACTCTTTGAGGTAACTACTCTACCATGTCCTCTAACTCTTTGAGGTGACTCCCATACCATGTCCTCTACATCTTAAGGTAACCCTCTACCATGTCCTCTACATCTTTGGGTAACTCCTCTACCATCTTTTCACAACATCCAGTGCTGTTAGTTCCAACCTATCAGCTACACAGTGTATTTCTACAAGACGTGAAACATTCTTTTTGCAGTGGCTGCTACACCATTCTTTGCACCCATAATCACTGAAGCGCCATTAATACAAACTGAAACCGCTCTAATATCTGTAGTTTCCGGATGAACTTCCAACAGACCGATGTGACTCTCTCTCTGTATTCCAGCAGCAGGACTTTGCGTCATCTCTAGCTCAACCAAAGACACCAACTTTGTTTTAACATTACTCAGCATCTTCATCAAGGTACCTGATCTAAATAATTTCTTGTTCCTTGTGCGAGACATCGGTAGACCCATCTGAGAAAAGTGCCGAGTTGCTTGTTTCCTCTTTGAGCTCACTATTCACTTGATGTGCAGTTGCCATAATAAAAGAAGCAGCCCCCATTGTCATTGATATACATGCTCCCAAGTCAAGGCCATTACAAACAATCCTAAGGTACAAAGTTCTGGAAACTTAGAGAACGGAAACCTTTTGCCACAAAGTATCCAGTTTCTTTAGACATATGATATGATATACTGTACTTACTGTATATACATAACCTATAGCATGTTGTCACTCAAATTTCATGCCTGTGAGGTTATCATCAGCACGAGTTAACTACTGAATCTTGTATATTGAATTGAATTGAATTTGAATTTATTGTCCACAATCGGAAATTTGGCTTACACAGGTCGTAAACGAAAGAAAAAAAATAGCAATAGTTTAAGTCAATAAACTGTGATACACATGCAATAATACAACAAATATACAGCAAGTCATACAAATAAGAAACTTATCTTCTCACTTGTGAATTAAATATATGAATAGAGTTAGGCACAAATGAGTATCTGAAGCGGCCCCTAGGTGTACGAGGTGGGCATAAACGCAGTCCAGAGCGGTTGTAAATATAGTGCTGAAACAAAGGGTGTGTCGAGTCTTGCATGAAATGTTTCAAAACATATCTATATATCTATATATATTTACCACTTTATAGGCAAGACAAGCCATAAATAAGATATAAATGTGGAGCAAGTGGTATGACAGGTATATGGGCAATTCCACGGTTACTCACGTTACATTTTTGAAGACTTTCGCTCACAAATGGTTTGATAGCTCCACCAATCTTTAATTTGAATGACTGCTCTCTATGCATTGATAGGGTAACTAATTTACCTCAACATTGGCGAAAACACAATTTGATTATCTTGTTTCTTGTAGGAGATAGGTACATGAAAGTGTCGGTTACTCACGTTACATTTGAAAATCACCCCGACGCCAAAATTTAACTTCACTCAAAAAGTGTCCTCATACTGGATATATTTAAAGAAAATGGATACATGTTTTTTGGACCTTAGGTGATGATAAAAATACTGAACACAATCAAAATCACATCTGGTTTCCTGTCTTGGTGAAAATGAGGCATTCACCGGTTACTCACGTTACAGTTACTCACGTTACAGTTTGTCCACCTATACAATACATAGGGAATCAGAGTCCGTGAGGAACTTGCTGCTGGATAATGACTAGGAAACACCCATATATCAGTGGAATTGACATTTTGAACATCTTCTCCAGTGTAATTCAATAATATCACAATCTAAATGAGATATACCATGTCTTTTTCAGATAATGCATGAATCATATCTTCACAAATCGGCAACAAATTCTAAACATTGTAACTAAGTTTTATTTGAGGACTAGCAGTGTGTCAAACTTGAATTTACCCAGAATATGATACTAAGGGAACTAAATCTCTCTGGGAAGTAACAGGCCAACTGAACAAAAACCATGAACCAATAGGAAATTGTTAACATATCAATTGAACATTGGGTAAAGTTTGGAAGCGGCTTTGGAAGAGAGCTGATTCGTTCAGTCTTCAAAAGGCGACAGAAAATTTGAAGTGCCCACGGTTATTGGCCAAGGTTGGTGCATCAAGTTTGGTGATGAGTTTCTCCCTGAGATACTGCAGACTTGGGTTTAGCCATTTTTAATTGGGCCCAGCTGGCTGCATCACTGACACTTGTACGTCGTTCTGGTTCCCCCTTTGCTTCTATTACAAGGGGGGTACAATACCGCTTTGTATTCAGCGGCATACCAGTCTATATCGAGTTCTATACCAGCATTGCCACTCCCTGAGCAGGTTTCATTTTTCTGTGGCCTCCCCATCTCCATGGGGAGTATTCCTTTCAGCAGAGCTGTTGCCATCATCTGTAATGGTGAAGGAGATGACATCCTTGTTCTGTACCTGCAAGTGATGTTTACTGACCATTCCAACGATTTGCTTGGCATTCTCAAATACAGATTTCAGACCGAGTTCGCTATTTCTCGCCTCAATTTCAGTTTGCGGCATCAGTATGGGTGTCCACCTTGGGCATCCCAGTGGTTGCTGCTCATTGCTTTTTTGCATTGGTAATGCCTTCCAAGATATGACTTAGCTCCATGCACGACGCTTCACTGCTCCACCAATCCCATCCACAGAATCTTGAGATTGTGCTCATCTTGAAGGCGGATAATAGCAGCAGCGAGGAATCTGTTCTTAAGTTGTGAAGCCGGACCATCCGACCAGACAGATACAGACTAAAAATCTTGGGTTAGGCCATCAACGACTTTGTCCACATATGCCATAACTGTATCCTTGGAGTGTACCAGGCTGTCTGATGCCACAACACTGGAATGGAGGGAACCGGAGTGCCACGCTGCTACTGTGAACAGGTTCACCTGTCATTGGTTCCAGTGGGCAGTCTGGGTTTCATCTTGAGATACACATGTGTAGTTCTCAGAGTAGTCTATTTGTATCAGGGCCTTCGTAGAATTGAAGGAAGTGGATCCAGCCCTTTCCCGCTCTAGGTTGAAATATGCAGGAGGAGGCAACTTGTCATCTAGTGGCCACCCTCCGAGCTTCTTGCTGAATCTTCTTCATGGGTGATGGGAGAGTACTCTCCAGGTGTTGTACTAACCCTAGCCCAAACCCCCACTGCCCTCTCTTATTGAGCAATTATTTACAAGACAATAATAGGCATTTCCTGCATTGTCTCAGTGTGTTAGCTTGGTTACTCACGTTACACATTGGTTACTCACGTTATACGGTTACTCACGTTACAGATTTCAGTGATCTATCACTCACACATGATGGGTCTCTCCTCATTAGTGATCTTGTTTCCACACTTGGGACTATGAGTACTAACAAAATTATGGTTATCAGATTTCCACTTGTTACAGAAATGTCACATACAGAAAAAGTTGTTTTTTCGGTTACTCACGTTACATCAGTGATTGAAGCCTGAAAAATGTCTGTTCTGAAGTTGTCATGAAGAAATTTTGAAATGTTTTTCTGTCATAACACAGTCAACAGGAGTATCTATAGTAACACATAATAAAACTATTAAATAATATCTGATGAGTATCATATAGGATGGAATGAAATGTATGATGCATTTTCAGGATTATTTTGAGCTCTCATCCTCCTTGATTAATTGAGCCATGTATTCAAAATTTGAGTGTTGGAGAAAAATTGCTAAGTACTTACTGTATTCCACAAACTTAGATATGTATACTACAACATTAGACTGATAGCAGGTTGAAAACTGACACTTCTTATTTTTAGGCCATGTCCCCTCCATCATGGAATTGCCCATATAATAAATTATTAAAGATCAACACACCAGAAAAATTCACTTCATGACTGTTTTCGTCCTTTTGGAACTCATCAGACGTATGGCGGGCCATCAGTCTCAAATCGTGGGGAATCTACATATATATACCGATTTAAATCGACATATATACCAATTTCCTTCGACTTACAGTTTACCAGTTTCTAGCAGCTTAACTTGGCTTAACTACCGATTTAAATTGACATACCAGTTTAATTGGTCATAACATTGATTTAAAGCAACATATACCAATTTAAATTGATGATTTAAGTAAAATAAATCGGTATATATGTGAATTTAAATTGACATATATACCAGTTTAAATCGATGATATGTCAAATTAAATCGGCATATGTCATTTTAAATCGACATACAATCAATTTAATTTGACATACCAGTTTAAATAGACATACAGTATACTGATTTAACTCGACATACCAATTTAAATCGATAATATGTAAAACAAATCGGTATGTGTCAATTTAAATCAATATATACCAGTTTAAATGGATGATATGTCAAATTAAATCGGTAGAAGTCAATTTCCTTGGACTTATACCAGTTGCTAGCAACTTAAAAACATGTGATGTATCTCCACATGTCAATCATCATCGAAATCGGGATTTGGAATATATGTTAATGAGCTAAAGCTATGATATGTTGATTTAAATAGGTATATGTCAATTAGAACTAGTGGAACACTAACTTTGTTACTGAATTGTCTGATGATCGCTCAATGCATGAAACTCTGAGACTTAACAACTATATACTAGTGTTCCACTAGTCTCAATTTATTCTCACCCATATACTTCACTCCGTCCAACGGGCATCTAGAGCATTCTGCACCAAGATAGACGCCAATCAACCGAAAAATATATATTTATATGTTTATATATCTAGATACATTCAATTGAATTTAACACTGCATAATGGAAGAGGGAATGTATATCTTTTAACTGTTGTGACAAAGAAGCCACTAGTATGTCTTAATTTACATCCTATTGAATTGTACACTTTATGATGGAGGAGCCAGGACAGAGGACAGCGATCCGTTAGGCGGTCAGGCTGCAGTAAGGATTGTACTCTGACATTTGAAATTCAAACCTATCACCCTTGCTGTGTATGAAGTCACCAGCTGCCAGCTTTAATTAGTTCCAGTCATATGCACTACCTAGTCATTTGGAGAAGTTAGAATATTACCACTGTCTTCAGGAACTGATTAAATGTGCAAACTTTTGGCTTAACATGCTTTGCCTCGTAATTCCCCCGACTCTTGTCGAATAGCACAGTGTGCTTCCACATTCATCGCACGGCTAGGGTTTCAACAGAGCATCAGCTGGTTTTTCTAACTCTTGGGACGCAATAAAAATAAACTATTTAAATGAATGGCTCGCAGTCCAAACAAACCCAAGGCCCATTTCAGATGTCTTCTTTAGCTTGCGTTTTTGCTTTTCTTTCGTATTTTTCAGATTCAGTCTGCTACAGAAGGAGAACGACACAAGCCTCAGATTGAGAGTTGCACAGTTCATCACCCATCCAGCAGAAGGACGACGACGACGTATGAAATTGGGACGTAACACCTTCATCATCGAAGGAACAAGATGAGGGCGGTAATCCGTCTGCCTTTAATCGGTTTGTTTCTCTTCTGTACGGTTCAGCTGCTTGCTCTTTACGTATGGTTACCGCATACTTTCATAAAGAGTTCTATCCCTAGCAGATGTTGTCCAGCTCAGAATGAAACGAACTTAGACAACTTAGGTAACCTGGAAAGCTGTATTATCCGGTTAGTGTATCTTGCCAGGAGGAGAGGACTCTCGGACAGGGATCTGATGGTTTTGCTGTTGCAAGCTCTGGGTTCTACGAGTCAAGAAGAAGCCAAACCAAATGTCAGAGAGAAGTTACCTTCTTCTATAGTTCAAGTTTACAATATTAGCAATGAAAGTCGTCATAAAGATACTGTGGCGGAGGAGACCTTTGCTGGGAAGCTCTCGATTGCAGTCGAACCTGGGCAAATATTTCAAGTTTTGACAGATAACGATGATATACAAAAGAAAAATGAAAAAGTAGATACAAAACAGATTGCTCATGCCGTTAAAGAAAAACAAGCCGGTAAAGTAGGATTAAAAAAAGAAGAAGCCAAAGTCGATGACACAAAGCTGGAAATTCATACAGAACCCAAGAATGTAGCCAATAAATCCAATGATATTAACAAAAAAGATCCTCACAGACAACTTTCAGATCAACACCAGTGGAATAACATTTCAAATCCAGTGAATCCCCACAACTACAATCTAGTGATCAACCAGCCTTATTTCTGCCAGCCCAGTGGATCTCAACTAGAAGTATTCCTTTTGATTGTGATGATTTCATCTCCTAAAGCGTTCAAACAACGTGACATCCAGAGGAATTCCTCGCTGAGTGTCTCACAGGTGTCTGGCAAAATAATCAGAAGCATATTCCTGCTCGGAGACTCGGGCGACCAAACAGTGACTTCCAAGGTCCGCAACGAAGCTGACAAGTACGGCGATATTTTGATGGAAGATTTCCACGACTCTTACCGTAATCTGACGTTGAAAACTCTGATGGGGCTGAAGTGGGCCAGTCTCTATTGTCCTAAGGCTAAGTACGTCTTGAAGACAGACGACGATGTCTTTCTTGAATTGACAAATTTGATCCATCTGTTGGAAGGTGCCCCACGCCAGTCCTTCATGACTGGCTTCGTCTACAAGGGGACGAAGCCAATACGTGACAAACGTTCAAAGTGGTACATTTCAGAGGAGGCTTACCCCAGAGACATTTATCCGCCATATTGCTGCGGTATAGGTTATGTCATTTCCGGGGATCTGCCTGGAAAGATCCTAGAGATGTCTTTCAAGATTCCTTACATATTTTTAGAAGATGCCTATGTTGGCCTTTGTATAGAAAAGTTAAATGTCGTCCCAACAGTAAATCCCGGTTTCTTCACGTACAGAGAGGAGTACAGTTACTGTAAATTTAAAGGTGCCTATGTCGTCCATTTGAAGAGACCTCCACAAATCGGTGAGTATTGGATAAAGCAACAAACAAAGCCAGCCAATGTAACTTGCTAAGTCTGTTCATATCTAGATATTTGAAAGTAAGAGGGCTTCATGTTTCATCCACCAAAGAGGCTTACTGCTATGGTACCGTAGGATAAAAAAACGTCAGGCCATTTAACTTTTACTATGGACCTATGCATACGTTTCGCGATAGATAAGAAACTTTTGAACAGTTCCATATTTTTTCTGTTTTTAACAGAAATGTTCACCAAAACCTGATATAATTTGATAAACTATTGGAAAGGCTGTATTCCATGAATTATCAATAGGTTGATTTTTTATGGTTACATCTGGTCAATGGAAACCATTTTGGCAAGCTCCCAAACTCCAGCTGCACTTTCGAGCTAAAGTATTAGCAAAATTTAAGTAAAACATTTTATGATTACCACCGATGATGTAAACAATAGCAATGACGCTGAAGACATTTAGCAATGTGAGATTACCTTGATTAATTTCCTGATATGTTTTTTCCATGTGAAACCGACTTCCTTGAAGTATATAGTGTAACAATTTCAAACTTAAAAATGAGCGATCATGAACTCTAGTTCGGTTTTGTAGTGGCAGGCTCGTAACAGCGCTCCTTATCCTGCAAAAATATGTGACAGTACTTTTGAAGCACCCGTTATATGTCAGACCCTGCCCACCCCACCACCCCCTCCCTCAAGCACGGTGTTTGGACAGCACACTCAGGAATCTGATTTGTAGCATAAACACGGATCAGAATCCAAGATTTGATCCCCGCCATAGATCAGAATCACGTAGAATCAGACCTTCCCAGTCCCTGTTAAATCTGTAATTATGTACAAAGCTCCGGCCGGGTTGACACCTGATCAGTGTTGACCTTAAACTTTTGTCTGTTGTCCGTTACGAGCTTAATTTCAAACGTAGGCATTGATAGCAGTGCTGCAGTGACTAGTACATGATCACATGATCTACGGTAATGGTTTAACCAACCTTTCCTCCTAGTACACGACAGGTACTCGACCTGTCCATTAACGGCGCACATATAGTGTTGATGTAAATGCAGAGGTTCCCAATCAATAAATCTTTATTTTTAATGCTGAACACTGAGTGCAGGGTATGAATGTCACAATGGAGATGACTTAGTGAAAAATACTTAGTAAGCCAGGGAAAGATAGTATCTCTGTCTTTATACAAGAGGGAAGTACTGTAAATAGAACAGATATATATCAAGTGCCTTTTAGCATCGTTCTTTCAACTTGTATCCAGGCTGTGTTATTTTTCAATGAGGTGGAGAATTCATAATTTTATCTATACTTTGCTAAGTACTTACTGTTTCACTGGTATTGAATTCATTCAGCCGAACTTTTGTGATATTATCAAGCAGCTCACTGCAGTACCCTTTCTGCCTCAAACAGTAAAACTTGACAATCAAATGTGTTTGTTGTAGGTTCTTTTGAAGCCTTGATATATATATCCTTAAAATCTCTCTTCCTTAATTAGGCACGTAATTAGTTGTAGGCAGATCAGAAGCAGAAATTGACAAGTTCGAATAGGTTGTGTTGTTTTGGTGCAGTAATAAGGTAGTATTGCCCTCAATTATTAAAAAACCCAGTCAGCTCTTTGCTACATTTTCTAATTTCTATCAAAAATTTGTTGTCATCCTTGTGAAATCCTGCAGTTACTACAGCACGTCTCTGTCCTATTCATAATAAATTTTATAGTTCTGCTGCATCTAAGTTTCAAGGTTAATGTATTACAAAATTTTGAGACCCAAGCTGCTTTGCTTTCATGCGTTAAATGCTCAGAGGCCAGGTTTTTGTAACCATTTTACACAGAAACGTTAAATTATGATAACATTATAGCTTGTTACAACTTTAACAAAAAAGCAGTTTCAATTCTAATTTCTAAACTTATTTTCCATCATGCCAGAGAATATTTTTCAGACCGTTATAGTTTATGCAGTTCAAGTTTTTTTGAATAGAGAAAGTTGAATTGCCTTTTTAAAAAAATGTATGGGCCCTGATACCGTGTGACAACTTCAATGAAAAATACACTTTCAATGTTTGATTTCCAATTTTTTTCCTCTCGTGCTAAAGTTAATTTCTGGCATATGGGGGTACCACTTTATATACAGTAGCTATTTCACTATGAAAAGATGAATTGGTATTTTTATAACCAGTTTTGGCCACTGTTTCGGTGCAGTCTGCTCATATTTATTTCATGCTGTATCTAGCTTGCACCTAAATATAGAAGTTGTCAAGTGCAGCACGTTATGAAGGCTTTAGTAAATTCAACGGAAGAATCAAGTACAACAAATTGGTGTCTTAGATTGCACCTTTGTCACTCTTCCAGCTGGGACTATGATGAATTTCAGTTTTTAATCTCATCAGGGAAATCAGAAGAGAAACCTTCTATCGAATTGAAACATACGTTCATTGTCACAAAGTCGGATACTGGTTGAAGTTTGTTCTTAAGGTTCTGTTCTCGGAGAGGGAAAGGAATCGGCAGACAAGAAAGTAGACGAAAGGGCAGTTATATGTACAATGAAATGTAATAGAACTGTCCTTGTAATTATTTCAAAATATACAAAAAACAACGTACCGGTACTTACAAACTCAGGGCTTAAGCTAACGCCCCAGAGGTACCTCCTTTTGGTAAGGTCTGGTCGGTGGTGTTGGAGTCGGTCCGGTCGCTAGTTACGAGATGGGATGGTGGCTGGTGCTGTTAAGCAGTTTTCCACAGGTAATGAGTTATGCAAGTTCAGGTAGAGCGGATTAAAGACCTCCTGAATTACGATAGAGACGTCGGTGCTGGACAGAGTTACATGAAACATAATAGCATTGTGACAAGATATAAATGCAGGCAGGTTCTAATGTTAAGGCAAGCAGAAATGTTTGAGACATCAGCAACCGAGGATCAGAGAGGCTGCGCCACGGGAACGGGAACCAGAGCCACATGGAACTGTCCGTTATATAGGGATGAATTGAGTTCAGCCAACTGTAGCATCTAGGTAATCAGCATGGCGTAGCTTGACAATAAAGGAACCCAGACCAGCCACATACTTAGCATGGTAAACACGGTAAACGCAGACAAAAGGAAACTGACTCTGTTCATTAAACAACATATACAGTACTGTATACTGACCACTGGAAGACTGCTTTGGCGGTAGGGGTGGGGGATGGGGATGGGAGCAGTAGAGGAGAAGAAGATGGTTATGTTAATAGAAATCCCCCATTCTCCCTTTCAAACATATTATATTTGAAACATTTCGCTCCGTAAAAGGGTGACGTGAGGCACAGAATTAATTTTAAATCTATTATAGAAGTTAAACAAAACCCTTCTACCAGTCCAGGTAGTATTTTGAGTTTTTTAAGGTTACGATTTTTGAGAAATAACTCTCTCTAGAGCTGAAGTTTTTGAATTTAAGTGACTGGACCGAGCTAGCCTTTATATACCGCTGCCCGTATTGTGAAAAGGAAGGGAAGAAAATGCCGAACCACTCCACTTCTGAAGGAACTTCATTGGCTCCCTATCAGCTACAGAATTCAGTATAAACTACTTCTTCTCACCTTTTGTGCTCATCATCTGGAACAGCCTGTGTACCTGTTGCAAATTCTCTTGCCATATATTCCAACTCGCACACTTTGTTCCTCCAACAAACTGTATTTAACTGTTCCTAAACCAAACTTGAAGACCTATGGTTATAGAAGCTTCGAATACTCTGGCTCTTATCTCTGGAACAAGTTACCAGATCACATTCGAACTTGCTCTAAACTTTCTACATTCAAAAGTTTACTTAAGACCCATCTTTTCACTTGTTTTTTTGTAAATTAATCTACTTTCTCTGTAAAGCGCCTTGAGCAGTGACTTTTTTTTTTACTGATTTGGTGCTATATAAGTCTCATTTATTATGATTATTATTATATGATGCTAGTTCCATAGATGCTGCAACAACTAAAACTGACCTGACGTTTTATGGCCTGAACTACTGTTAACATGTTTTTACAATGTAGTAAAATTCCTGAAGGACAATTGATGCTGAATTCAAGTTGCTCTGTTGTTAACTATGAAGTTAATAAACCTTGTTTCGGTCTATTTATTAGAATATATAAAACAATAGATTGTCATTTAACATTTAGGTCTGCACTCTGGAGCAGATGTCATCGTCAATTTAGCATTGAAAGTGCATACATTCCAGAACTTTGAAATTTTTCTCTTAAGCTGAGTATCTTAAAAATTTAGAATATCTAAGTTATTAGAGACATCTCACTAGCAACATTATGGTACATACTAGCATTAAAATGTGGCTTTTTGATGTATCAAGACTGAAATCATGCTGTAAAAATCATCTTTTAAAATCAGTTTATGTTGGGCTAGAAATGTGATTAATATTTATTTTTGAGGTGAAGCTAATTCTCTCTTTACTATGAAGTATATATATTGTATTAAAATATTAAATTAAATTTGGTAAATTTCCTTCTATTTTGTATGATAGCTTAATTTTTTTTTTTTACAAGTGTTGACTCTAGATATACAGTTAATATGTAATGTACCACATGTACGGTACCTCTGTACAATAGTTTGTGCCAATCCAAAGTAATTAAGTTCAGTATTAAAAGTTCATGGTTCCCATGTGTACTGTATGATAAGGACCTTCCCATATGGCAATACAGACATCATTTCCTGTATATGTCAGACTTTAATCAGAGACCATCCTTATTAGGAGTTTTGTCCCAGTTGAGCTGTTTATGTAGTACAGGTAGTTATCTGACCCTTTAACAGATTTCAATGCTATCAAAATCTTTATGTGTTCTGTGAATATAGAAAACTCACCTTGCACAGTATGTACAGTATGAATATAGTACCACATGGGTTGTGTGTGCTTCCAACTTTTCAAGGGTACAAATTTTATTCATGTTTAACTGACTGTCCATCGGCTAGACTAATAATGACAGTGTCAGCACTAAGATCCTGGGATGGAATTTTGAAGGTGGGGGTGGGGGGGGGGGTGCAACTTGGGTAAATTCCAAGAATATATGAAGAGGGGGAAAAAGTTGGGTTTTGCAGCAGTAATTTTTAAATAGATACTTTTGTACTTCAGTTTGTTTCCTTCTGGCTATTTCTCTATCCACTATCAGTACACCGCCATGCATAGGCCTATATACTGTACCTCCTACACTTTTCTTCGTTGACTTTCTCCTGTTCTTCTATAGACTTACTCATGACTGTATGCAGGATGGCTTTTCATATTCATTCCGTTTCAGACATAGGCGTAGGAGCCCATTTTTTTTTGGGGGGGGGGGCTGTAACGACTTGCCTGAAAATATAACCAAACTTTTTCGTGCGCTCGATGTGCGTCCAACATATTAATGTGCATATCATATAGGCATTCACCTGTTATTACATCACATGCCAATAACATACAATTATTTTCCGTGTTATTACCCTTCCATGTTGGTTATAATTATTGGGGAAGTCGTTACAACAATAATGATAATAATAATATCAGTTTAACCCTTGAAAAACACATTGCAAATTATTCTTCTATCAGTAGGTGCCCGAAAAATTCTCAGCATATTGCCCAAATTTTCACCAACAAATTTGACACACACACTGCAAATTATTCTTCTTTCAGTAGGTGCCCGAAAAATTCTCAGCATATTGCCCGAATTTTCACCAAAAAAATTGCCTCCTACGCCTATGGTTTCAGACCATGTCTGTTAACAAAAAATGTTTGGGTGTGTTAAACGTTTACACTTGATCCTCAAGAAAGTTAATGGTGCGGTAGGTGTGCTAAAAGTTCCCACTTGTCGAGATATTTTAAGTGTTCTTTTTGCTTATGCATGGTGTGAGTTTTGACTTGTTCTCTGGGTGGTAGGGTACTTAGTACAGCTACAGTATGCATTGGTAATGCTGAAGGGCAAGCACCATCAGTAGCTGGGTTGATAATTGAATCCTTGTGATATGTATGAACAGTCCACAAATTTGTCAATTCGGAAAATTAACAGCAGCTATTATGTTTCAAGATTTTCTGCGAGATAATAA
Source organism: Apostichopus japonicus (assembly GCF_037975245.1). Classification (NCBI taxonomy): domain Eukaryota; kingdom Metazoa; phylum Echinodermata; class Holothuroidea; order Aspidochirotida; family Stichopodidae; genus Apostichopus; species Apostichopus japonicus. Next base: position 7,889,856 of record NC_092579.1, read on the forward strand.
TCACATGTAGACAATTGAACAAAGAAAAGACCTATTGAAGCATGGTGGGAGCCATAGGCGTAGGAGCCTCATTTGATTTGGGGGGGCTGTAACGACTTGCCCGAAAAATATATCCAAAATTTTTCGCGCGCTCCGCGCGCATTCCACATGTTCATGTTCATGTGCATATCATATAGGTATTCTTCCGTTATTACATCACATGCCAATGACGTACAATCATTTTCCGTGTTATTACCCTTCCATATTGGTCAGAATTATTGGGGAAGTTGTTACAACAATAATGATAATAATAATAATATATGTTTAACCATTGAAAAATACATTGCAAATTCTTCTTCTTTCAGTAGGTGCCAGTGGCGGAGCTAGGGGTATTGGTCAGGGGGTAGAGAATGGTCTGTAGGGGCGCTTTCGACACTATCTAAGCGGAGCGCCACCACAGGTTGGTTTTTTTTGAGTAAAGATACTCCCTAGATCGCCGGAAAGGACCCTTTCCAGGCCTTGCTAATTTACAGATAAACGAAGAATAAGTAGGTGTCATCGCCAATTTTGTCAGAAAATTGCACCAACAAAATGTGACAAATGTCAATAGGTATTTGAGAGCGCAATAAAAAAGTCAATAATCGCGAATAAGTAAAATAAGTAAAAAAGTGGTAAAAAAGCTGAAAAGGGCGTCAGCAGTCCATTTTAGTCCGTCAGGGGGTCATCCGCCCTCTCTGACTGTATGGACGCTCCGCCACTGGTAGGTGCCCCAAAAATTCTCAGCATATTGCCCAGATTTTCACCAAAAAACTTGAAAAACACACTGCAAATTATTATTCTTTCAGTAGGTGCCCGAAAAAATTCTCAGCATATTGCCCGAATTTTCACCAAAAAATTTGAAAACTATTGCAAATTATTATTCTTTCAATGGATGCCCGAAAATTTCTCAGCATATTGCCGAAGTTTCACCAAAAAAAAAATGAAAAACACACTGCAAATTATTATTCTTCCAGTAGGTGCCCGAAAAATTCTCAGAATATTGCCCGAATTTTCACCAAAAAATATGGTTGGGGGCTGCAACCCCCCAGCCCCCCCGCCTTCTACGCCTATGGTGGGAGCTGATTTTTTTTTTTTTACAGCATGAAAGAATATTGCACCCTAGATTTTCATTCAATGAATGCAATAGCACGTGATCACACTAGCAAGCCTCATGAAACAAGCGCCTGTAGTTTGCACTCGATAAATAACCCCAGCTCTATGATGTGCAGTACTTTAGTACTTTGGTATTATAGTCTTGGTATTATAGTCTTGTCATGCCAACTCATTCTGTCATCAACGACTGTAAAAGTCCTTCCAATATCAGTGGAATTTATTTATTATTCAATCAGCTAGTTTACTAAGAGGTGCTGACAACTTCCTGATTGTCATGAGACTTACAGTGATATAGCAGTGTTTAAAGTAGGCTTGCCCAATTGTACAGTTGAAGTGAAAAACAGCAACTTTAATTTAAGGTGTTTAAGTGTGCTGTATGCCCAATGTATCATTTGGCAGCCCCCCCCCCCTTTCCCACTTAACATGAATATATGTGTATGGGTGTACTGTATGTGTGTGCATGTATGTGTGTATCTATCAGAGTTGTCAACAAGTCCCTAGCTGCAAGTCTCAAGTCAAGTCTCAAGTCTTTACCAGCAAGTCTCAAGTCAAGTCTCAAGTCACCTTGAAAATTTTGAGCGAGTCTCAAGTCAAGTCTCAAGTCTTTGGAGGTCGAGTCTCGAGTCAAGTCTCAAGTCCCTATGAGTAAGTCCCAAGTCAAGTCTCAAGTCTTTGAAGTTTGAATACAATGATGCAGGCTACGAATAATGTAACAGTGTTCCAGGAATTATGTGGTATAAATTAAACAGCCGAATAGCAAAACCGGGGCACACGCCACGGAACAAATTACCTCAAAATTTGCTAGCCACTGTTTTATTGAAAAAGGCCAACTTTCAGCCAAACAGCAGCCCTGGATGGAATATTCAACCAAGCCAATGGTAGTTATGGTAACGCCTGTAGTCGTCGTTGGGCGCTCGTAATTCGAGCGTACACGCAGGGCCGTCTTAACGCATGGGCCCACTGGGCCCTGGCCCAGGGCCCCGCGATGTCAGGGGCCCCTCAATCACAGTAACCCCGTGTCTTAATCTGGGAGGAAAACTTATTGAATAGGCCATTATGTCTGATTGAATTCGATACTTGACAACTTGTGACGAGAGTTGGTGAAACACTTGAGAGTTTGACATTAAATATTCAAATCTGAGTTGGCAACCCTGGAATATACAATGCCCCGAAGGCTTACACAGAGAAACTGTTACTCCGTAACTATAAGAAAGAGGAAATTGCCTCAGCCACGAAAGGCATAAAATTTGAAAACCGTGGGCAATACCTCACTACCAAACCTAAACAAAAGTAACCACCATTTGTGTTCAAGCTCACCTTTACACCCCATATCAAAACCACGCATTTGAAAAAACACTTTAGAAGCATTGGCACTTAATCTCGCAACACGCAACAATTATCCAAACTGTTTCCAAAAGAACCAATTCTAGCCTACAATAGGGCCCAAAATCTCAAAGATTTACTTGTTAACTCAAGGTTTCGTACTAACGAAGAATCAGCTGACTCTCAAGGTTCACACAAAGCTCTTTTAGATGCTCTTATAGCTGCACCATGAGTCCATAAAAACTTGTGCACAGAAAATAGATGCATTTTGAGAATGAGACGCCCAGGCCGAATATAAAATATTCAAAGGCTACTACTGATGAAGCTCCTCCTATGAAGTTTGAAAGCAGAAACCGGTCTAGTTGGTCATAAGAACCTACGCTATAGTCTCTCCTACTATTAACAGTACACTCAATTCACCTAATAGGTGCAATTATGTTTCACCATGAGGAGCATGCTATAAGTTCATGTTCCTTGGGCCCTCCCTTAAAAATACTTCATGTTCTTGGCGACTACGTTGCGTTAGATAGTGTAAAACCGCCTACACCTCCCTCTCAGTTGAAAGACTCAACACAAGGGTGTTACAAATGGTAATTAAGTCCAGTATTGTTAGGGATGGGATGGAGGGCAACTGGAAGATTCCTCTTCTATAATGTATTTCATATTTTAGATATATCACGTATGTTATTCAGCTAAAGTTTTATGCTTTATGCGCGACATAGGGAGGGGTGGTAAATGCAGGCTTGTCTATGCTTGAGCGATTGTCAAGGATGTCAATTTTTCACGCAACTTTTTTCGAACTCACTTGATTGATGGGCCCCGCTCCATTGCCGGGCCCAGGGCCCGGTGATCACTTAAGACGGCCCTGCGTACACGAAACCATAATTATTTATTATCGATATCAACTTATGAAGTTATTTAATGATTAGAAAATTGTGAAATACAAACAAGTCTCTAGTAGAAAAACCGAGTCTTTTGAAGGCAAGTCTCAAGTCAAGTCCAAAGTCTTTGCTAACTTTTTGGGCAAGTCTCAAGTCAAGTCCCAAGTCTCTGACAGCCGAGTCTCGAGTCGAGTCTCAAGTCCTAAAATTTGCGACTCGAGTAGGACTCGAGTCTGAGTCCCTGACTCGAGTCCCCAACTCTGGTATCTATACATGTATGTGTTATTGTTATTTATACATGTGTGCATGTATGTATTTAATGTACACTCACATTTTTGCATGTACATACAACATCATGACACGAATTAGCCCATGAACCATAGGTTGCATCTTTCAGCTCTCTTGACCTCAACTTACTGAAACTTTATCTCTCCTGCAAACAGACTGGGATTGTTGAGTTTAGAAGAATTGATTTGTTCACACATTGCCATGTCTGCCTTGAACTGCCCATCAGTTTGCCAGAAATATTGGTTGATACTACAGTATAATTACACATGTTTACAACATGTACAGTTCATAGAGCCATCTCCATTATAGCTATTAATCTGCTGCAGGTTTTAGTTACACATATTTTGCAGAGATGAGATTGTGGAGGTTCTAGGTAAAGATAATTGATATGAATTCTCTTCTTCTTCCCAAACGTATTTTTTAACTAATGCGTAAGTTTGACAGATTTGCACTGTACAAATCTCTAAACCATTCGCATTATCAAGTTTATTGTTATTATTATTGTGACCATATAGTATGCAGATCGAAGAATATGTGCACTGCACCAAACCTGATAGTGATTTGGCTAATAGCTGCATGTGTGATGAGTTGCATAATAGAGGGATAGGCAGCTCAACTAAGGTGCAAAAAGATGGGACTGATCACTCAGTTAACAAACTAGAAAAAACCTGTCGTTCATCACAAACAGCAGGTTTACGTATGCAACCTATAACAGCTAAGGGACACTTTCGCGGCATGTGTACAGACACATGAGTATGTATGAACGTCAGTACGTATGTTTATGTAAACTTTTATGCATGTAGTACTATAGTTTTACTGTATCGTACCATATATGGATGCAGATTTCCTTGTTAATTAAGTTTGGTTAACAAGTGCAGCATTTAAATCCCTTTGTTCTTTGCAAGGGTTTATCTTCACGATGTGAAGAAAGCAATTTATTTTTCAAAAACATTATTTATTAACAAAAGTTGGGGGAGTAAAGGAAGATCTGCAGAATATTTCCAGAGATTTCAAGGATCTAAATCAGAACAACCACAAAATATCTCCAATAATATAACATCTCATTATAAAATGCAATATGGATACCAGCTGTAGTTAAACAGTGTATTAGGGACGGAAAAAGGGGCCTGCCTGGGACACAGTTCAATACATTGACCTCCCATCCCCTCCTATCTTGAGGAATCTTGAGTGAAGTCATATAAATGCATGGAAACATAGTGTATTTAGAATTTTATTTTTATTTATTATAAGACTGGCCTGATGTACAGTACTACTGTTAGGGGTTGTATATTTGCCCATCATTAATTGTTTCCTTCCTTTTTATGTATGGTACCCATAAGCTGTACCTACTGTGCATTAGCTCCCATAACATGTGTCGATCATCATTTAAAGGCATTGAAGACTCGCCCCAAACCACTTGCCGCCCTCTGAAAAAGTTAACTTTCCGTTGTTTGCAAGTGAAGTTTTGTTTGTGTCGCTACAAAATGCAGACAGAAATGAAACGTGATGCCTTAATTGTTATCTGGACCTTAGATGTCCATCGCTGCTAATGTATGTACACTGTGCTATGGGTATTGACCGCAGCTGCTTGTAGTGACTGTACACTAGTGACTAATAACCGACGGTAGCAAGCTGTGTGTGTATTTTCTGGGATCGATGGTGGTATCTAACACTTCTGTTACACCTCATTCGAAACTAGGTCAGATTACCGGCATCAGGGGTTTTTTTCTGGGCGAGTCTTCACTCCCTTTAAACTGACTAGTTTAAGATGCATGCCAACAAATTTCTTTAAAAAAAATATATATTTCTGGTGGCAATGTTCCTGTCCTTTTATGATATTGTTGAAGAGTGCTTTTTGTATACATAATATATTTTGTATTCAAATGATACATTATTATGTTCATTTATTATGTATATTGTCATTTTCTACTACAAAGATTTTGTGTTTATTTAAAAGGGAAAATAGAATTGCTGATGCGAAATACAATGTGTGTCTACAGATTTTCCTTGTCCTGTTTCCTCTGTCATTTTTTAACCTGGGGTATGTGGGAAAGGGGAGGGGGTAGGTTTTTACATGAAGGTGCTTCTTGAGGTACAGTATTTGACCTGTGTATTGAACATACTGTACCTTCATTTTGGGAACTTCTCTTGGTATTGAATGCTAATACCTACCAGGGTTTGCTGTAGAAGTGAACTAATAAGCTCTCTTTATTGTCTATCATCTACTCAGTAATGTTAAGTTTGAGAAAAGAGATTAAGACACTGTATGCTCTGCAGTTATTAATCTTTTGATGGTCCAACTCTGTGGGGTGCGGGTGGGAGGGAGGGACAAATCTCTTTACTGCCAATTGCCACATCAATATATGTATATATATAGACATCTATATATGTATCTCTGTATACATATATATATAGACATATATAGACATCTATATATGTATCTCTGTATACATAAATATATATATATATATATATATATCCTTCTTTCTTTCTTTTTATTTCTTATATATATATATATATATATATATATATATATATATATATACATACATATATATATATATATATATATATATATATATATATATATATATGTATATATATATATATATATGTATATATATACATGTATATATGTATATATATATATATATATAAGAAATAAAAAAAAAGAAAGAAGGATATTTTGAAGAATGAAAGGTGTATTCTTTTTGAGCAATTGTTGTTCTGAAAAGTGTAAAGTGATGTGCAAGACTTTAGGAAGGAAAAATAACACAAACGAGGTGAAATCTAAATCGAATAATTGCTGGAGGGTTTTCGAATTGATGCTGTGTAGTCAGTTTAATATATAGACAAAAACTGGCCTGTCATAGTTATGTTGACTCTGCAAATATTTCTCAGAGAATTGATGCTCTTATGTACATATGAACATAAAGTGACTATGTGCTGTGTTAGTTTTATGTTTCCTTTCTTCCTGTATCATTTCATATGTGGGTCATGGGTAGTATTAAATAAGCAATTTCACTTTCTTTATCTTTCTTCATTTCCTTTAATTAAGCAAAGTGATTGTAAGTTGGAACCTGGAAGCAAGAAAACCTTATTTTGTAAAAGTAGTTCATGTGGTAATATTGCATATAGACAATATGTATGCAGCTTCAGGGAATAATTGATCTGTTACTCATTTTTACACACTATTTGTACACAGTCAGGAATTATACTATATATAAAAGAAACATTCAAAGCCTTCAGAATTTGCTACACAATATTCCAGCTGATCTCATAGATAACGAAACAAAAAAACCCTTGTTCAAATTCCATCAAGCATTTTACTTTCCACTCTAACAGTAGATATACTACAATTTCAATTACATATATATATATATATATGATATATATATATATAATATATATATATATATTGTATAATCGAAAATGTAATGAGAAGGAAAATCCAGAACAGTGAAAAAACTTCCTCCGCCGGGATTCGAACCTGGGTCTCCCGCTTTATATGCGGACACCCTAACCACTAAGCTATGGACACTGATTGTATGTCCAGAGATTCCAAACTGGCATGCACGCTACAATATTGGGATTATTAGCCCGCTCCGTCATCTACATGGCTGGCTGGTGAATGGTGAATTCTCAATTTCACAGGTTGGCTAGGCAGGAAAAATCCAGTCTCAGATTTGCAAAGAATTGTTACAGCCAACAGTTACTGTAATTCTCTTGCGTAAATTAAATAGATCTCCTTGAGTAGCATACTTCTTCAAAGCAATACCTCAAGTCCTCTACTTTGGTTCTTTATTCTCGAATTGAACAAGACAGGTAACATTTGAACGCATTTGAATTAACAACATCCTGCAAAAAAGTTGCAAGCAACAAATGTCAATCGTATTTATCCGCAACGACTCGGCGTTATCAATACTACTTTCACCCTTACTCAGCCCTGTTTAATGGGATTTAAGAGAAAAATAACCATGGTTTTATTTTCAACCTAATTCAGCTGCTGGTAAATGTGGTTTAAGCAAGAGATAGATGACCATTGCTCAATTATTCAGTTTTTAATAGACCGGAGGGTGTTACATTTGCAATAATAGAATATAGGCCTACATGTATTCGTTAGATTAATCGTCCACTTTGCAGTAAGGGTTGCAGTAGCAAAGACGTACCCCTCCAATGAATATGAACATCTGATTATATTTGACCTCCACGCACTACAATGATAAGTGTTTTTATACAAATACAGTTATTAAGTTCCACTGTAAGCGTTTGTCACCTGTATGGAACAATACTAGTTAGAACTGTTTTGGTTACATATTTGCCTTAGTCTAGAGATCAAACATAATGCTATAGAACCAACTCGAAATTGTTTGTGATTACTAGCCAGATCTTGAAAGAGATACTATGAACACATAGGCGTACAAGGCGGGGGGGCAGGGGGGGCAGACTGCCCCCCCAAATTTCCAGAGGACAAGAAATTCGGGCAAAAGTCCTGAAAAATTCGGGCAGCCTAAGAGGAGAAAAAAAAAATATATATTTTTTTCTCCTCGTAGGCTGCCCGAATATTTCAGGACTTTTGCCCGAATTTCTTGTCCTCTGGAAATATATATATATATATATATATATATATAAATATGCAGTAGCTTGCCCGAATCTTTTTCAAATTTTTGCCCGACAATTCCATGATTTTCTTGATTTAGCATCTTGATGCCTGAATATTTCCGTGTAACACCACCGAAAGCGCAGTTCATCTGGGCTACCACGCCTTTTTGCACGATCAATTTTTTCTAACTAGTCAATTGTATACCTGGACCAAGGGTGGCGGAACCGGGGGAGACACATGCCCCCCCCCACTTTTCCTCAGGTTAAAAATGTGCCTTTTTTCTACATAGAAATTGAGGTACCTCAAGTTAGCAAGAGGCCAGGGAACCAGAATGAACACTCAGGATGGGCCGTTTCCGGCCATCTGAGGGGTTTGTAAAACCAAAAATTTTCTAGTACGCTCCGCGCCAACCGATGGTGGCGCTCCGCTCAGATAGTCGTGCATACAACTTTGCAAATCCTGGCTAAGCCTGTGACTTTTAATTAATTTCTGTGGGTCAAACTCAAAGCTATTTCGAATGGAAAAAAATTTGTTAAGATATTAACAAGAAAAAAACTTTTAATTCGGAAGATTCCTACATTAACAACTAGCATGATTTCACCTCATTTTGTCTCAAAAGAAAACTTGTTCTTTGTTTCCCAATTTGCGCATTGGATATTGCAGTGCTAGTAAGCATATTTTCTTTGAGGGGGGGGGGGGCATTGATGGAGTGATTTGATATAATACAATAAGAGTTATAAAGGGTACTAAATATAAGTGCCCTTTGATGTCGGTACCCCCCCCAGATTAAAAGTGCTTCCGCCGCCCTTGACCTGGACATCCCAGACATGAGTGTATATAAGAAAGATTATCTTTTTCATGGATGGTGGGGGGGGGGGTGCCTACAAGCCTAAAAGTACAGGTTTATCATATTCTTTGTTATATTTTATACTTTTTTGTGAGACAAATTGCAGTCTCACCCGACACAGCGACATTATCCCGCCTACGTGTCGTTGAAAAAATGTATGTTTTCTGGAGGTAGCTGAGTACTGTGTTAAAATAATAAATAAGGTAACTAAATAGGAGCTTAAAAAATATACTGTCCCATTTTTCCCCTTCAAAGTGATGTTACCTTTTTTTCTTCTTCTAATTTACCAAATTTTTGGGGAAGTGTAAATTTCTAAAACGTGAGATTATAAAATAAAGAATTCTTAGATGCAACTTGCAAGGCCTCAGAAGTGCCGTTTCCGGCAATCTGAGAGGCACTGTTTGCCAAAAATTTTCTTGTACGCTACGCGCCAACCGATGGTGGCGCTCCGCTTAGAAAGTGTCACGGGAACTTTCGGGCACAAAAAGTTCTGCCCGCCCAAACTGAAATGGTCCCGTAAGCCTATGTATGAACAGACTTTTGTTAATGAAATGGAGATAAATGACAAAGCCAAACTAGAACAACTATTTGTATAGAAACACTTGTCATTGTAGTGCGTGGTTCAAAGTTGGTTAGTTTTTCATATTCAATGGAGGGGTCTTTGTTACTGTGGGGTCTGCCCGATATGCATAAGGTCCGCTATTCATAAGGTTCGTTATTCATAACGTGCATTTTTTCGATAAAAAGGTTCGCTATTCATAATGGAAATAAAGGTTCGTTATTCATAATAAAAAGGGATCATAATTCATAAGGTCCGGTATTCATAATTGAAATAAAGGTTCGATATTCATAATGGATAAAAAGGTTCGTTATTCATAATGGGACAAAGGGTTCGATATTCATAATAGACCAAGGGTTCATAATCCATAATTAGACAAAAAGGTTCATTATTCATAATAGGAAGAAAGGTTCGATATTCATAATGGAGCTAAGGGTCCGTTATTCTTAATGGGAAAAAAGGTTCGTTATTCATAATAGGAGAAAGGGTCCGATATTCATAATCGATCAAAAGGTTCGTAATCCATAACGTGAAAAAAAGGTTTGTTATTCATAGTAGGAGAGAAGGATGTTACGACTCCTTGTTAAGAGTCGCTTACCCCACACCGACACTCCCCAACCCAAGGGGAATATTAAATGTGGTAAACCCCGGTGTAAGGTCTGTCATCACATGATGACGGACCCTGATATTCATCTCTCTCCTTCAGGGGTATGCTTACATCCAGGTCCTTACAATTGTGACACTCCCTTTGTGATATATCTTATCACTTAGGTTCTCTGTCCCGATATACAATACATTGGCCAAACCTCCACTCCCTTTCGTTTACGACTTAATAATCACAAAAGCACAATCAGACTCAACCAGTTTTCCAGTGGCTGAACATTTCAATCTTCCACAACACAATATTGACTGTCTTAAGTTTGCCATAATCCTGGGTAAGTTGTCTGACCATAATAAAAGAAACTTGAAGGAAGTAGAATTGATCCTTAAAGTACGTTCACACTGTCATGGTCTCAATAGGGATATGGCTTATCTTTCCGGGTTTAAGCACTTTGAGCAGTCTGGGGCTTACGGTAGACCATCGTGATTTCAATCACTCCTTCTACGCCTGACGAAGGACCAGGGTGTCCGAAAATTTGTGTAGCGTTTAGTTATTCTATTCTATTCTAAATATTATGTTGGATTTAAAGGCATTACATGTTGTCCTCATCTTTTCTACTATTACTCCTATCCAGCACATGGAACATTTCATCATGCGTATATATATATATATATATATATATATATATATATATATATATATACATATATACATAATATATATAATATATACAATATATATAATTTATACAATAAATATATATATATATATATATATTGTATATTGTATATTTATTGTATTTTGCCTAGATCACAACCTATTAGTTTCAGGTGAGTTGCTAGTCTGCTTCTCTCTCTCTCTTGAACTTTACAGCTTTCATCTTCTTTCCCGGTTCAGTGGACCGAGGTGTCTGCATTTGGAGATAAGGTCTGATCGTTTGTTAAGTTTATCTTTTGTGTTTGTGCAGCTATTATTGACACTTTCTCCTCGAGGCACAAACTTCATTGTGTGTCACTTCTGGAGCGGGTTATTATACTTTTTACTGTTAAGATTTTCTGCTGTCTTTGAGTTCCAAGATGAATTAAGACAGTTATGTTTCGTTCGAGTATGTTTTATTCCGGAAGGATTTTGTGTGGTTGTTGAACCTTGTCTTAAATTGTCCTCTGCACATGCCAATGTATGCATGTTTGATGTTATTGTGCTGAAATGTGGCCTTCTATATAATTAGTTCAGTGAAGCATTTTTGTGCCGGGGGGTATGCCAGGAGGTATGCCAGAGGGCATGCGTTGGGTGTCCCTGCAATTGCATGTCTTTGTTATGGGGGTGGTTGCTTTTTTCAGGATCTTGGTGTTGTGGGCTCTGATAACTGATTTTCTGTTTCCCATACAGCTGTAGCTGATTTTCATATTGTTTTGGTTGAAGATCTTGCTTGCCTTTTAGATAAGTGCTCGGATATCAGCGCTGAGTAGGTTCTGCCAACGTTGGTCTTTAAGTTTATGCTGTACGGTGGGTTAAACCATATTATTTTTCTTTGGTGTTTCTGCTGGTATGATTAGTCATAACTGTGGTCACTGGCCTTCAGTGTAGCTGGGTGCCGCATTTAGATCAAATATTTGTTGGTCAGAGGATAGCTGTGAGATTCTTCCGTTGATCGACTCTGGGATTCGTTCGATGATGTTCGGTGGGTGGTTAGATTTTGTAGGCGTAGAGTGCTTGGTTCCCTGGCTTTTTGTATGGGCAGTGTTTTGCTGTGTTTAAAGGCATTGAAGACTTGCCCCAAACTGCATGCGGCCATCTGAAAAAGTTAACTTTACGTTGCTTGCAAGTGAAGTTTTTCTCTTGTCGCTACAAAATGCAGACAGTAATGAAACGTGATTCCTTTTTATCTTTAGCTGTACCTGAGATGTCCATCGCTATGTCGTTTGTACACTGTGTTGTGGGTATTGACCGCAGCTGCATGTACTGACTGTACACTAGTGTCTCATTACCGACGGTAGCAAGCTTTGTGTTTATTTTCTGGGATCGATGGTGGTGTCTAACACTTCTGTTACACCTCATTCGAAACTAGGTCAGATTACCGGCATTAGATGTTTCTTTTTGCGCGAGTCTTCACACACTTTAAGCCTATGGTTATGTCTAGGTAATCTACTACTTTGAGGTTAGCTGCTATTGTGATTTTAAGGCTGAGAGACTGGAATGTTGCTGTGAAGGCTTTTCTTAATTTGTCGGCATCCCTCACTGACTTGGCGTCGAAGATGGCTATAGTCCATCGTCTCGATATAATCCGTGCTTCCATTTCAAAATTTCTGATTTAGCTTGACATGTTTATCTTTCTTCAGTGAATGCATGGCCACATGGATTTACAACACAACTGAATGTGTGTGCTTTTAGGTACTGACAGTGTTGTAATAACTACAGTGGAAACCTTTGCCAACACTAATTTTGCCATCTTAGAGTTACTCCCAATTCTAGCGCAGGATGGAACATTATCAAGTATATACATTCACAACCTCAACTGTTGTGATCATACAATGAGTTTCTGACACCGTTTTGATGTAGGTTCCCTTGAAAATCAAGTTACTTTTCCTGATGTAACTGCTGGTCATATGTGATCTGCAAAATGGGGAACGGTAAGGGGTCTAAACCCCTTTACCTTTTGAAAGACAAATGGGATTTTGAGACCCCCTAAATGCAGAATGGTGGCATACACATGTAATAAATTGCGGTTACAATGTATCATTCATACGTATATTTTGTAAAGTAACGTACAAGCATTGTGTGTTCTTTTCAATTGCCTTTTTAATTCTGAGACGCTCATCTCAGCCAGATACAGGAGTTTGACTAGTGTGTGCGGGTGAGACCATCAAATGCGGGTCTAACCCGCTAGTTACAGGTCACTCGGGAGGTCTGCTTTGTTGTCTGAAGATAGGCACCTCTAGTTTTGAACTGTTAATACTAGGGGAACAAAATTCAAACTTTGTGTATCAATGTTAAAGACTTTGTCTATTGTAAAAATACTATAATTGTAATTTTTTTCAAGATTTCCAATGATGTGATATTCTCCCAACAACCCCACAGACCTGGCAAGTTTGTAACCTAATAAAACAATCACAGCTTGGCCTAGGTTCAAGCTGTCTCTACAAACAGGATCAGGCCATACAGGTAAAATCCTGGGCACTCTAAATTCAGGGACAGCACATGTAATATGGTACGTCTGTTAACTTTAACTGCAATGGCTCGTTTGTACAAAACTAGCTATTACAACTGAAGGAAACCACCAACACAGGCAAACTATATCCCTCTGCAAAGTACAAAACAGGAACAAAAGTCACACATTCCACAGCTGAATTATGGATCGCTTTCAAAAGCACAAATATCCTGCCAGAGGGAATTCAATTTGACCCCCCCCTCCCTTCCCTCATACTGCTGCTGGATCATTGTATCCTTACTAAATCCATAGATATTTCATAAACTGTGTTCCATACATTTACATTTTTCTTAAAAGAATGAAATGAAACAATAAAGAGGCAATTAACCATATTACTCCAATGTTGCCGATAATAAGGCCTGTATTACAATATACAATGTAAACACATACAATACCTCCAGACAACAAAAGATGAAAAAAGACAAACACGTACCATTTGCTTGGGTATTGTAAAATTCCATGTAGGTACATCTGATAACTGCAGTAAGTAACAATCATTCCATAGAAAAGAAATGCATTAAAAACAAAAAATAGAGTAAGTTAAATGTACTTTTGACCACTGACAAGAACATATAATCTTAGCAACCTAAGTTGAAGAAAAATCGGGATTAGATATCATAGATGTCACACTGACCATATTGGTCTTCTTTCTCTTCAAAATGTGAAATGAATTTGCTGCATGGAACTTGAAATGCACATTACTCTCTAAAACCAGTTCCCCCGAAGTTCATAAACCAGGGGCAGATTTCAGACCCTCTTGCATGGGCGAAGATCAAAACCTAAAATTGAAACAAAAGAAATAGGCTATGACAACAATTTACTGTTCCTTTGTTAGTAATGTTCACCTACAGGCAACTCCTGTGTTTAACTTGCTTTGTAGAAACATTGAAGACCATGAAATTAGTCAGCTTTATGAATATTCATAATATAATGTAACAACATCTCCATCCATGCATGTAATATACAGTTATACTTTTAATAAAGCGAATGACCGCTTTTTGGCACAAACCAAAATAACGAGTAATACTAGTATGAACCTGCAAGGTTTAATGCACATAAAATATATCAGTAAAGAACTACAGAAGACAAGTTTGTCATTTCTGCAAAATATTAAATATTTCTGATGTGAAAGGGAAGAAAAAATGGAAAATGTCTGATTAATAGCTTCTCCTGGCTACTTATATTCTTTATGAAGTGTAAACATACATTAAATATGTTGTCTTAATTTTCTTCAGCTTCGTTGTGAACGTCTCACATCATTCTGTCGCAGCCACTAATTAAAAAGGAAGTTTTAAGGTCGGGTCCTGTAATCTGAGACCAATAGACTCCATGTTGAACAATGGAAGCTAGGCTTGACTTGATGCGCATGAACAATACAATATTTGTGTCAGTTTTCATAGTATATATATATATGAATATATATATATATATACATGCACTCTAGGTTGAAAAGCCTTTAAAGAAAATCTGTTGTGCAAAGTACCACCAGCAAAAAAAGGAAAAAAGAGCCATCAAGAGCCAGATCAATATCATTAACCCATTAAATGACTGGATCCCCAGGGATTGCTTAAAAAAAAGGAGAATAAATAAAGAGAAACAGGATCTGTTTATGCTGTAATACTGCATATCTCTTACAGAGAAGACGATCGTTTTCTTTCTATTTAGCTTACTATCATTTGAGTTGGTAGCTTCACTTGATGATGATTATGAATCAAATACAATGTGAATTTGAGCCAGGATTGCAAAAGAAGATTAAATTTTATGTGATTAATATATGCAGATAATTGGTGGGTTTGTAAGGCATTTATTCCTACAAAAAGAAAAGAAAAAATGGAGAAGTGGAGGGGAAGGGAGAATCGAAAGGCACACATACTTCGCTCTCTTCACAATTTGAGATGGTACAAAATTTCATTTATGAAATTTATTACATTAAATGGAAGAATGGAAAAGTCAAAAATTACATTAATATGACATGTTTGAATATGCATAGAGATTAGCAATAAACCTTTGGTAAAAAATGACAACTAACAGATGGTACTCAATCATTTGGATTGCAAGGACCAAGAACCATGGCAACAGTTAATAACAAACTAGCAGTTAAGATGGTACAGTAGTTCCCATGGCAACAAAACACTACCAGAAGTAGCTGGCAGAGGTACCCATGGCAACAGTACACTACCAGAGGTAGCTGACAGAGGTACCCATGGCAACAGTACAATACCAGTAGCAGCTGACAGAGGTACCCTTGGCAACAGTACACTACCAGTAGCAGCTAACAAAGAGGTACCTATGGCAACAAAACACTACCAGTAGCAGCTAACAGCGGTACCCATGGCAACAGTACAATACCAGTAGCAACTGACAGAGGTACCCATGGCAACAGTACACTACCAGTAGCAGCTAACAAAGAGGTACCTATGGCAACAGTACACTACCAGTAGCAGCTAACAAAGAGGTACCCATGGCAACAGTACACTACCAGTAGCAGCTGAGAAAGGTACCCATATCAACAGTATACTGCAAGTAGCAGCTATCATGAGGTAAACATAGGAACTGTTGAGGCAAAATGCAGCTCAGCTTGGACCTGGGGGGAGTGTAATGAGTTCTGAATTTGTTATTCTAGACCAATAGCAATCTGCTTAAAAATGTATGGTGCGCCACCCCGGATTTTCCACAAGGACCAAGCCTTGACCCACCACATTCCCACCTCTCAGAATAGATGAAGAGAATGCAATCAGGTTAGCTTATACCATGGACTAGATGTTAAGAAAAAAGAAAAGGAGTAACTAAACCATCTCCATAGCAAGCTCCAAAACAAGATAAGCTATCCGATGATTTGAAAATTCTTGTGACCCATCCACAACTTTTACGTGACCTGTTTTGGTCTTGCCCATGTCTTATGGACTATTGTTTGAGTACCTTGGCAAGCTGGGACCTTCTTCATCAGCGGTAAGTTTACATCCCCAGAATCATCCCACTATCATCTTCAAGTAATCACTGGTACAGAAATTGCAAATTCAAATATGTTACTCAATCATCCCTACTTGCCAATTTGTCTTCACTTCTCGCAAATTACGTACTTCAGATCAAAGAAGCAATTATTCTTTGTTAGACAATGTCGATGCAGCATGATTCCTAAAGCTAAAATGAAATTCTGTTTATGTATCAGCTTTATTTGCATGTTTTCTATCGTTTTCATCTGGTCAGCTGATACAGTACACCCCATGTTTTGGACTGTACACAACTGGGCGATGCCTCGGTTGTGGACTTCCTCCTGTGGTTTAAGTTTCCCTTGCTAATGACTTGAATGATTTAAGTTGTATGTGATAATATAGGCTGTACGATATCTCTGATGGATGTAACTGATAAATTGCACACATGCTGTTTTCACAATAGAGCAAAGGTCCAACTATTGTATGAAAAAATGAGCAATCTCAATTTGGACTGTTCCATATTTCTTTTACACAAAATGAACTTTCCTGTTAGTACAGCTACTGTAATATACACAACCTGAATAAAAGAAAAAACATAACAAAAAAACTATAATGAAACCATCTTTACAACATCGATGTATGTTCTCAAACTCTTTGTGAAAGACGAGGCAAACCAAGAAGTCAAGTTTCTTGAACAAAACTCAATAGTAATTAATAAAAGCACAACAAGTACAAAATGCAGTCCAGCTCTATTAAACACTATTTTACACTAGTTAGTTAACTTGGATTCGTACAGTCATGAATAACATTCAAGTCATGAAAAACATTCAAATTCGGTATATATGTGGAGTAAGCATCGGGAATAAAATATTGGCAATAATTATAACGCGGAAAATAAGTTATCAGGAATTGGTAACCAAAAATACCACTCTTATTCTCTCCTTAGACATGCATGACAGATACGCCTTCAGAGAAGGCAGATGATGATTTAACATTAAAAAGATAATGTTAAATGATTAACATAAAAGTCCAATGAACCATGTATTGTCCCTCCCTAAGTTACTAACCACCTAAAGAAATCTTTCATATTTTGCACACGTAGCAGGAAATAGCAATTTGATTTCTGAAATGTCTTTCCAAGTTGTGCAAACTTTTCCAGATTCTCTCTCCACCTCCACCTCTCTCTCTCTCTCTCTCAAATACAATACAAGTTTGAAAAGAAAAACAATAATTTACCCTTTAACATATAAATGGTTTACATTATAATTAAGTCAATGGCTTTAGTGACAGATCAATGAAATTTTTACATCAAGCCAATCTTCACCAGAAGGGAAAAGAAAAATTGTTCACTTTATATAACATTTTTGTCAATATTCATATTTATAATAACTCTCTGGTAATGGTAGAATCCGTACATTTAATCCACCTCCTCGGTGGTCAGCGGAGAAGGCTCTTCTGGGCTCTCTTCCTCCACCCCCATGAAACTCCTCATCAGGGAACCTGCAAAAATCAAATGCGTTTTCAAGTTCTGTGAAATAATCCTAATGTTATTGTAGCATTTTCAGGTTTATGAATTGAATTTCTCATACAAATACTGAAAAATAATATTCTTGTGTGTACAGAAAAAATTGCTATACATTACATTTTTGCCCATTTTGTGATATAGAAAAAAATGATTCTCCTAAATTGTTGTTTTTTCCCCCTGCAATATCATTTCAAATGGTTAAAAAACATAGTGTCTATTTCATGCGGGCTGTAACAGAATCACTCTGGCCGAGCCATTTTAATATATACTGTCATTTTAACCAAGATATCTGACCGCTTCATAGTGTATTTAGTCCCATTAAATTCAATACAGAATAGTACAAAAATTCCAGATAATGTCTGTTTTCAATTGCCTAATTATGTCATTCCCTGATGTGATTTTATGCAGCCTAAAATAAAGAAAAGAGAAAGGCGTTTGCGGGCAATCACTCGTTGTTTTAACGATGTATGACACCAGTATGACACCAGATTGTCATAATTTCAAAGGTGTAAATATACAGTTACTCACCAAGCATACCCGGTGGTCCATTGGGCTCTGGTGGCGGTGTCACGCCAAAGAACACTTGGCCGATTTTATCAAGGTACACATTGTACGAGGGATCCCTCTGAAGTGATGGATGGTAAACTTCACATAGAACAGTAAACACTGTCAACTTACCCCTACCATGGACGATAAAAGGTGGAAAGAATTACAGTTCTCCGTCGAATCTCATCTCAAAAGTCATAAATTCATAATAATATTTGCTTTTTATATAGCGCTTTATACCAGCGATAGGTCACAAAGCGCTTTACAGAAGTTATATTACCCCTGGTCAATGATAACCTGTCCCAGGGGCAATCCCTCCAGTCGGCAGCAGTTATATACTGCGCCCAATGACAAGTTACCTCACAGGTACCTATTTAACCCCTGGGTGGAGAGAGGCAAGTGAGATAAAGCATCTTGCCCAAGGACACAATGTAATGAACTAGGCAGGAATTGAACCAGCAATCCTTGGATCACAAGTCCGACACCTTAGCCAATTGGCCACCACACTCTACATTCATGAACTCCTATAAAGAGCCTCGAATTATCCGGTTTCAAAGGTTATGTAGAAAAGAAGTCTCTACTAAGCTGACCTAGCACTAATGCTAAATAAGAGGAGCAGTTTGATGTTAATGAAAGCTGGTTCCAATCATCCATTTGTCATATATATATACCGGTTACAAATGTGAAGAGAATATTTTTGTCACAGATATAAGTGACTTCTATTATTCATTCCCATATTTATATAACTTTAAACTAGCTTGTTAGCAAACTCCTCACACTTTAGGCATGGTATAACGATACACTTGGTTTATGCAACCTAAATGCAGCATCAAAAAGTACAGTACTGATTTCGCTTAACTCCCGTTAAAATTCGTTGAAAGAAAAATAACCGAAATTCTTCGTTTTTCACCGAAATTCCCCGATTTTTATCGATTTTTATCGTTTTTTATCGAATTTTATCGATTGGTTATCTCAGTCATTTCCTTCGTGGAATTTTCAACGGTACGTTGAAATTCTTTTTTAAACGAAATAGAAGGTCAATTTGTGGTTACGCGAAACGTCGGAAAACGCGTAACTTCGTTTATTAATATCAGTTAGACTTTGGTTCAGTCGTTTGAAAGAGGGAATATTTTCAAAAGCATTCTCATGCTTATATGAGTAGTAACACTCAAAGAAACGTGTAATTTAACTGACGGAGGACGTTTTCTGACTGTGAACCCCAAACACAGTAACATAAGTCTTAACTTCGCCAGGCCGTTAGAGAGGTTGCAGTCAAAGCTATGTACCACGAGGCACCCTTCCAAATAAGTTGAAGTTCTGTTTAACCATTTAAATAACAGTGAATGGACATATAAACTTGGTTTACTTGCAGATTACGAAAAATAGTTATTTCTAAGAGATGTAAATTTGGTTTTTTATGAGAGTTGAAGTATGAAACTTTGTTTCCGAGCGAAAACATGTTACTTGAAGCAAAATAAAGATGCCCCGCCCATTCTGCGAGGACGCTTCCATTTTTCAAAAAGGCGTTTTCTCTTTTTATTTTTTCTATTTTGTTTACATTTTAAACATGAAAATTATTTAAAAATATGTGAAGAACTTAGTAATGTACTGCAAACTATCTATAAAAAAACAGAAAAACGATGTTTTAGGCATGAATAATGTGTTCAATATAACTAAAGTAGTAGGCCAATAGTCATAAGCTCATGAAAGTGTCGTCAATTCGTTTTCCCAGTTAATATGTGTGACATATATCACCCGTGTACATCGATCAATGGCATGTTGAAATCCCGTGTGAAAATATGTTGACCCCAAAAGACGCAAATGGTCGTTCTAGAAAGTACCGTCATAACATTAACAACACAAGGCCAGTTTGCTCTCTCAGGTCTGCACGTGTACAGCCATTTTTTCACACATGGTATTATGCTGTGCATGCATTGCGGGCGGGATTGCGGCAAACATAAAAGAAAATGAATGAAAATGAAAAACTTACGATATTTTTCACAAATATTGATGCTTAGATAAGTGCTTCCTCACAATCAACGAGCCGCCTTAAAATTTGCTCCGCTTACGTAAAACTTCTATATATATAGCACATGGAAAAACCCGAGATTTTACACACATAATTCCCACTGACATTGGTCACAGAACATAAGTAGGTCATTGAACTCTGCCCAAGTTCATCGCACCATGGGAACAACACAACACATTGAACATGATGTTACATCTCCCGCCATCTGGACGCCGAGTGTAAATTTTGATGTTATATGCAAATTATGAATGGTACTGCGCAGCGCGATTAAAACTTAACCTATTGCGACACAAATTTTGGCTGTTGTTGAATTAACTTTTGTATCAAATGTAAGGTACTGTATCATGTATGTGACACAAGAGAAAGAAAATGAAATCTGAGGCTGCTCAAACCAGTTTCAACTTGATTTTTACAACCCATCGCACAACACGTGCGTGCGTAATTTGTTTTCTTAACATGACTTTTAATAAGTAAGCAGGAAAGGTGGGTAAGTTTACTAATTTAGGCGAGTTTTTGTTAAAAATCTTGTGATAGATAGACAAATATATTGTTTTTTTCTTCAAAAGTTACGATGTTGCCGAAGGCCGAGTGATATAAATTCAGTGATCTGAACTTCTGAACACCACGAATACTGATCATGTGTGTTATTCTTTTCAGCAATTATTACACGAAAGGTTCGCAATATTATTGGGCCTAATTAGTAATTAACATACATTGATCGAGTGTCTTGTTGCCTGAATTGCTACCTGCTGGGAAAAAAAACCTTAATTATTGTACTCATTATGTCCTATTTTCATTAAAAGTCGAGTGACCGTGCGTCGAAAAAAACCGCGATCGGGAAACGGCGTTTAAACGTTAAACCGACCGGCAGGCGATACGGTGAAACGGTTAGCGAAATATCTGTTGGGTCACACCCTTACTTAAACACACACAAAAACGACCTTATTGAATGAAAATATACTAAAAACCATATCGCAAAAACACAAAATCGCTTATAACTCGAAAACGGAAGGAGATATCGACTTTTGTCGGCTGTAGAGGGATTTCCTAAACCGAATTTTGATGCGCTCTATCCACCTGTGTCATTTATGAGCTTCTCTGACGTAAGCTGCAGTACGTAATTTCTCTATACCAGTTCCGCGAAATTTATTTACTGTACGCAATAAGCATCGTTCGCTATGTTTTTTTTCACAACGAATATTCAAAGTTGTGCTCCACACGCTTCACAGATGTTGTTTTATGTCGTTCATTTTCAATTCTACTTTAAAATTACCTTTTTCGAACGATGCATTGCATGCTTTATTAAACATTCCTGATTAGTAAAACCGTAAGGAAGGATATTCAAATATGTATTATTTTCATTTGATATGATTTTATGAGCTGTTCCACTTGAAAAACGATGATAAAACCGAAAAACAAAAACATTTACTTCTCATGTGACGCATACCGGGAGACTCATAAAAACTCCCCCTTCTCATTAAATTAAATGTACATGCCGTCAGGCCAGTTGAAAGCCGTCAGGCTAGTTGAAAGCCCTCCCTACTAATGTTTGATCAGCTCTTCCCAATATACAATACTCAAATAAGCAATGAAAATATATTCATTTTCCACAGATTTCTACCCAACGTGGGCCCCAAGTCACTGCTTTATTTTCTTAGTAGTCATGGATACAATTGTTTGCAACTCTCTTGCTGGCCAGGTGTTTCAAGTTTTATTAATAGCACGACTTCTGATTGGTTCATTCAAGATAAACTTTCTATCCCTGCTGGATTGTTCTACTTATAATATGAATGAATATTTGGTTTTCAGGTAACATCCATTCCATTACGAACAGTAGGGGTAAAATAATGTTTGCTTCTAGAGGCAGCCAGCCAAAGGTTCAGATAAATACTATGCTAATTAACAGATGGTAGGCGTGAATTTGACGAAGCCAGGTTTATGATTGGACTAAGCCTCTCAAAAAAAGTTTGGTGGTGGGGATATCCAGGGTAGGGAATACACATGTTAGCAGCAAACTGCAGGTGGCCCAGACCCAGGCTGCGACCTAAATACCAGGGCAGTCCATCTGCATTCGCGGGCAACTTACAGTAACGGGTTAGGGGGAAAATAACAGGATGTTTTTTATTTTTGCGTGCATTGAAGCTGGGGGAGATTTTTTGTACGGAATGCGCTCTCAGAAAAGTTTGTTTAGTGAGTGATGTTCTGTAGTAAACGGTACTGTAGTACGTCAAGTAACACAGGAATTTATTGGAAATAAAGATCTCTTTGATATCCAGCTACGACTGTTTCATTGTGGATATTTTTTTTTTATTTCTAGTTTTTCTGACGCTGCGTTCCTTGGTGAGCTAACCTAAACTTATCTTAGTTTAATACTAGCCTATAACTTAAGAGTCGTAGAATGTGCTTATTACGATCGATCAAGACTAGTTTTTATTATCCTAGCCAAATCATTTTTCAAACACCTAGTAAAGAACTTACTCTATCTACAATCAAACTTTTGTAACATTTGTAATATTCCTCTACAACTTCTGGTAGAGTCTGAAAACGGCTGTAGTTAAACTAAGGATTCAACGCAAGTCACAACCTTGATATGTCTAGAATTGCCTTTGCGGTTTTTGATCGCGATAACTTTCGTGGAATTTTCGTTGAAACTTCGTTGACAACCCGTGCCCGCAGTAGTCTAAATCTTGTCAACGAAATTATTCGTTTTTAACCGATTTTCAACTTTTTTTATCGATTTTTAACGTTTTTTATCAATCGTTGATTTTTTTCAACGGGAGTTAAGCGAAATCAGTACTGTATGTTTGTAACCATCACAAGAAACAAAAAGCAAATAAGAAATACATCATAATTCTTTTCAGAAGCCCCTGAGGTACTTCACTGCAACGACAGGAGAGGGGACATTTTGATCAATTTCTTCTTCCATCATCTGTCGACATTCATGTGGGGTCAGTCACTCAGTCCACAGAAAATGATGTGGGTTTCTTTACTCCGCTTATTTACAAACATTTAGGAAAAAAGTTTGGGTTTCGCTATCGAACTTAAAGTGAATAGCAAAGACAAAGCCACAAGCTGGACTTACGAGTCAACAGCAATGAGAAGGAGCCACAAGAAGTTGAGAAGAGGCAACACAAAGGGAGGACCGCTCATGATGGCAGGATGGTTAGCTGTGTAAGCATAGAACGTCACTGAAGCTGTGCTTTTGTTGTTGAAACAAAGAAACCTGCAGGCAAAATAAGAGGTATTCGAGGAGATGGTCTAGGATGTACCCTTTTGCATATTTAACAGAATTGCCATCCTAAAATGGTTATACAATACAAATGTCTTTAAGGCTGACTTTTTCTTAGTCCTGAAACATATAAAAAGGGTCGTGACTTTTCTGCAAGTGTAGTAAGTGAATTGACATTCCTGATAGCATGTTTAACCGAGGAGACATAAATTATCACGGTTAAGGGAATATTTAGAAATGTATTCGGCCCACGGTAGGCATTTCCAAAAGTATCAAACTTCAAGCGCAAATCGAACAAGTGGATTACAAAAGGAGAGTTAAGCCCTGTGAAGATATGTGAGATGAGGACATGTTCACGGATCAGCTAAAGTGATCCACTTCCTAGAAAAATTAAGGACATCTGGAAAATATATAATCTTCCCTTTGAACCACATCTAGAGTTAGGAACAAGGTATTTAATAATAATAGTAACAATAATAAGACATAGTCATATATAGCCCAGAATCCAACCTCAATGGGTTTTACAAAGCAGTTTGCAGTTGCCAAGGGTATGACCAGAGTAGCTGGAATATTCTCTCCTTCTCTGCCACATTGATGCCTGTCACCAATACCTTATATTCCAAACAAGGGGGGAATGGGAGGGCGAGGGCGAGGTGGGAAGGGGAGGGGGGGAATTTTGATAAAATCTCCAGGCTGTTACTCAGTATTCCTACGTGGAGGGAGAGCTTCAATTGAGTGCTATCGACAGGAGCTCTGCAAAACATGTACCAACTTTAACTCAAGCATTTTTGCCAACTTTAGTATAACTTTTCGGTGCTGTTACCATCGCTGTAACCGACTAACTTACTGCAGTACTGTTTGTGCAACAAACAGGTCCACTTCGCTGGGAAGGCCCCTCTGTGTGTGACTCTCTACTAACATAGCACCACAACTATCTCCATCATTAGACCTTAAAAGATGATGAGTGGCTCCACTAAAATTCTTCTCTGTAGATAAAAAAAAAAAAAAAGTTTTCCAACACTTAATTTTCATGGCAGCCAAATTTTCAATATCTTGCAAACAAATATGTAATCTTGTAATACAATGTAAATTAATAAATGAATTAATAAGTGATACATTCTACTACAGTAATCACTCAGCCCATAGTTCTGTCATGCCAGCCATGCCTGGCTTATATGTGACCAAAATTATAAAAATTATATGTGACCAAAATTAACTCTGATTTAAGAAAACCCGATTATAACCAAACTTTGCACTTTTCTTGAATGATTGTGAAGGAAACCTGATCAGAATCGAGTTATAAAGTGCTTTCCAATTGTTTAATGAAGTATCAATGATCTCATGATAATACCCCTGCCTTATGACTTGTTCATCCTTGGGGGATGCCACTTCTAAAGAATACTGAAATCCAAAAGATTTACAGTTTTACAGGGTATTACACCTCTCAATTTGAAACTATTCTACTTTCAGGAATGTGCTTTATGTTAACATAGCTCACTACAAAAGTTTCAACTTGCAAAATAGAATGTATTCTTCTGGGATGTGACCACTTTAGTGTACTTTCCTCTGAGCTATGTTATGTTAACATTGACATCAAACATTTGTGATTAGAATTGATCAATCCCATGGCATTTATCGTGCAATTCATACTAGGAGTAATTCGTGTTAACAATTATTTAGCATCCAAAGTCAGTGGGAACTACAATACAGAACTCCACACGCAAATGGACAATGATGATTTCGCCCTAAGTTTCTCGAAGTGGTTTTTTATTCTGAATCATATCTCCTAAAGCACATTATTATAAGTAATGTAGGCCCTTCAATTCTGTGATCAGTTATTTTTGTAGGGATGATGAAAAGTCCTTAAAAATTACTGTGAGTCCAAAACAAAAAGTTACATCCATCATACGAAAAGAAAAGGAAAAAGCTTGAATACTTTCTATCGTGCAAGTTTTAACCAGAAAATGCCCAGTGATGCTCAATCAAAATGATGTAGTACTGTACACATGAAGAACCCAATTCCCTGATAAAATCAGCTGAAAACTGTTCTCCTTACCTTTCCAGAGCACGATTCCTACGTGTCGATGAATTTCTGAGATGTAAGTTTGGGGTGGTTTCATCTGTTGGGCCCATCTGAGTGAATTTGCTATGAATGTTTGCCTTTCAGGAATTTGTTGAGGGATAAGCTGAAAGAGTTTGGCGACCTTTTCTGCAGCAATAGAAGAAGGAGATAATCATGACGATGACGATCGATGGTGATGGTAAGTGAGCACATGATGCAGGCGAGATAAAGTGTAACAAGAACAACAAAGAATCAAAGATCATCAGTTGCTGTGTAAGAGGTAATAATAATAATATTTGCTTTTCACATAGCGCTTTAACCAGCGATAGGTCTCAAAGCGCTTTACAGACGTTATATTAACCCTGGTCAATGACAACCTGTCCCAGAGACAATCCTCCGGTCATCAGCAGCTATATACTGCACCCAATGACAAGTTACCTCACATGTACCCATTTTACCCCTGGGTGGAGAGAAGCAAGTTGCCCAAGGACACAACTTAATGAACTAGGCAGGAATCGAACCAGCAATCCTTGGATCACGAGTCCGACGCCTTAGCCAATTGGCCACCACACTCTCCCAATACCCTAATGTTACCACGTCAACAGTAGGACGTAACACTAGGCTACAGCTAGGCTGCTTCCCACATAATCTATTTTGTTCTGCAGTCTAACACGAGTGGCATTGCAAGTCTGCTGAAATAATCCCTATCATTTGGCATTGATCGATCATAGCTGAGCTGGATTTTACAGCTGTCCTAGCTTCATTTTTTGTTACACAGTGCCTAACTAGTAAATACCCTAACCAGTATGCAACAAGTGAGCATGCTTACATATTGTGGCACAGCCATAGTCTACACCAATTGATATCAAGCAAAATGGAATTAGGCATGACTGTTGAAGTTAAAAGTTATTTTGGACTGAAGTTGAGATGAAAATGTGGCTCAGCTAAAGTAATCTTATACTGTCTGAATAAAAACAATTCCCCTACCAACCTCCACCCCTCAACTCCCCTACAAGCACCACCACATTCCCTACTTTGTGTATGAAGATTGATATTGTGCCAGTCTGGTTTCACACTAAAGAGCTCAATTTTTTGCTTTGAAACAATCTAATGACTGCCAAACATGATCAAACCCACCTATGTTTTCATCTTCCACGGCTGCTTTCGATGTCTGGAATACTTCTGCTAAGAGAATGGAGAGGTCAGCGCCACTACCATACTGTGGAAGACAATATTAAAAGAGGTTTAACACTTCATCTATGAACAATCTAGTTTAAGTTGATTTTACCATATATATTTATACCACATTATTTAATACTACCTTGAAAGTTACACACTAATTAAGAAAATACACTGTTTCCTGACTCGGACAAAATATTTCACATTCAAATGTACGAGGATGACATTTGTACCACTCCAAGATGCCTATTAAAATAGTAAGTACTGTACAAGTCACTAGATATATTTAAAGCTAAGATTGGCCATTATTCTCTCTATCTCTCTCTTTAATGGCGATGTTGTCCTTCAAAAGGGCGATCATAATATGAAAAGGCCCATTTAGCAATTCATTGTTTACATTTTGTCAAGTAGTTTTGCAGTGTACTAAGTAGACTTATATATATGACAAACTACAAATAGAAAGATTCTGCAAACAAAAACTATATAACAACTTTGCATTTACTTGGCAAAATTTTGATTTATATATCGTTGCAATCTGCTAAAGAAAGAAAAACAACTTAAAAATTTCCTTCTTGATACCACATACATACAAGCAAAAGAATTCAGCTTACTTGCTCATGTTCCAATAAAAGTGTAGCACCTGAGTAAAGAAGTTCTATAGCTTCAGCATGTTTTTTCTGTGACATATACCTGCAAAAATAGAAAAGTTGCAAAGAAAGAAGCATGAGGGACCCACAGGAAAATAGTTTAAGAACCATCAATGCAATAGAAGGCTTTAAAGTGAACCTGATGTAATTACACATGCATATCAGTCATGTTTTAAAAGAAAAATTCAGGACATGCTACAGTATATTCACTAATTTATTTTTAATTTGTTCAATCTGTTCTAGAGGATCCAATGGGGGAAATAAGCACCTCACCATCATGTGATTAACGCCGGTGCCTTCAAATCATAAGGTCCCCAGTTCGAGTCACTCCAAGATTAATGTATGTTGTCCAGTTACAGAGTTGTCGACAATTGACAATTCATTATCATGGACGTTAAATATGAACCTAAGAGACTGACTTCGGTCAGCTTGCGGCTTTGATCCAATGATGGTTTCTTTGCGAGTTCCTGCTTGCAGGAGGATCTCAAATACATACATGTTATTGTTAACTAAAATTGTATAAGAACAGAGAAAGACAATTTAGACTGTCAAAGTAGAAGGGTGTACAGTAAATTTGCAATGCTTGTTCTTTTAAAGGACAAGGGTTTTAAAAGTTTCATCCTACAACTATGTGATTTTACCCTTACTTTGATCAAATTCTGTCAGAAAGAGAAAAATAAATTTAGATTGTACAGGTCTTGAGTCAAAACGGTCAAAGAAAGGAAAAATGTCCAGGCTATAAATGCATTTATGCGTTAAGTTTAATGGTAGCACTCCAGTCAATGTGTGACATAATTCATCAAAGTGCCTCGGAATACAACATCGATTCCTCTATCTTCCATTGTGCAAATTTAGCTGTTTTTCATTGATATCATAAAAATTGAAACTGTGTTCAAAGGCAGAAAAAAATGGTTGCCAAACACAGTAACTACAGTGTATTTCAAAGCAGCTGTACATAACAGTGTCAGCGAGTTAGGGGAAAAAGTTTCTGTAAATGAATCATGGACGCTAAAACTCCATGAGTATTGGTTTGTGTTTATGTTTGTAAGCAGAAAAGATTGGCATCAAGTTTAACAATGGTAATAGGTCGGCATTGTTTAGGTATTAATAATAATACTAACAATTCACTATTTAAACTAGGATAGGGATGTGATGTGTCCATCTCAAAACAGTTTGAGAACAACAAAACAACAACTGTTTTAGATTGTGCACAAATACAAACCCCCTAGGCTTAGACTACTTAAAATTGGAATATTCCAATGATGAATAGGACATGATCCGGCTATGGCCTAGTAGGAATAGTAATAAGTGGGGGCCGTGTCATTCCGCCATCGGTACTTGACGCAATAGAAAATGTGCTCTTTCCGTCATAGAAAAAGGGCTTCTGCCATACTTTTTTTTGTATGGCGGAAAGAGTACATTATTGTTGGTGCATTGTATATATGCAATGTATATTGCTTCGCTTTATTCTAGCTAGGGCTGCAGAATCCACAAAATCGGTTATTTAATTTGACAATCAGAATCGGTCTTTTTAATTAACAATCAGCCTAATTAAATTTGATTTATTCAACCAACTATTATATATTTCAAGACAGTGTATGGACTCTTACGAACTTACAATTAAAACTATTCAATCAACATGTACATTAAGACTGTGTATCAATTCCCCAATCTTGTCTGAACTAGTACAATTCAGTCTAACCAGCAAACTGTCACATTTGAAGAGGGTGTACCTATCCTTCCATGTGATTCAAAGAAAGTTTACCAATACATTCCTGTACACCACGGTAAAATCCATTCCTAAAATGTACCTTTTTCGCCATATGTTTCGAGCCTTTACGCCATGGCCAAACCTATGGCGAACAGGTATGGCCGTATGTACCTATCGCGGAATGGCACTAGATCAGTAACAAGTAGGTCTAACTAGGTGTCTTTCTTCGAAGTACATTCAAGTGATATTATCTGATATCTAATTTAAATTAGAGTTTAAACTAGGCCTTAATAACTTAGTGTACTGTAATGTAGAGGCTGTAATGTAGGGTAGTCCTAGCCTAAAGTTACTCGGTAGCTTTCATAGTCGCTCCCAATTTATTCCAAACAGGCTATATATGAAAGAAAAGTAAACGATCATGTCCTATGGTGACTTCTGGTTCGAAATGTTCGTATTTGGGTTAACCTAACTTTGACTTAGGCTATGCGAGCTTATGTGTGTTATAGCCTACGTCAATACCACTGGTACTAGCTATACCTATCAAGGCCTAACCTTAACACTAGGCCTGTATTATGCAAAGGGTTATCACTACCAGTCTTTGTCAAACCTTGTTAGGATGCAATACCTGAAGTAGAGAGTTCTGTACATCTGGTGAGCTTCATAGTATTTGCCTTCTTCTACACTTTTCTTGAGTTTAACAAGGACCCTACTCGTTCCTCCTCTCTTGCTAGACATTTCTGCAGGTTTACGAGAACTCAGACTGATGAACATATGACCTATCACTCACTCGACAGGCTTTCAAACCGTTTTGCTCGGAAAAGATCGAAAGGAAGTTACATAGGGCCTAAGCCGAGATAGGCTAGGAAAAGAAATTTTCGACATCTTATGGCGAGCCATAAGGGTAAAAATCAGCAATGGGTCGGATTGGAGCAGTGGAGTTTCTTTTTGCCAAGTTTGAGCTGTTTCTTCAGTGTAAAAGACTTATGAAATGCAGTTTATGCCTTTGTACTAAATAATTTGTTACTATTTTTCATACTTTTGGTTTGAAATCAAGAGGGGCATCTTTGACCCAGTTGAATAATGGGGATATAAATGTTCAATTGCTACAGTTTCTTACTCCAAGATATTTTGTAAGAAATTTAGCACTGTAAAGCACAAACTTTCTGTTATTATTTTTCAAAGAGAGCGAGTGATTAGGACTTTGCTTCAACCTCAAAAGGAAATGTCTCATCCACAACTGATCATGAGACATAATTCAATGGAAACAACAACCTCCTCCCTCCCCTCCCCTCCCCCCCCCCCCCACCAAAACTTAAACTTCAATTCCTGCTCAAACCATGCATATGCCTATATCATGAGTCTGAGTTGAAAACCTTGTCAACAATGAAAATAAAAGAATTACAGGTGAGTTGAGATGGGACATAGTGTATCAATAAGTAAAGTGCATTAGTTTGAATTAAGCAAAATGTCAGATGAGTCTAGCATATTGAAAAGTTTTGTAGGTACTGTATCTTAGTTGGCAAGTGATCTGTAGATAGAAACCCATTTCCTCAGTTGTGTAACAATCAGGATTGATGAGAGTGGGATATGGAAGGGGAGGGGTTGAAAGCCCAGGGAAATTACTGGGTCTGGGAAAGTGTGGGATAAGGATGCTTACTTTGTTCATTATATTCCTTTTAGAGTAGTCACACATTGTTCCTGGACTGTTCGTCTAACTGAAGTATGTAATGTAGAAGGGCATTGGTCAGCACCTTTACAGTAACTACTGAAAAGTTGCAATCAGTGTTTCTTTCACAAGCTTATTGTAATTCAATACATTAACTTCACAAACAGAAGAAATGAGACAAAAGTGAATAGACATAGCTTTGTTACGTAGGTGTATTATTAACTAATACTTAAATTGAATAAAATAACTCAGTACAGCTCATGAAAATGTCCACCGTGTCTACCTTGAAAGACATATTTATAAGGTCTTGAAACAATTACTGAAGAACTGATAGTTTTAAAATATAAAATGTTTAAAAAAGGATATACATCAGTAATTTGATTTTTTTTCTTAACATTTTAA
The DNA here is from genome assembly GCF_037975245.1 of Apostichopus japonicus. Classification (NCBI taxonomy): domain Eukaryota; kingdom Metazoa; phylum Echinodermata; class Holothuroidea; order Aspidochirotida; family Stichopodidae; genus Apostichopus; species Apostichopus japonicus. Next base: position 7,921,226 of record NC_092579.1, read on the forward strand.
GACTTCCATTTAAGACAAATATATATTTAAAAAAAAATGTTTTACAGAAAAATAAATAAATAAAACCATGAGTTTGATGTCAGATGAAAAGACTTACACATAAAACTAGACACAAGGTGAAATCAAATACTGTATGGTAATGAATATACATTAGATGTGGTCTTTATGAATATTCTGTTTATATGGTATCACTTATGCAGCCACATAATTATAATTATTTTCAAGGTACCTATGGGTAGTGCAGGAGAGGTGGGGTAGGGGAAGGAAGTCAATGTAATTAATCAAGCTAAGACACCCTTCTAATTTTCACCAAATAAAAGTTCCTATGTGATTTAATTGTCTTTAAAATTAGTTCTGAAACGGCTAGACACTGTTTCACGTCAACTCAGAAAAATATATTTAACAAATTTGATATCTAATTCAAAACTTGTACTGAAACTTGACTAGTCAAGCAAATCAACTGCATTACTACATGCTTTGATTATCGGATAACATTGCAAAAGTTAATTCAACGCAAAAAGCTGCTTTAAACCAATCTAGGAAGAAAGAAAAAAATTCAAACACAGGGAAAGGTGGGAAAATTGGAATGTGGTGGTGAAGCCACATTTGGTAATGTGACTGCCTGACACAAATATCACATTGTGTACACATCAGAAAGTGAAAATGAGTTGTGCTACGGATCATGGATACAAATTTCAAACCAATTAGAGTTGTGGTTCTGATGCAATTAACTGTAAATATAACTTATACTTTGCGTATATGTACAGGTCTGTTAAATTTGAATCCCCTTATATTTTTACTCACTACATTTGCCAACCCACTCTGAAGTTATACAAATTAATATTTAAGCACATGATTGAAGGAAACTTTACATTAGCGAGGAACAATTTCTAATCTGTTACAATTCCATGCCTAGCAAACCTTGCTTTTAGTTTCACACAGTCAGTTTCATCTAGACCCTCAGTCCTCTTTTCAAAAGAAATCTTGACATTTTTACAGAGATGAATAACTTACTTATGAGATTATGGTAAAATACTGATGCTAAGCAATGTATACATGTTGACATGTATTCAGGAAGGGAAAATGTTTCACAACATTTCAAATTTAAAAACCAATAAAATAAAAATATAAAAAATAAAAATACTAAACATTTGCAAGGTTTTCTTCAAATTTTAAGATGAAATGAAAAACTTTTCCTGGTCTTCATTTTCAACAGAATTTGCTCAAAAACAATTTCAGAGTTTACAATACCATCCAAAACAGAGAAAGAATTAAAATATCTTAGAATAACAACCTCAGTTGAAGAAGCTGCATGGATTAAGATGGGTTTGCAGATGGAATTATGTCCACCTGGGAGACTCGTTGAATAATTCTTTGTATGAATGAATGAATATAACTTCAGGTTTGCATATATTATTTTCACATAGAATCTAACATGCGCACTTCGATTATACTAATCCCATTTGGAGTATGCTTTCTCAAATGGAAGTATTCTATATCCAATGAAAGCAAAACAATTTCCACTTGGATTATACTAATCCCATTTGGAGTGTGCTTTCTCAAATGGAAGTATACAACATCCAACATTTGCGAGTATCCTATTACCAATGGAAGCAAACAATTTCCACTTGGATTATACTAATCCCATTTGGAGTGTGCTTTCTCAAATGGAAGTATACTACATTCAATGCGAGTATCCTATTACCAATGCAAGTAAACAATTTCCATTTGAAATATACTATCCCCACAGCCAGCTTACAATTCCCACTAGTAGTATACCATTTGCAGTGTTAGTAAACTATGTGCAGTGGGAGTATACAATTATCAACAGAGGTATACACTTTCCAGTGGCATTATATCCTACATTCTAATTTACCAAGTAGGAGTACTTTTCTACACTGGGAGTAAATGATTCCCACTGTGAGGGTACAATTTCCACTTCAAACTGTACAGTCACTATGCCCACATTCAATTTAAATTTTTTCCATCTTTTGCGATGTTAGTGCACTATTCCTGCACTAGAAGTACATTACCAATTTATGGTAATTTGAACAACCTACAGTACACCCACTTTAAACACTCAACAAATAATTGTTGATAAGACTTATACTATCAAAACACGTTTCATTTATCCCTCTAAACCAAACTTTTGATAATTCAAACTGTCTGTAATAAGATGGTAATTAAGCCAGTCATCCCTTAAAATGAAAAATATGTGATGTACAGAAAAGTTATATTTTAAGTATACTCAATGCTCAAAGTGGCAAAAGAAAAAAAAGAAGAAAAAACAGAGTTTTTTAACTTAAAAGTACTTACTCTAAAATTTGAATAAAGATGTTGAATAAACTCATCTCCATAGAACATTAACTTATTTTTAACTTATTTTTTACTGGAAAAGTTACAAAGAGCTGCAAAGTGACCTTAATGTAGAAAAGGAGTTGTTCCTTTCTTTTAAATATATGAAGTTACATCCATATGCCCTTTTTATCAATAATAATAGCAATAATATTTGACAAAATTAATAGGGATGCACCGGATCCAAATTTTTGGATCCGGCCGGAACCGGATTTTGCCGGATAGTACATGAAATCCGGCCGGACCGGATTTTTTCATTACACAAAAGAAAATCATTAATAAGAAGTAGAAGTATGAAACAAGGGGCAGATCTTAGGTGAGGTATACGCATATTATAAAGAAGTGAAATTAAGACCCCATTTATGAGATTAAATATAAATTAAACATGTTAAACCTAATTTTTCCTTCCTTTGAATGTTTTTATTAATTTTTGGAAATAGTTTATATTGATTTAAGTTAACACCAACACCTTTTTAAGGAATAATTCAGGCCAGATTTTGAAAAAGATCCAGCCAGATTTTGAAAAAGATCCGGCCGGATTTTGAAAAATATCCGGCCGGAACCGGAACTGGATAATTGCTCACTATCCGGCCGGATTGTCCGGACAGACCGGATATCCGGTGCATCCCTAAAAATTAATTCATCTTGCTAATAAACACAATACGATAGCCTGAATATATTCAATTTGTATACCATATTTCAATTGAACAGCACACCCACATACAAACTAAAAGAGAACAGTTCAATTATGGTTTTAATGTGTTACTGTTTTCCAAGGTAAACATATAAGTTGTGAATCAACAATGGGCAGTCGTATTCATGTTGTTAAGCTGCCTTAGAATGTGGTAATTTTTTTATGACACATCCAACAGTTTGCAAGTTGAAGGAACTTTCTGGTGACTGAAGTTCTTTGTATAATGTTTATAAGGCATAAATGGAATTCAAAAGTTAAACACTTTAATACAGCACACATACAGAATACAACTGATAGCTTCCGCAAATTAGTAAGGATCATCTTGCTTCCTTTCATCCCGAACTTTACGATGGACGGAGTTGTTTGCTTAAATTATGCAAGGTACTTAAAGATGGAATGAATATAAAGAAGGCCATTACATGTCGTGAAAGAACACTGGATTTTCATTTTTGAATATCTCCATTATGTTCATATGAAGAAAACACACACACATATGTGCTTAATCATGTGAACCAATTGAACAACTTTCTTCAATGTTTTGCTATTTTTCTCTAACATGAACTACTAACTACACATTCATCTTGTATGTTAAAATTTCAAAACGTTAACTTTCCCAGTGGCAAATGTTTCTACTTGACCAGTTAGCACAGAATATTAACCTCACTGACAAAAGTGAGTATTTTTCACAAGTTTGGAGATGCAGAGAATATCTTTCATCCTCTCTTCTTCTGTGACTACACTACCATAATTTTCTGCCCTATGTCTGATCTTCTACCTCGCCCGTGCTAACTGCACTTGCAAGCTATCAATTCCCATACAGTGACTCTACACTTGCTCTATTACTATAGTACTATACTGCCTTCAACTTTGATAAATGACTGGGTGTTTAAGGTTAGGGTGTAATGAAGTCTATATCAGTTCTCTCTTTCCTAAACCATAGTTAGTATTTTTCTTGTACCTTCTAACAAGCTGCCACAGCAGTGTGAAGACTTCTTTAATCAATAAAATGAAGGTGTATGCAATATTTTATTTTTTTCTCTATTGTTTTTGAGTTTGTTTTTGTCTTGTTTTTAAGCCAATGATCAGGTCCATCCAAAAGACAACTTGATAGGACATTGGCTGATGTGTTGCTTCAAAGTCACTTACTCTCATATATTGAGAGTTAAGAGATACTTTAATAGCCAATCTCATAGCATGTTAGGTATAGGACAAGTTTTCCGAAAGGCTCACGAAGAGAGTTGCTTGCTCGTGTGAAATTGGAATCATAAACCAACTCACCTTACTACTCAGAGTTGCACCAAGATGAAACTTATAATGTTACAGTAATGTTACATGAGTTACTAGTATTTACCCCATGGAGAAGAACCAGCCAATAAAGTTCAACAAACTTCAAGACTGTAAAGCGGAATGTACATTCTGATACCGACTTACCGGTAAATTGAAACTTGGTTTGAGGACACGTATATAAAACTTCCACAAAAATCTAAAAAAGTGCTTCTAAAGTATGTTTCAGCATATGAGAATGTAAAAAATGCTCAAGGAAAATTCTCAGTATCTAACACAACAAGCTGTACAACTAAATGAAATGTGTAAAACAACTGAATGATGAACACAAAGTATTAAATTTACCAGGAACAACTAACAACTGTGATGGAGTGAAGACAAATGTGATGTTTTCCAAAACTAACATCACAGTATCAAAAGTGCCTAGTAAATGGAGTTAAGACCCTGACTGTGCTACAATATCAGTGTACTGTTTAACTTACCAATGAGAAATCTTATTTTCAACTGCTTTAAAATAAATGACCGCAAAGCTAACAATTCTTACATTCAAGAGTTTATCTCAACATGACAGCCAACTCTTACAGTAGTATGGCAACAATTGTGGCACAATTGTGGCAACTTGCAAGCTGCAGTGGCAGCTCTCAACTATCAGGGTTCCCTCTCTTATGATCTATAAAGCCTCTTCAAAGAGTTGTGTACATAATATTGCATTTCTTCGATACATTTAATTTACAGGTATAAAAACTTTTCTTCCTTCTTTGGCTTCTTACTAGATATAAAACAAACAAAAAAGGCACACATTTTGAAACTTGGATTAAAAAAGAAAAAAATAGTAAAGTAAGTAAAGCTGGTTTAATTTACTCAAAACAAAGGTTGGCAAACCTTTTCTGCAAAGAGCTCTGACACAACTGTTATCACGATTGCTAGGAAGAAAATAACGTACGATGGTCCGATACCAACAGACTTGGGCAACCTGTATGGTTTACCACCGATCTCATCTATGTAGAATCCGATGGGAAAGATGATAGCGGCTAGGCAAAGGCAGATCACTGGATGAGTAGAAGAAAAGAAATTCTCATAAAAGACTGTCAAATCTGTTTAGCTAAAAATTTGATGATTCAATACTCTGTTAAAATATATACAAGTTTTGCAAGATTATTCGTTTCCTCAGCAAGTACAGTATATGACTTTCACTACACAACTTTCATCAAAATTCTAAAACGTATAGGCACTTTATCACAGCTTCGCATTGTAAATGTGTTGGTACTGTAGGATGCAGGTTGTCTTATGCAGACACTTGAAAAGCAACATTTTGAAATATAGTAGTACACTTTGACCACAGGAATTTCGATTTATACTTATGAAAATGAACAACAATCTTTCCATTGATGTCTATGGTTAAGTATGGTGGCTTAATAGGGCCATAGGAAAAAAATTGAGAAAAAAAAGTCAAAATTTTGAGAATTTGGGGAACCTCCCCCCCCCAATTTCCCTATAAAGCCACTGTAGTTAATACTATCAGTTTACTTACAACTCACGAATTTGATCCAACTAGCATAAAGAAGTGACATGTACCTCCTCTGTAATGATCATGGCAGCAATAATGAGAGTATCAACCTACTCAAGACTACTGCTTGTACTTACAACTGATAAATCCGATCCACCTGGCATATAGAAGCGCCTTGTACCTCCTCTGTGATACTATGATGAGGATACAGGTGGTCGTGAGGCAGATGATGGCAGCAATAATGAGCAGCAATGTTAGAAACCATTCTGGTGAGAGAGAGGGCTTGAAGCAAACTGTTTCTTTACCCAAAACCTTCATGCATTGAGTTAGCAGGCCAAGCATTATATTATCTGTTGGAAGACAAGAAATCCATCCAAAGTTCAAAGAAAAAGAAGTTTAACTTCAGGTACAAATGTACTTGCACACTGCAGTAGGATAACTTGTAACAATCCGGAATCCAACCTCACAGAATGATATTGATAAAAAAAGCATCATAACAGATGTCGTAGTTGGACTGGAATTTTAAACTTATTCGGTAAAACCATAGCCATTGTGACCATTATCATTTACAGTATGTAAATAACCATATAACATATTAGTAGTTATTAAGTTATCACTCAATAATTTTTTTTTACCTTAGCACTGTATTTACAGTAACTTGCATCCTGAAAGTTTAAATATTATTTCATGTTTCAGCAATAAAACTAAGTACTTCTTATGTTCTGTTTATCTCCTGCATTTAAATCAAACTTTCATATTCATCAACTGTTCAAGCAAACTAAAATTGAATGTCATTTGCAGGTCTAAACAGTGAATATCTTAGTGCTGCATTGATCAGAAATTATATTAGTTGGTTTTGCATGCAGTAAAAATTAAAGTTGTATATACACTGTTTGCACTGAGATTCTCAGTATCTTTTTTGTTATCATAATTTGTGCTACAGAAATAAGAACATGAACCTCAAAAAGCACTGAACACTAAATTATTTCTTTGTGGTCCGGTGATAATTTAGTGTTCAAATTTTGCATAGCAGCTTTGAGAGCTCTAAATTTTGTCTGAAATAAAATACTGTGGGTTTTTGTGTACAAAACTGCAATGCATATTTTGCACTTGCATAGCAATTTGAATGTATTGTGATGCGATACTGATTAATTATTCCCTGGTGGTACCTGGAAAATCAGCATTCCTGGAGATAATCCACGCTGGATTAAACAGGCTTGTCACAACAAAAATATCTGCCACGAAGAAGAGGGTACATGAAACAAGAAGGAGCTTATCCATCAGAACTGGATTCAGCTACTGATGGATAACTTGGAGTGTTGGTGATGCATCTGAAAATAACAAAGAAGAGCAACTGTACTTAACTTGTTCTGCATCCTAATGAGCACTTTCACTCAACCATCTCAACTTGAATTGTATTCTCAATTACTTAACAAAGTTACTTCTTTAAACGTTTCTTCTATCAAACATTCTTAAGAAACAAATGTTAGGTCACTAATTAGTGAAGAAACTAAGTATTCTGACAATTATGTACAGTATGTATGTTTTTTCAATTTTTATTTATTAAAGGGTGTGAAGGCTCGTGCAGAAAAGAACGTCTAATGCCGGTAATCTGACCTAGTTTCGAAAGAGGTGTAACAGAAGTGTTAGACACCACCATCGATCCCAGAAAATACACACACAGCTTGCTATACCGTCGGTAATTAGACACTAGTGTACAGTCAATACATACAGCTACCGTCAATACCCACAAAACAGTGTACATAGCAGCGTGGACATCTCAGGTCTAGATAAAAGATAACAAAGTATCACGTTTCATTACTGTCTGCATTTTGTAAAGACAAGCAGAAAGCTTCACTAGCAAGCAACGGTAAGTTTACTTTTTTCAGAGCGCGGCATGCGGTTTGGGGCGAGTCTTCAATGCCTTTAATGATAAATCTATTTGTTGCTCTCATACAAAAACAAACTTCATCTGATGACAGAAAGCAGATACGACTGGAACTAGATAAAAACAGAGAACCACAGTAAATTAAATATTAAGCCAGGCACAGTTCAGGATCTTTTTGAAATTGAAGTACTTACTAGTTATCTATGATCAGAAGATCAGTAGAATAGGCTATACTGTTGGCAAGTCTTCAATACAATAAAAGTGCATTATGAAAATCAAAGCATACCTATATTTCCACCCACACACAGGAATATTTATTGGTATCTAGTTCTGATACTGCTTATTTTCTGCTTGCAATGTACTGTGTAACCATCACCTTTTGATTCATACAAGTCCCAATCTCCACATGCTATGTTTTGTGATGTGTTTGTTAGTGCTGATAGTCGTAATCGAATAATTGCCAGTAGACGCGATGACACTTTGGAAGTTCAATTATGATCGCCCTCAAAACCTAAGAGTCCACTATCAGCACTAGTGTTTGTGGAATGAAACACCTGTTTCTAACCCTCTACATTAAATGTAAATGGTAGTTACTCGACGCCAACCATCACTCCACGTCACAGGCCTAAGTTAGGCTAGGCTTATTCTAACAATTACATTAATACAAGCTATTGCAGTTACATTAATGTTACATATTGACCATGCACTTGCATACACACCTTTTTTGTTAGTCTTGTTTGGATTCATTCAACAGTCACATGTGGTCTCTTCAGACATTACCTAAGTTAACACAACCCCTGTAACGTTTGCCAGTTTAAGGGCCTTAGGCTACATAGCCTAACTCAGTCCAACTTCTCCTTTTTAGATCTACCTGCTACATTGCTAGTAGTACATTAGTAGTACTACCACATGTTACTTAGGTTAGTCCTGTCCTAACTTCTTACTGTTACTTAGATTTTAGGGCTACAGTAGCCTAACAATACATGTTACTAAGGACTAATTTTACCCGAGAGGCAAAAATTGGCCACGCACATTTACAATTTTCATTACAGTCCGTCTTCATCGGCATTGTGTAGAAGACAGGGATTGATCCGAATACAGGTACAGTTTGAAAATATTCTCCTGTTGTTGATATTTAGTCCCAGGGGCCTACTTCAATCAAATATAAATATAATGACAGACGAACAGGTTGTTCGTTATGTAACCAGCTGAGACGTCAGCTGCAGTAGTGTGGCAATACATATGATGTCAGCAACTATGAGACGCCATTTGTAAAGAAATTACCAATATGTGTATGTCATTTATGATACACACTCGCAATACATATGCAGTCGCGATGTTGGACAAACGCAATTCAAGTTTAACCCAAATCTCAAAGGATTGTTTTTCATTGGAGGAAGAGCATAAATCTTACAATAAAATAGAGCGAAGTACAAAATACGAAAACCTACATGTGGCAACAGAAATATAGAACAAATAAAGAGTATCAAAAGTTCAGAAAGATATAAAAACTTCCAAAGAATGAAAAAAAAGACCACTGAAAATTGCATAAAAAAGACAAATGAGGCACATTTTGAAGAATAAAATCTGCACAGTTAGTTTTGAGACATGTAAGAGAATGGGAGTTTTGGATTTCGTGTGGGAGACTGTTACTGGCTCTAATTATTTTACTGGAGGAATCCTTGTGGACCCTTTCTATCATAGATATTTAATTTGGTGGAAGAGCGGGCCCAAATACCATTGTGGGGATATTTCTCTGGTTGCGTGGTAAATATATTAACCAGATATTTTGGAGCAAGTCTATGAACAATCTCCCACTTCTTGGACATTGATATTAAACCGCTAGTTAATACTCATCAATTTGAGCTCACCAAGCAGGTCTTTGGCATGGCTCCGCGATGGACTATCTAGTATAATACTCTAACAACGATTTTGAAGGTGCTGAATGTAGGTTTTGGGGAGGATACACCAAACTGGCGAGCAATAGTCAATATGAGGTAAAATAAGAGTATTTTACAAATATTTTCCGAGCATCATGCATAAGGGACGGCTAAAGGGAGAGACTCTTTTGATAACAACAATTTTAATTTTCAATATTTGCCCTGAATTTAAATTTGTCATGCAACTACCACACCATAATATATAAGCAGGCAGTTGTTATTCCATAACAACTCCCTGGTAGAAGTAGACGTTCGGACCTGTTCAATAGGATCATTGGTAACTGACAGGGACATATTACCCCTTGAAGGGTATGTTTTTTTTTTCTTTTACCACAAAATATAGTAAGTTTATATATACCTATGTTAACTTTACTAAGTTTATTCGCTATAAGCCAGAATTACTTTAAAGGGTGGGTTTCACAACACTGAAGTCGTTATAGATCCAAGATAAAATACAGTGTCAGTAGCATACTCATTTTAACTTCAGAATTCCAAGACAGGATTGCAGACCATTTACATAAATCATACATAGGAGGAGCCCCAAGGATAGAGCTCCCTCGGGAACACCGGCTCTAATGGGACGGAAGTCAGACTTAACACCATTTACTTCAAAGGTTTGTAGTCTGCAAGAGAACCATTCGTTTTCAACGCCACATTTCCCAAAACTAATGAGGTCTAGGGCAACCATACTGGTTTAAGTCATTATAGACATACTCTGCCAAGAAAAGAAGTCTATAGTTTGAGTTGAATAACTCTTTCCTAAGCCAGATTGGGAGTTATTCAACAGATGATTAACTTAGACGACGCCTTTGGTCAGTTGGGAATGAACAATTCGCTCCATGATTTTGAACAGAACTGGCAAAATGGAAATTGTACCCATGCAGGTTCCCAGGCTCAGCTCTATACTACCTGTTTTATAGATGGCAGTCACTTTACCAATTGTCCATTCAAAATTGGAAATGTAGCAGTTCTGAGGGGAAAGGTTCACAAGATGTCATTTAGGCTGTCAGCAATTTCAGGGGCACACAATTTAACAAGTGCGGATGCAGTGGCGGAGCTAGGGGTATTGGTCAGAGGGGGCGAGAATGGTCTGTAGGGGCGCTTTCGACACTATCCAAGCGGAGCGCCACCACGAGTTGGCGCGGAGCGTACAGAATTGTTTTGAGTAAGATACTCCCTAGATCGCCAGAAATGACCCTTTCCGGGCCTTGCTAATTTGCAGATAATGTGACAAATGTCAATAGGTAGATGAGAGCACAATAAAAAATGCAATAATCGCGAATAAGTAAAAATTGGAAAAAGCTGAAAAGGGCGCCAGCAGTCCATTTGAGTCCGTCAGGGGGGGGGGGGCATCCGCCCCTGACTGTATGGACGCTCCGCCACTGTGTGGATGGAATATTATCAAGGCCAGTTGCTTTGTTGCCTGGTAATGCATTCAAAAGCTGTGCCACATTACTTACACAGATGGAATGCCTTGGTCTTGATTTTTTTAATAGATCGTAACACTTAATGCAGTCGCAACGGAGGTATAGCGCATAATACTTCAAATGATGTAATTTGCATGTCACTATTATCGTTAAGTGTTAGTCTTAATAGCAGGACGGGCATACCGGTTGGGTAAGCAGGTAGTGCCTAAGAGCCCAGCGCATTATCGAGGGCCCACTCAACTCGGCATATATCCTCTTTAATTCCAAGAAGGCTTTTGTACGAGCATTGATCCACTATTCTAACTATACGTGAGCCTCGTGCATGAGTAAACTGCAATAAACAAATATGCGAATATGCAAGGTATTACAGTCTCAGTTTTTCGTTCAAGCATGCCCATTACCATTCAATAATGTTTTTTTTTCTGTTCAGTTCATGGTATTTACGTGTTCAATCCGCCCGACTGACTTTTCATTAGAGTTAGAAACTTATAATTATAGCATTGGGCCTCATACACGAAAGATATGGGCTAAGTCCTGACTAAACTGATTATTTGTATAAGGACGGATTTGAGGCCACCCCTCTTGTTATTGTTGGCTATATGCGGCTGACGGTGATTCGTAATCATCCGATGAACAGATTATCGTCGTTAATCCTCACCTGCCTAAAGGGGGGTTGGATATTATAAGGTAGATGGACACTATGGATTTAATCGATCCCTCATCTGTCAACTCGAATACGTCTTAATTTTTTTTTTTTTTTTTTTGTAAAGACTACAAAATCCAAAATTTTGGAACTTTGCGAAATGTATTCATAAAGATCATCAATTGAAGAAGAGTTGATATCTACAATTAAAAGAAAGTATATTGTTAAAGATATAGCAATATTTAATACTGCAGCATTCTGCCCCCAAAATTGAATGGTATTCGTCTGTGCTTGACCAGTTAATTGCAATTAAAAGAATATTATACCCGATCATGATTTTCTTATTATTATTTTAGGTATAGAACTGTTACAATGTTGTATATCGAGTTATTACGGTGGCTTAATAGCGACATAGAACAGACAAAATGAGATAAAAAGCCACACGTTTGAAATATAAAGTTACAATTTTGAGATGAAAAGTCACAATTTTGAGATAAGAAGTCAAAAGTTTGAGATAAAAAGTCAACATTTTGAGATAAAAAGTCAAACTTTTTAGATTTGGGGACACTTATTATTATTTTGTTCCCTATGTCCTTATTAAGCCACCGTAAGTTATGACTCAAGTCACAAAATGTCAAATGTTAAAAGTGAAAAGACCCATCCGAAGATGTTCATCAACTATTTCCACATAGAGACAATACAGTGACTAATTGAATCAGGAAATCACCTATACAATTCGAAATCTATACTCGGCCTTAATACATGATAACTCTAACAAATTTGAAAACAAGATTTATTTCAACCTAAACAAAGTTATGTTGGGAACAGATTGTTTAACATTCCAATATATGTTACAAAGTGATTGGCGATCCCTATTGCAAGGTCCGTATTGCGCATGATCGGTCCTGACATGATTGTTGTTGCCTGTTACTCTTTGGAACCTAACATTTTGGTACACGGTAAGTAGTTTCAAGTTTATTTGTACCATCATCATTAATCTATATTATATAACATGATTATTATTAAATTAATATACTTATATATAATAAATTATATGCAATAATCAGTATATATATATATACATATGATGGGTATAGAGGAGTCAGAATAAGCAAAGCTTTTCGAGTATGACTCCTTACAATAAAGAAAGGAAAAGAAATAAAGAAAGTAATTAGCAATGTGCTAATACAAAAGAAAAACAGCAACATTTAAGATTGGTCTAAATATGCATATAATTATATGTAATATGTAGTCGACATCCATTTTTTTCTTAACCTATTTTTAAAAGTATAAAAGTATTATTATTATTATAAAAGTATTTACTCCATTGTAATATTTTCACTCGAATGTGGGAATCGCGGATCATCCTTCAGAAACAACCGAGTTACTTGGCAAGCGTTTTAGAAGAAGACGATAATGGGAACGTCCCTTTCGAATTCGTTGTCATTATTCTTTTTATAGTGAGTTACATGTGCATTGGTGCTTTAAGTTTTTCGCTCTCTGAAGGATGGAGTTACCTAGAAGCGTTTTATTTCACATTTATCACTCTGACTACGATTGGATTCGGCGACTTTTATCCCATAAAACATATCGAGAATAACTCTCTTTTTCCTTGTATGATATACACACTGGTAGGTCTCTGCTGTTTGTCAATGTGTATCACCTTGTTACAGGCCAGGTTTATTAAACTTGTTACAAATATCAAATCCAATGCATTGTCAATAACAAAGTTTAGCACCGAAAGAGAAGCCGGTACAAATTCATCATAGTTCATGGTGTCGAGGTAGGAATCTTTTACAGTTGATACAGACTGGCGTTTGAATGGTTAACTTTGATTCAGAGACTGAGTACGTATAGTTCTGGTGGACTACTGTCAGCATGGAAGTATCACCTAGTTACCGGTTCATCAAGGTTGCGTATTTTGTTATATGTAGGCTTATGTATTTACGCCAAGTTCTCCATGAAGGATTTACTTGAGAAACTATATCTACCTTTATATAGCTATATGTATAATTATATATACTATATATAACTATGTCTATGACTCTAACTATATAACTTTATTTAACTAACTATACACATATATAACTATATATAGTTACATATAAATATATATATATATATATATAACTATATATATATAATAAAGTTATAATTATGATGTGTGTGTGTGTATAACTATAACAAAAAGAGCGACCTTTATATACATATTCGTAATTATTTATGAGTATACGTGGAGTTAGAATAAAATAGCACCACATTTAAGCCACAGACAGCTCATTCAGTCAGACATCTCATTTAATCCCTAAAGTATAGTTTCTTTCTTTTGGTATAGTTATTTGCATATATATACCAATAGTTTAATACCAACACACAGAGATGCAGAAGGTAATAAAAGCAACATATTATGTAGCCTGCGTTGACCTATAGTTCCTCTTCATTACTTCCAGTGACGTCATCCCAACCTTTGCACCCAAAGGTCCCGATTGCAATTAGCTTACTAGGAGAAAGGAAGGGGAGAGGGAGGGGTGGGATGCCAGTGTCTTGCACCGAGAGTTATATCTTACACTTTACTGACATGACCTTTTCAATTTGAATGCAAATCAAGTTACTTCAATCTTAGCAGAATGCAAAGGAAAGATAGAGACAATAATACGCATTGAAGAACCTGAGGCAAACTAATGATAGTCTAGAGGTCTAAAAAACAAGGAGGAGGAGGAGAAAATATATGAGATAATTAGGCGGATATTAAATAATTAATAAACAACCACGGGTGCCTATTGTGCTGAGTTTTCGTCGTACAGCCGGGCGGTGTCTGTTCACTATATGACGTAACACGATCCTTTTATCTCAAAATCGTCAATTGAGAGACTGGCCAAGGAAAATAAAAACATCGTTTTACGAAAAGACACTGTCACCCGTCCAGAACAGGACCACTAGTAGACCGTGGGGCATAAGGCAAAAATCCCTTTAGTTTTTGAGTTCCGTAGTCCACCTCTGGGGGCAACATCATTTCTTAATAAAAGTGTTGCTTAGAACACCCTAAAATAAAATTCACTTTGTTTCACCAAAATTTCGCGGACGTAAAAGGAGAAAATGGCGGTAAAAGAATACTGGAAATAAACCACAATCGGCACCAGCTCGAAATCAGCCAAAGCCTGCCAAAATTTCTCGGTGATGTATTCTGAGCAACCACTGTCTTCAAAGGAATCTAAAATTTGTATGTTTGAAGCAATGCTGTTGCACTACTGCCACGAGGTAAATGTTCCTTTGTACCACAAGCTCCGTACATATCAATTGGGATTAATCTGGCAAGATCATGGACAAAAGTTGTTCTGTTCCAAGCGTTTGGATTACAGTGACTGCTTATCCAAGCGACCATTTTCTTCGATTGTGATTTCGAAGTAATATTGACCTTTTTCATGATTACTCCCTCCTTGAATGGAATGTACTCCCCAAACGGAGCTACGACTTCAGATTTAGAATAGTAAGTGAATGACATGTTGAATTTATATCCATTGAATCCCAAAGGGCGTGCCGATCCCCTTCCCCCTGCTCTCAGAGCTCTCATCAGTGCTATAAACCCACACTTGATGAGCCTTGCGGACAGCCATAGCTCTCTCCCAGGTAGAGCTGTTTACACCAGCAGCAAAGATGACCACATCTGCATCTTTGATAGCACTTGCATCTGCTATGGATGCAATAAAAGTTATTCTTTTATCTGTATGCGGACATTCGAAGGTTCGCGGAAACCATCCCTTGAGAGATGCCCAATAAGGATTACAAAAAAATACGTCGGCAATTAAAGTATCATTAATTACCCTTTGATAAGGAACTACTCTGTTTTGAGTATATGAAAGATTCCATGAACTTTCATTTTGCACATGTTGCAGTGTTTTGCTATATGCATCCCACGGTCGTAATTCAAAGACGGTAAAGTTAGCGGTGCCTTTTCTTTTCGGATATTGTTCAACTCTCAAGGTACGAATTCCACAGGTTAGTAATATTGCAATGACAGTCATTACGACGAGTAAAACATTGAGGCACTTCCTTTCTGTTCCGATAGCCATACTGATGTTTAACGTGTATATCTCGTACATATGTTCACACCAAGCGTACTCATCCACGGAATATAGAATGATCGATACCACTTGCGCCTTCAAGAAATGCCGGTTAATCTACACAACATGTGCATCCACCGAAGATAAACTATATAGGTGTTACAAGAGCCTCCACCAAAGATTAAAAGTTAAAAACAGTGAGTAGGACTGTGTATATAGTTATCTCATTCTCGGACCATCCTGGTTAAAGTTTAAAGTTAAAAATGTAATCTTCTTCTATTCTGATATGGAAGGCCTTGTTGGTCACATATTTGGTGCCTCCGTGACTGAATACAGTAACAAACTCAAGTTAAAAGTGCTACCTTTGTATACTATTTCGATAATATTTTACATCTGTTATCGGTGCATATTTCTTATCAAGTGGTTTGATCTCACCTCTTAAACTACAGCTCACATGCATGGTCAAGTACTTAGACACCAATGTAAAAGATAGAACGGAGGGAAACTGCTGATTTTTTTGCGAAAATATTGATGCGGTCATACTATCTATTGGTACGGTTTGGCAAGGATTAAGGAGAAGGAAGAACATACTTTTTTTTTGTATTAACAAGGTGTCACATGAGGTTAGACGAAGGTGTCTATCTATAACCCGCAGGTCATATTTATATTGTATATATTTTTTGTAACGATAAAATTTATTAAGGGCCCGTTGCTGTCAACTTTGAACCGAGATAAAAGATATCTTATGGATAAGTTAAGTAATATAGCGGGGAATATTGCAAAATATTTTTCAAAAGGGTTGTTTGTTGGTGAAGAACATTACTTAAGTCTACGAACATAAATAAGATCGCTGCAGGAGGATGGGCCTACGGATATTTTCTATCTTGAATGTAATTAATTCAATCTCTTTGTCTTAAATGACGGTGCATAGATTGTGCACTAATAAGGACTGTAAGATTTGAGAGACACCAGTTGAGGTATTTTACATACCCGTTAAATTATTCAATAAATGAAGTTAAAATACTTCTCCCCCCCCCCCCCCAAGAAAAAGTATTCACATGTTTCAATATCAAGTTCGTGGTAAAATTTTATCGTAACTCAACTTAATTGTCAATTCGACAAATATCGTATTTTTTTTACTTGTTATCAAGTTACGTGTAACCAGCAACATTTTCGTAATTGTGAGACCCTGCTCATTCGAGTGTCAATTCAGATCTAACAAGCCGGTACAATTGGTGACATCTTGTCATAGAAAGCTCTAGTGAGATTATTAAAGTTATGGAATACATACAGGTAATTGGTGGAAATGACCACATATCTACAATAATTACTATTAATTAGCAAATCGATCCAAAGAACCAATCACAAGTGAACACGAACACTTTCCAATGAGCTCTGCCTATATGAGTGCCGAACATCTGCGCCTATAGAAATAAATATTAATTGCCTGAAATGTCATTATTCTGTCATGTTATAATTTCTCAACGTATACAACGAGTGTGAGACACAGGAGTGTAAATGTATTCCAGGATGCATAAAATTCATATGGGGACTCCAGGCTACATAGCTATAAGGGACTGAGAGGAGTTCACACAGTAAATTGCATATATACATTCGTTATTACGACTGTATGCCAGCTGGAAATTGCAGGTAAACCGCTATATCTTCATGCAGTTTTATGTGGAAGCATGTAGGTCCTCACTATTCGTACACATATACAAGATAGTGCACGTGTGTATCGGGAAGCATGCCTGCTTGTATTTAACCATGTAAGATCACATGGACTGTGTGGACTTCCACACAGAACAACGCTTTAGGGATGTAGGCCTTACTATACGTGCACATACCAGATATAGTGTGTATCGGGAAGCATGCTTGCTTGTGTATAACTATGTCATTACTTTATATCATGGAGTATGTGGACTTCCACACAGATCAAAGCTATAGGGAAATCAACTGGAAGCTTCAGGACATATCAAGTAAAGGAGACATGTATGTCACAAACCATAACTTTTAGGGAAGAAGTGTACGAATCTTCAGCATATAATTTCAAATAGTGAATGTGGGCTTGTAGTGTATAGGTCATCACTATAGAGATGACGTATCTGGTAGAGTCCGTCACTACACTGTTATGTCCTGTAGTATACAGGTTAGCGTCTTATCTGTAATTCCATCTTTCTTTTGCAAACACAGGTCAGTAATTTTGGTTCTTAATATATCATATTTTGTCAATCTGATTGATATTTTGTGAAGAATTCGCCAATTCCCTATTCAATTTTTCTGACTAGTGAATATTAAAATATATATCTCGTCCCCACACTAAGGATACATATAGGGTATATATATATATATATATATATATATATATATATATATATATACGATTTAAATTATATATATATATATTTATATGAGGCGTATGTAGAAAGGGGACGAAAATATAACAGCCGTGGCATTTTCCTATTTTTATGTAGGGACACTCATTCGCTCAGCAGAGTCTAGCACGTAGCCAGCTATGTTCGGTTGTTTCGAACTTTAAAAGACCGCAAATCAATTTTTCTGTAAGCCGTATCGTCATAGAAAGGCGCCACCGACAATTCCTATGTCCAACAGAGTAGTTATAGGTAAGACCTTTAGTGCCAGTTGTGGCAGTTTTATGGCAGCATTTCCTGGATGTGGCAGGTCATATAAACATAATATAGCATACCATACGCAACTTGGCATCGCTTTCCTACAACCTGACCGTGTAGGAATGTTATATCAGGGAGTTGTTATTGAAACTCCCTGGTTATATACCTATCAGCAAAAATTGTTTTGTTGCCCACCCATGCAGTGAAACTGTAACTGAATATCTACGATTGTAAAAAAGCATTCATACACATTTTATGAGAATCAATGCCGTATTGTTAAAGAAACACGTAACGGCTAATGCTGAGTAAAAGTTGTTAAGCCTGTACAACCCAAGTTCACAATAGTACGACAGTGATTATTGTAATCGTCAAAATACACAGTATATTGCATCAGTCACTTCTGTGGCATACCGTTTTGAATTATAGAATAGTCCGTTCTTGTGCTGGCTGTAACTTGACGTTCAACAAGATGGTGTCCTCCTTGTGAAACTCAGTGATTCCCTTTCGGAGTTTTGAATATGTTTGTCTGCTCACATGACTATAAGGGAAACGATAATTCAAAATAAAGCACTGATCCTCCAACAGCCCAAGCTGTACTTCATACTGTTATACGCGCATATGTATTTGTATATATATATATAGATTGGTACCAACGCCGTCAGTGGGAAGTACAGTCAACGAGGGATCATTTTGTGTGTTAAGCATCCTTTGTGATCGGTTGCAAATGTACCTTTTGGTCTTCAATTGAAGGTGCATAAGTAAAATACTCAGCGATGATGAAGAGACTAATATATTCCCTAATGACGTTTTTTGCTGTAGTGATGGTGTCCCAAATTGTGGTAATCAATTGGAGATATCATACTCTGAGCTATGAGAGATATCGCAAAGGTAATGCAACCTTGGTAACGGGATATATTAAAAAACTGACGTGGAATGCCCTCAACAAATCAGTTGAAACGGATGTACAAAAAACGGAACGTACGAGGGAATTAAAAGAAACGCAAATTCTTCAACCTTTACCAAATCACAGATCTGACCGTGAACACACAGGACATGACAATTTGGTTAACGATACTATAACTGCTGCCATATTTTCTTGTAATCCCCATTGGATATCCAAAGGTGAACAGCAACGGTTTCCGCGAACCTTCGAATGTCCGCATACAGATAAAAGAATAACTTTTATTGCCGCAATAGAAGATGAAAGCGCTATCAAAGATGTAGATGTGGTTATCTTTGCTGCTGGTGTAAACAGCTCTACCTGGGAGAGAGCTATGGCTGTCCGCAAGGCTCATCAAGTGTGGGTTTACAGCACTGCCGAGAGCCCTGGAAACTCTCCTCAGGTGAGAGAAACAATAGGGGGGCATAGAAGAACCCCATTGGGATTCAATGGGTATAGCTTCAACATGTCATTCACTTACCACTCTAAATCTGAAGTCGTAGCTCCGTTTGGGGAGTACATTCCCTTTAAAAAGGAAATTGCCACGAAGAAAACAACTGTAATAGCTACAAAACCACGATTTCAAAACATGGTGGCTTGGGTGAGCAGTCACTGTTCTTCGAAAGCTTGGAACCGAACCAATTTCGTCCATGGTCTTGCCAAATTGATCCCAGTAGAAATCTATGGATCTTGTGGCACTAATCTGCGTATACCTCATAATAGTAAAATTGCTAAAACAGTGCTTCAGAAATACAAATTTTATATTGCTTTTGAAAACTACTGTTGTTCTGAGTACATCACCGAGAAGTTTTGGCAGGCTTTGACTGAGTACGAGCTGGTGCCAATTGTGGTTGGAGCTTCGAAAACGGACTATGAGCGAGTCGCCCCACCGAATTCTTTCATTTTCGCTGACGATTTCGACTCTGTCAGAGATTTAGCAAGATATATTCGTAAAGTCGCTGCCAATACAACTCTGTACAACCAATACCATCATTGGCGGCTGATGGGTAAAGCATTTCTTTACAAGAGTGTTCGCGTTTATCCATTTTCGTCGACCGAAGGAGCGTGTGCACTTTTAAATTTCCTGGAAGAGAATGCTTGGAAGGGGAACCATTCATTGAGCACGGGCCTTGACCCATTTGGATCAGAATGGTTAGGCAGTTGTGGATTATGTGGTAAACATGATTGGATGACTGCCTATGACATTGCAAGTAACGCCTATCTTCCAAAACTTCGGACCGTTTTGTCTAATTCTTCATTATATGGCGTGCCATTTGCGCATTCTCACCCAGTGCAAGGCTGAAAAGGTCATAGCATTAGGACACCACTTTTTTTACGCGCATATATGTACAGATACGTACATATAGGGTTGAGAGTGGTTCTAGGTATAATCAAATTTCGCCTCCTTTCTTGCATAGACGTTTATATACTGTAGTCGCATTGGTTAGTTTCGCTTTAGTCAATTACTTAGCAATTTAATAAAACTACATTTTTCAAGGTCACGGTGCTATTGCAGATTATTAATTCACGTTGCATATAGTAAGACCCAGTAGCCCTAAGCCCTCCATATGTTTTAATCCGGCCCGTGGGCGGACACAGAGGCGTATGTTTGCACATGTTGAAGTTTTTTAACCCTGTGCACGGTTTGCAGATAGAGTGTGTAGGCTTATAGGTAACATATAGGGAGGGGTGTACAGTGCAGTATAAATTAACTTCGTCGATTTTATCTTCTGTCCATTTGTTTGGTGACCAATGTGGATTTTGTGGTTATTAAAAATTTATCATTGATATAAGTGGACGAAGAGTCAGGAGTGCTAGGTCAGTGGTTAAAGCCGGTGCCTTCCAATCATAAGGTCCCCAGTTCGAGATTAATGTATGTCGTCCAGTTACAGAGTTGTTGACAATTGAAAATTCATAATCATAGACGTTAAATATGAATCTAAGAGACTGACTTCGGTCAGCTTGCTGCTTTGATAAGCCAATGAGGCTTCTTCGCGAGTTCCTGCTTGCATCTATAGGATCTAAAGTACATACATACACACATGCATATAGTAAAGGCAATCCTTATTCATTTATTCAACTTGCCAGTTTCATTCTATAGCGAATAGAGACGTTAACAAACCATGCATGCAACGCATTTTGTATTACCGCAGCGATACGTGCCGTAAGGTAGCACCATGGAGGTAAAAACAGGCCTTCATGGTAGCACAATGGGAATACGTGAATCTCACCCAATCACCTCAACCCCACTATACAGCAAATGTTCAAGACGGTTCCAAAATAGTTTTGTCAAGCGACATGTCTTCAAAAATAAGGTATCTAGATAATTTCTTTGTACTGTTATGACATTATAGGATTTGCTGACTTACGATAGGTGACTAATTAGGACATTACATATTACAAAATTAATGTATACATACAAAATAAGTGTACTGTTTATATACTTTACAACATATTGCTTCAACCTCAATGAACTTCAGCCATTAGTAGAAACTGACGGTAACTATAATGATATGCCTCATTTGTCAATTGTGTACGAACTAACCCAATACGTTCGTTCCGACCGGTTTAATTATACGAAAAAGTAAAACACGCGTATCCATGACAACGAACACGCCAAATCGAAATAGCGTGATTGTTGACTACAAATATACGTATTGTTATATATTGACTGACTAAGCTCGCAGCTTGGTCATATTGCATTATGATTATTTGATGTATTTTTCGATCAACCAAGCCTCTTTTAGTTTTACGTTATTAAGAAAGTGTATACATAGATTTAGCTTGATGGCTGAAGAAAACTAAACAAACGTCTTCTCGACAAAGCAACCGTTAATTTATAAGGAGTTGCAAACACAAAGGGCAGATCTATAACTAAGGATCGTATAACATTGAATGCTTATGATAGGCCTATATAATATGTATATATATATATAAATATATATATATCTGTATACGGACGGCACGTTTGTGGTATACGTCAATAAATCCTGATAAATTGTTGCAGTACCGAGTAACACTACATTATGTTTAAAAATTACAATTTCATTACACACTTCGTCCTAAATTTGGTTTTTACCTTATAAATATCAGGACTGTTTCATGTTTGTGAGTTATCCTAAATCATGAGAAGAAGAGAAAGAAACCCTATTAAAATCAAATAGAAAGAAAGAATTCCTGTTTTACATTTGGCTAACATTATGACTTACGAATCATCTCATTAATATGAATACCTAATTCAGCTGTGTAAAGTATAGTTGTGTTGATCGCTTTTTTTATAATAAAAAGGTAAAAGTTCCAGAAAGTGAATAATATTTACAAGGTCTGGCACTCTAAAGAATGAAACGAGGGAGATCTATTGAGTTTTTGAATGGCAAATGAAAGTTAAGACGTATACAGCTCTCTTGGAACTAGTTGGTACTACTATAATATTCGTCTAATACAAATTAACTATACATAATAATAATAGAAAGATAAACTTAATATAAATCTATATAAGCAAATATTGCTTTCGATTTAAAATACCTTTGCTTTTACCAGAAGAGATTTTTGATAATTAAACCAATCAAGGACAAGGACATCTTTATACAGATTAATTGTTATACGACGTATATATAAATATACATATATATATATATATATATATATATATATATATATATATATATATATATATATATATATATAATAATAATAATGATAAATATTTGGTATGCAAAATCATGTCAGACGGTGGATATTTTGTTTTCGCTGTTATATAAGATGAGGAACACGACACAAAATGTCCAATATAGAATAAACAGTTTCTGGTGATCTGTTATATGAAATGCATTTCTATCTCACATCATTATAATACTCTTTTGCCTTAATATTTATTATTATTATTATTATTTTTTGGTTTACTTTAGAAATTGTTACTTATGTTATACTATATGGCTTGTTTCTGACTGGATGGTGACTGGTGTTTCTCTTCATATAGATCTGTTCAGTGTCTGCCATGGATCACTCAGTATTCTATGGCCTAGATTCGCTTGTAATATCCAAGATTATATTTACAAACTGGACACATATGGCGAACATCTTTCACTGCATTGATGCACAGCGGAATTAAGCAACAACCAAGCCAAAGTCTGAGGAGAAAAAAAGGCGGTATTGTTTAATCGAAAAGTGCACCCGATACTCATAGCTAGTACTGCAAAATAAGAACATATAAAACACAGTACATTTGGTAAATCCAGAATGCTAACTTGTCATGGTAGAGACTGACTTGTGTTACTGTATCAATTCTCTGGAAGATGAGTGCACAATCATAGATAAAACCAAGGAACTGAAATATGTGAGAAACGTTTGTATAGGAAGGAGGACCGGACTGACTGCATATAATCAGAACGGGCACGGACCTACGTTGTCGGTATAGCACTAAACTATACATGTTAGTTTGAATCTAGCCACGAACAGTCACTTATGAGCCTGAGCTGCTTAACGTACAGCACATTATATACCGGTCGTCAACTTTATAATCAGATGATATACAGCCTATGAGGCTGAGTGTTGCTTTTGCTGGGAAGAGTAAGAAATATCGCAAACAAGAGACTGTTTAGGTTTCAGATAACTGGCTACAGCCCCCGGTTTAACTAATAGGCCCGTGGAAATATGGAGGGTGACCAAGAAAATATGGGATAAAAGGGTAGTGTCTTGTCATTTTAATGATGTATTTAAGGAATAATGGAACGAGTTAACAGGGACCCGGTGACGTGATTGTCCTCTGGCCCGACCTGGATCTGGACGCCTCTGTCTGACATTAACTCATTCAAGTACATTTGCATGGCGGGGTACGGCCAGTAGCGTAACACCTATGCCCCGGACCGTGCTGAGCCGGGGGCCCGGCCAACAGGGCCCCCGCTACACCGATGCACCAAGAAAGGGTACCCCTTTGGATAGGAAGGGCCCCTTTATACCGGGAAAGAAAACTAATGCAAGACTGAATGTTGTTTCTCACTCATACAACTTGTAAGATGTATCCAGAAGCCGAATTCCTCAATCCTCATTCCATGGTATATAGTTACAATTTTTTATAGCTATGTTGATAGTATGGTTCTGTCATTTTATCTTGATGTATTTAAGCATTAAAACATATAGTGTCAGCTGGAAACTATGTGTAAATGCTAAATGGCCATTCAAATGTTCTAAACCAAGACCCCTGCATTGATCCTGCTAAATCCTTAGACCCTGGACCCATTGTCATCCGCACCGCAGGGAGGGGCAACGGGGGGGGGGGGGGCACTTGCTACCCCTGGAAAATCAAAGATTGAAAAAAAGTTAAACATTTGACATTTCAATGATGTCACCCAACAAACAGTTCTCTAGTTATGTTCACTGCCCATAATGCATTAATGAAATTATTGAAAGTCAAAATCCTAAGACATGAGATCTCAATATAACCGATGTGTAAATGCAACTTGAACGGGAAGTGCATTTTCCGACGATCTAGGAGTATTTTTTTGGCCAAAAAAAAAAGAAGAAAAAAACGTGGTACGCTCCGCGCCAACGGACGGTGGCGCTCCGCTTAGATAGTATCAAGTAGTTTGTACACCTATACATGACCTACTGATTCCTCCTCCCTTGTGAACATTTCTGCGGACGCCCTTGCTTGGACCTCCTGATAGGGGGCCCTTTTGGGCCAGGAGCCGGGGCCTCCAGACTCATCGTTACGCTACGCCCCCAGACTAGGTACGGCACGGTATATACCACACTATACAAAACACAAACTGCTCTTTTTTAAAGTTCCTCTGGAACGTTTTATTAAATTAATTGTGTTCTTTTAGCATAGAATGGTTGAAATAAGCTCAAGGGATGCGATTAAGCGAGCAAGCGAAATAAACAAACGAACTTACTGAAACACGAACAGAAGGACCAAAACAATGATCCAAACAAGCAACCCATTCTCATAGATGCAGGTGGATGTCACTTGGTTTTGACAGTTTGGACACTGAATCATTACCGGCGTCTCCTTGTACATTATGGGACTAGACACCGTAGTGACCACTACCGTCTGGTGGGTTGGCTGCATAGGCGGTGGATAACCGGCAGGAGGCGGAGCTTGAGCTGGTGGTGCATTGTATGGCGGGGGTGCCTGTGCCTGAGGATAGCCGGTAGTTTTTACCTAAAATTGGCAAACCGAAAAATACGGTTAGTGGTAGTTTTAATGAGAAAAAGATGTAATGAACTGAGGTGTAGTGTTTGGATGATGTTGTAGAACTCACAACAGACGCTCTTCATGGGCACCCGTGGCTGACGAAAAGGGGTGTCATTGGGCCCCCGGGGGTTAAGAGGTGTACGGGGTAGTCTCGTGGGATAAATTTACTATCTATCGACTAATTCGTAGTTTACTCTCATTTTCATATTACAATGAATTAAAACTAACGGCTGAATATGTGGCCAGGTGGATCATGGCCCGGGACCCGAGCGGGTTCTCGACGCCACCATCGACACTTCCGCCTCCTACAGGCGTATGAGCCCACGTGGTCATCCACCTTTCCACTCAGCTATATTTGTACTAATAATCAGCTCAACGGCTTACACAAGGAACGATTCTGCATTGCACCGTGCGGTCTCCAATTCCATGAGTATGAAATCAAATAGCAATATTAATAAAATAATTAAAAACCGAATGCGATCGACAGCATTGGTATATATATTATTTTCTTTTTACTGTAGATATATTTGTTTGATTTTGATCTTTTAGGGGGGGTGGGCGGGTTGGGGGGAAGTGGTTGTCTGCGTTTTTAAAAAACAAACAAACCCGTGATTTGAATTTGAAAAGCAAACATTCCACATTTTATACCAACGTATACTGTCTCGAGATGGACTTTCCATTGCATAGAATGTTTGTTATAGACTATAACAGACTATTCTTACTTTACAAAGCGCAGGGATGTGCCCAGGATTTCCTGAATCCCGGGTATACTGATCGCCGTCCTGGGGATTTTTGAAGGTGCTCAGATGTCAAATGCTGCAGCACTTGTGTAGCTTTTTAAGCACATACACAAGTACCGGTACTAGTTTTGCTAACAATTTACATTTTGTAATATTCTTTAGTGAAATATATTACGTACCTGGTAAAAGTTATTAGGTTGTTTCAAAGAGATTTTACAAGGGACCGATTGAGAGCCGTAAGTAATGTTTCTCACATGCGTATAACTGATGCATTATTAGCCTGTATGATTTTGGCATAGGCTACGCCCATTTTATGTTGAATATAGTGGGCGGAATTCATGATTTTTAAGAAAGTGCTGGGCGGTAATTTTTAATGCTGGGCGGGCCACCCAGCGTGAGCACATCCCTCATAGCCTACTGGTATTGTTGGTGTAGTTATTATACGGTGTTTACTAAAAAATGACTTCAATACTAAGGATAACATTCACAAATTTATAAATTCGATAGGCCTATGTTAAAGACTGCTAAAGATAAAAAACACCGCTATCTGTCCAAGTTGTATATCTATCATAATTTTGATATTTGAGAATTTATCCTTTAATCCGACGAGGTTCATCAATTAATTAATTTAACTCAGTGTACTACTGGTGTGACTGGACTAATCAGTATCATAAACATACGATTCCATCAGTTCCTCAGAGGCAAAGCGAACGTGAATGGGAAAATATCAGATTCTAAATTAATGATGACATATATTTACAATGTAGTACAAATATGCCAAGAACAAATGGCGCTATTATCCCGAGGTATACTCTGTTGTTTACATGACGATATAAGAACATACATTAGTGTCGACTGTTATTAGAATTTATAAACCATTATTAACATTTATAGGCATGTACCGAGTTGCTGGCATCATCATCATCATTATCGTCGATTTAACCTTAAAGGAGCTTTACCGAGATTAGGCATATCCTATGGGCAGGGTTGTCACCACGCCGGGCGGTGCTACCCAGCTCTCAAAATTTCCGCCCGGTACTCAAGGTCAATATCAGCCTTACCGCCCGGCACAAATTAGCCTAGAGTACCGCCAATAAGTAACTTAGTAAAGATTAGCGCGATTCAGTGCAAAACGCAGCTTAACTGTAGGTAACCCCGCTCCAAATAAAGGAACGCTACTTTCCCCGCACTCCAAATAAAGGAACGCAAATTCCCCTCGCTCGCTATTCACCACCGACACAATGGGAGTGAACCGATCGATACAACGCTATTCATAGCGTGGAAGTAGCGTAAACCGATCGCTTGTAACCAACACACGTTATATGCATCACAATTGTTTATTGTAAACATCCAGAGTAGGCCTACGAGTACGAAGTTTACGAACTTTGACTGAAAGAAAGTTTTAAACGAGAATAGTTTCGTGTTGAAAGGCAAAACCTTTTTATACGTGTTTATTTTATTCCCCGATATGTTCTGGTTACCAGAAGCAATAAAAAGCAAGAAGGAAACTTCGTGCCTTATCCTTTCGGGGTAACATATCATTTTTAATAGTAACATTAGGCCTCGCGTTTTGTGTGGACTTTAGGCACATTAGGCTAGGAAACGTTGCACAGAGTACTGTTCTAAAAACATGTCGAGACAAGACTCGGTGCTTTGGATTCTGTTCGCTGTTTCGCTATGTAGAGACGTTCCACTGCCAATCGTTTCTTAGCGATTTGCTAAGTTTAACTAAGAACAAGTGTTTCACACACATTGTAAGAATGTTGTACAGTACTGTAGCATGCAATTAAATCACATTAACACTGGGGTGAGTGATGAGGGCCCTACTGTAAATACAAAAAATACCAAAAAAGATCCCAGGAATATTCAGTGATGCACATGAAAAAACAAAGGTATCTCAGGAGAATTTTGAGGATCAAAACCCTTTCTAAATGCCACCATTTTGCATGTAGGCACCATCAGGATTTGAAAAATTTTCAAAATGGGAGGGGGACACCCCCTCCCCTTATACCCCTCCCCCAGGACGCGGATCACTGTCACAAATTACCCGGCTCTAAAAATGGTCTAGTGACAACCCTGCCTATGGGTCTTTTTTTTTTATCATTGTTTATATCTCGACAACAAGAATAGCTGTAAACACATTGCTAGTGCTAAAAATGTTCCCTTTTTTGCATTGCAACAATGGTCTATCAATACTAAAATGTTGCATATAAAGCCATCTCTTAAAGTGTGAGTCGAATCATGCATGCTATATCACGAGGGGATCCAGATATTTTAGGGAAAATGTCTGTGAATATTAGAGCTAGTTTGTATGACGTCAGCATTATTCGTTCATTACAATAGTCACGTGCAAAGTTTAAAGAGTCAAAAATACATTTTCATGACAGCACACGTGCGCATAATATATATATATATATATATATATATATATATATATATATGTGTGTATATATATATATATAGGTATATATGTATATATGTATATATATATATATATATATATATATATATATATATATATATATATATATATATATATATATATATATAAATATATATATGTATATATGTATACGCACAATGCAGAAGACAATATTTGAAAATGTTAACTTTATCGGTTTTTATGTGACATATCGGTTCATTGAACAGCTTGCATGGGTCTTATTTATATGTTTCTCAAATATGCCTAGCAATTCGACGTTCGATTATCACAATTTACTAAAATGATAATTTGTTCAAGATAAACAGCATTGCATACTTACATCTGCCATGGTAATAACCTTGTAAAATCTGTTAAAGGAAGAACAATTTAGATAAAAGTTTGTCACTATTTGAAATAAAGCTTGACCAATGGAGCCATAAGTTATATAATTTTATAGTCACAGCATCGATGTTATTATCAAACTCGACTCAAACAGCCGGCTGCTGAAGATATACTTTACATTTTTAGACACAACCAATCGGTTCACTATAAGATAGACTTAAAAAGGGCGTTATGACAACTGTCCTCCTTTAAAGGAAATAAGCAAGAATAATGCTATTTCGAATTATTATTAGAAAAAATACTATTTCATTCCTCATTGCAATAATGTTCTCGTTTAGGCTCATAACTGCTCACGAAGAATTTACAAGAATATATTCTAAATATACCTATAGCAAGAGGTCAAACAATAGGTGATAAATACTTCTACACTAACCACCCCTACCCCTCTTTCTCCAACGTCGTCCTTCTCAAGAATAAGAATTTTGTATAGCTACTTAATTAAGTGATAGCAGAATAACTAGAAATTTTAACGCAGATCTTTTATACTGTACTTCTCCAATACGATGTATACGATTCCAACCAATGGATTTTGACACAATAAATCACGTAATCACTACAGTTGAATACATTCACAATTTCATAACCGTCTCTCCGTGGAGCATCCAAGGTTCTTTACATAATAAGAACAAAAAGAAAAGATAATTACCAAAGTATGCTTCCAATTCGGAATAGGGAGAATGTGCACGTTATAAGTGAATTAATGTGAGAATATATATCAACAAAACTGTGCGGATAGCGCAGGCACAGAACTATTGTGCTGATGTTCATTTAACGTGAAAGAGCAAGCTAAGTTGACATTGACACGGGGGCTCAGTTTCTGTCAAATCTGGTAGTGCAAAATGAGGTAATGTTTCGCCTCTTTAGATGGTAAATATTGAAACCTTAACGAAGCGACCTTTATTTTTCTCAGATCAGTAATATATCATACACACGGAAAGAACATTAAAATTACAATATGTACATTGAAGATGGTGAAAGTTCTACAAAAGTAGAGAGTTAAGGTTGAAGAAATATTAAAACCCCCGACACTGCTTTCCAATAGCATATATAACTAAAAAGACAGAACTTAATAGTGTTGATAAACCATAGTCCAAGCGATGTATGTATATATGTATATTAGATCCTCCTGCAAGCAGGAACCCGCGAAGAAGCCTCACTGGCTTATCAAAGCCGCAAGTTGGCCGAAGTCAGTTTCTTAGATTCATTTTTAACGTCCATGATTATAAATTGTCAACGACTCTGTAACTGGACGACATACATTAATCTGGGAGTGACTCGAACCGGGGACCTTATGGTTGAAAGGCACCGGCGTTAACCACTGAGCTAACACTCCTATCATAAAACTCCTATCGATAAAACAAAAACGTGTAAAGGTCATCTTGTGTAAACCTGTTTTGTGAGTCTTTCAATCTTTTTCTCTTCTTATGTTTGAAATCATCATGTTGAAATCTCTGGGCAATTAGCATTTGATCAAATGTGGTGATGAAGGTAAGTACTATGCCCCCCCCCCCTCTCTCTCTCTCTTGAGATGTATTTCATAGCACAATGTAGGTAGCGCTTAACTGGACTGGGGTGACACGTAACCCGGCGATTGGTTACATATACACCCGGTAATGACATGAATTACGAACCCCTGAAGTCTCATCGTCAAAGCATCCTTGGTTGCACATAGCAACAATCTATAAAACACTTGTCTGTTGCTCGTCAATATTGAATGCTGCTGTGCAATGCGAAGTACTATACTTCTAATAGATCCAATATCGGATAATTCAAACTCTCGGACAGTCAGTTGAGTGTATTGCAAACAAGTAAAACAAGCATTTCGTAGTTTCTTAGATAACTTGCAAAGAGTTTTAAAACCTTTTTAAATTTATATCAAATACATCGATGGGTGACACGTAAACACTCAAGTCGATTAATTATAACGTTAGGTATGGGGATGGTCTGCTCAGATCGATATATGTACAGTGACGACGTTGGGCAGATTTGAATGAGGAAATTTCATGATAAAATGGTAACGCTTTAAGGCAAGGCCTGTATCCTTGTGTCGGGGACTCAAGGATGGTGGGAAGGGAGTCGGTAGGAAGACAATAGATTAACATTAGACACTTAGGAATATATAGCCTATATATTAATATGTAATATATCGTCTTACTTTTTATGATAAACTTAGTAAGAAAAATGAAGAATACCAAAACAAAGTGGGGGTGGGGTTGGGGGGGGGGTAGGGGTTTGGCTGTCGATGCCCCTGAGCATAAAATGATAACTGTTGGTTGACACAATGGATTATATTGCTTCTTTGTCTATTAACCGCATCATTGAAACGTACCGATGGTAAACAAACTCTGTAGCGTGACTCAAAAGTAAATATGAACCGTTTTCTGTGGGTCGCAGATCCCTCTACAGTTTTTCGTAGCTGGCCAACTGACGGATATCGATTAAGTCATTTGTTTTTAATATCAATTACTGCTGGTCCAAGCTACCTTGAATCAGTCAGTGAATTCGATTTGACAGGTGTACGGCGGTGCTGGTGGGTCATCATCGTTGGCTTCGGTCATCATCACGGAAGATCCATGGAAGACTCCCGGACGGTCGTACGTGCGCCTAAATGTTTTCGGATTGTTGGAGTGAACGACAATGGTCAGAGCCATGAGTAATCATGAAAACTAGAATGTATCTCTACATTCTTTCGATCGAATGGTCGGTTTCATT
This sequence comes from Apostichopus japonicus, assembly GCF_037975245.1. Classification (NCBI taxonomy): domain Eukaryota; kingdom Metazoa; phylum Echinodermata; class Holothuroidea; order Aspidochirotida; family Stichopodidae; genus Apostichopus; species Apostichopus japonicus. The sequence goes on from NC_092579.1 coordinate 7,953,067, forward strand.
TGGTTGAGCAGCTACAGGTTGACGAAGTTAAGTGCAGAGATCTTGTACAGATCTTGTACAGAAAGGTCTCGATAACATATTTGCTTTCAAATTCTGTTTCAGTAGTGTTCCTTATATGAAAACTGTTTCAAGAAAATGGATCGAAAATGCACCAAGAGGCAGATCATTCTCAAAATTAAAGGGGCGGTATCGAGAGGATATACTTGCGTGGAATTTTCTACAGTGATTTATGTGAATTGGAATTGAAGTATTATTGTTCTGGTTCCGAAGCAATTTCGTTTGCCCTGGTTGCATAGCGGTATAGGATAACCGGGTATCTTTACCTCTCAGTAATTGGTCCAGTATGGACTTTAGGATGAGGGCGTTATCTAGTGGTACCGGGAGCAGATGAGTCTTTACACTGACAAAGATGACTTGTAATATTTTGCATACCAATCAAAAGAATACAAAACTTCAAAGAAGCAGTGTATTAATGTATGGCATCACATGTTCGGGTTGTAAATGCTACCTAACTCTGGGGAGCCACAACAATAACATAGATACGTCTGCTGAACAAACCTAAAGGTCGCCCTCTATTTGGAAATATTTTTACTGTGTATAGCATAATATCCGACGCTGTTTCGGTCACACCCGGTTTTGGACGTTGCCCACGTTGAGTAAACAGACTGCGATGAAATGTACACGTCCATCACATGTGGGTAATTATATGGAACGCCAAAAGGTCCACAGGAGGTGCTACTACCATAAACAGGTGGTGCTACTAGCACACCTTAAACAAGAGGTGCTACTACCCTAAACAGGATGTGCTACTACCCTTAACAGGCGATCGCTACTACCCTAAACAGGTGTTACTATCCTAAACAGGGGTCGATCTACCTTGTAACTACGACCCGCTTCAAAGCAAACCGCAGTGAAGGATAATGCCATTACGTACACGTGCCATTTGACCACATTATAGAGATACAATGCTTCAAACAAAGGTTATTTTGATACAACTGGACGGAAGTCAAAATGATATCGCGAGTTCCTGCTTGGGGGAAGATCACATATACATACATACATACATATCATGAGAAAAAAAAGACAAGGCTTTTTCAACCCCTCTGCCACTAGATGCAGTACTCTTCATGTCAAATTTTACCTGCCCAAGTTAGATCACTTTAACGTACTTTTATATGCTATGTGAAAATCCTTTTACTGATTGCGTGCTGCATTCAAAAATTACTGGTGGAAGTTATATCAGCTGGGAAGCTGTTGCTAGTTGTCGACCATTCCGGGACAGGCTAACAGAATAACATGTATATAATTTGTGTTACTAGATATTTCGATTATTATGTTTGTTTGTTCGCTCATCGTGAGAATATGTAACTTAGCAAGAGTGACAGACGTAAGAAATACCTTTATTTTCCGTGTATAGTTTAGAAAGGAAAGAAGATATAAAATATAGCCATTAATGATTTACGGCGGGGTGTCGCACTCCCATAAGTCGATCCAAAAAGTGAAGCTGGCTCTTTTATTTGTTTCCCCTCTACACCTAATTTTGCCAGGTAAGGGTGATATCATAAGTACATCTTGTTTCGCCATGTGCTTGTGTTCACGGAACATGGGATCGAAAACATCTTGAAATAAAATTGCACTTTACACTCATTGAAATTTTTTGCACGGTAACAAGTTCATATTATTCGAATAGCACACTGAGAGGAGTAGGAACTGAGGTAGGAGTAATGGGGTTAAGTACCCACTAAATAAATTGGTAAAATACAAGCCTTCACGGAGAATAAAGACAATTTTTCGGCACTTGCGCACCTGTGCACCTGTTCACTCTGTTGTTTACCTTAGCACCCTGTGTACCGCTTGCCCCCTGTATGCTTCAATACACCCCGTTGTGCACCTTAGCATCCTGTGTACCGCTTGCCCCCTGTATGCTTCAGTACACCCTGTTTTGCACCTTAGCAACCTGTGTACCGCTTGTCCCCTGTATGCTTCAGTACACCGTTGTCTACCTTAGTACTCGGTGTACTGCTTGCCCCCTATATGCTTCGACACACTAAATTAAGTAGCTGAATCAGTAGGCCTGAATGTTACTACGATTATAATCGAGCTGACGAGTATTCAAAATCAAAAGCGCACTGACAAAATACCATGCTAAAAAAAAACACAATAGTATTTAACATTTTTCCGAAACTGAAAGGGGGAGCAGTCGCTGCCCCTGCTCCCCCTTGCTACGTCCCTGCTCCTGTTTAGGGTAGTAGCACCTCTAGACCGGGAGCCCAGAGGGTTTGGCTAGATGGGAAGGTAACCAATTGCCTGGTACATCACAATGTTCACAGTGCATTCCAGGCCATTCCTGTATATGAAACCAGACGACTGGCAAACCGGCTGTGGTGGGTGTGGCTGGGAGAGCAATTAAAGTCACCTAAAAGGCTAACCTAGATCAGCTTTCATGGTAACCACTTCAAAGTAAGTACAATGTGTCAGGTATGGCCACAAGAGCAACAAATGGCCATTAAATCTGGAGTCCTACCTATCATATTCCAGTAGTTTTATGGTTACACCATAAGCTCACCTAGGTTAATAAGGGGGGGGGGGGGCAGTGGTGGCCCACCAATATAAATTACTGGAAATGCCCATCCCTTACATATGAAGTGATACCTATCATTTTCCAGTTTATGTTTCAACTGGTTACATCATGAGCTCACCTAGGTCAATGAGCATTTTGGGGGTCTACTGGCAGGGGTACCCCACTTATATAAATGACTGGAAATGCCCATCCCTTACATATAGAGTCCTGCCAATCATTATTCAGTAGTTTTCAACTGGTTACTTCATGAGCTGACCTAGGTCAATGAGGGGAGGGACATTTTGAGGGTCTACTGACAGGGTACCCCACTAATAAAATTATTGGCAATGCCCATCCCTTGTATCTGAAGTCTTAACCACCATTTTCCAGTAGGTTTCAAATGCTTACCTCATGAGCTGACCTAGGTCAGCCGTGAGGGTTCAATTATTGATGATCTAGGTTAGCTTTTAGGTGACTTTAACATTGCTCTCCCAGCTACACCCACCGCAGCCGGTTTGCCATTCGTCTGGTTCCATATACAGGAATGCACTGCGAACATTGTGATGTACAAGGCAATTGGTTACCTTCCCAGCTAACCCAACCCTCTGGATTCCCGCTGTGTTTAGAGTAGTTGCGCCACCGGTAATACTTCTGGCGCTTTCTAGTCACTTCGCCCAACAACCATTTCGCCCAACTGCCATTTCGCCTAATCAGCCTGGTCATTTCGCCCAACCAGCCTGGTCGTTTCGCCCAACCAGCATGGTCATTTCGCCCAACCATCATAGTCATTTCGCCCAACCAGCAGGGTCTTAGCTAGCGATGCGTCTCGCCGTCTTTGAGACGGCTAGATCGAAATGAAAGACGGCCGAATTTGAGTGGGACGGCTTTTGAGACGCCAATAAATGGCTCTGTCCAGCCTCCCAATTTAACGTAACTATTAGTTATTTGCATGTACTACTCAGTCAACGGGCGCCGCACGTTTAAAATGATGGCACAACACTGTGAAATAAATCACTGAAAAAACCCTGACAGTCTAGTCAACAACACAATATGATAACCAACACTCAATAGCCAACCAACTAGCTAGGTAAAAAAAAATCGTTTCTTCGCGTGATCATTTTCGCACACCCGTATATATGTATTTTTTTTCCTCCTAGCTAGGTGTTGTGTATCACGGTTCTGTGAAAAGAGTGAGCTAATATTGACAGCTCCTGCGATGTTTTCCTAATATACCTGAAAAGGCAGTAGGAAAAAATTTTGCGTCGTAATAACGACCATGCAGTCTGTCTAGTTATAAAATGGCGCGAATTTCCGATTAATTTTTTATTAATGTGATAATGCGCGGGTTCGAGAAACCATTTGTCAAGGCAATACATGTTATGCAACACAAGCGATCTTGCCTCGCAGTTAGTATGAATATCAACCCTTTTTCATTACGGTCGCCATGGTCGCATTGGCGACGACCATTCTCGGCTGGCGATGAGAATTTCTGGAAAAATTAACGCTAGTCCCCAGACCCATAATACTGTGGCGATCAGTTTGCAACTGAAAATTTCACCAATGCTTTACAAAAATAACGAAGGTGCCCGCCCGATGCGGTACTACCCGGTTCCTAATTTATTACCCGAATCCTACGCAAAGTGTGATTTTTTTTGGGCAAACCGAAGGTTAGGCAGATTTCCCATTGATTTAGTGTGTTGTTAGGCTACCATGTGGTCGAAGATAACAGCAATAACGAAAGTATTCCATGGATATCTTATAACTGCGTCACAATTTCAGCGAATAAACAGATGGTTAGGCTTAGCTAGATTTCCGTTGACTTAGTGTGGTGTTAGGCTACCATGTTGGAGAAATTATTATTTATTCAATCGTTCCTTCTATTTCATAGAAGGAAAGGCTGACAAGGAAGTTTACGAGATGTTTATGGGTTATAGAAGGGATAACTAAAAAATAATAATCGCAAGTAGCTTTTTACTAATCGTTTATTGCAATGCGATCAAATTGGGCGAATAGCGCAATCTAGTGGCTATATGCGAACCCTGGGCCTGCATATTAGATAGTAGTACTAGTAGTAATAATTGTTTAAGAGCTAAATTGGATACTTATATGGTCTGATCCAATAAACGTGGAGAGCAAGCATAATCAGCGGCGGCAGTGTGATGTTGGTAGTAATGTTAATTATATGAAGTCATTAACAAGTTAATGAAAGAAACAAAAGCAAATAGAAATTACTGAGGAAGGTTTTATACCTTATATTACACCTACGTATTTGAACATGAAAACATAAAGTAAGATTTTTTTCACCGTACCCATTTTGTTAGAAAATAATATACATTAGCCTATGTCATTATTTTAATCAAAATGTACTAGCCACTGTCATCATTACTAACTAGTACTAGCTTTAAAGTAACGTTAGTAGTCAGTACTGACAGTAGTGCTACTCGATGTTGAGGCTAGGTCTAGTGTTTTTTGTACTAATATTTAGCATATCAAAGTGGTTATCAAAGTTTCATTCAGGCTATCAAAGTTTTATTCTGGGCCACCAGAATTTGGGGAAAATAAAGATTTGGTCGCCACAGGATTTTCTGTGACCGCATTCACTGGGGAATGTAAAAGGGTTGAGTATGATTGTTACCATGGTAATATATGAAGGCATGAGCTTTTTGCGCGGATTTCCTTGCTTTCTTTTCTACCTCCGTAATTTATACTTCTCAATTTCCGTGAATTTCTAACAACAGCGTTACTGTATCATTGATCCGTCATTCGCATGTTCTTCATTACCGAATCGATGCATATCCAACCTGCAGAGGGACAAAAACTATTATCCTAACACACTGTAGCATACGCAAAATACCGCAAATTGTTCTCTGGATTTTCAAAACGTTCCCAACATTATTGCAACGATATTTTCATAAATTTCCCATGATTTTCAATATTTTAGTATCATTAGAGTAAGGACAATTGAGGAGAAGTGTAGTGCTGTAGCTGCTGACTATTATTCCAGATTAAAACAGACCATTGTGTTCATTTTATGAACAGTAACATTTTAAGTATGGGTCGCCATGATGGAATGAACAAGTAGGGTGAAAACGACAGGCTAGGCATGTGGCTTCAGTGTGCACATTTTGGTGTGAAACTTTGCTTTTGAGTGTTTTAATCAATTTAAAAATCTTTATAAAATAGGCACCAAAATGTTGTCTTTATACCTCAAATTTCTCAGAGCCTCCAGGGGCTTTGACCCCTGTACCCCAACCGGGGCGTTGCCCATGGACCCTACCACAGGCCCTAAGGCAGGCCCATGGACCCCACCTATAACTGTGTCGCACTGCAAGCTGACTGACGCCCTCGGCGTTAGTATAGTATCACCCACAAAGTTCTGTGATTTTTTTTTACCCCAGGCTCATCCCTGTATATCGATGACATTAACAGAATAAAGGCATATACTCTACAAGATACACAGTAGGCTATTTTATAGTACATAATGTTCATAAATAATTCCACAAGATATTGTTTGAACTTTTTGGTGCTCAAATTCTTTGTAATATATCAATTACTATAAGCTGTTTTCATGGTGCACTTTTGCACCTAGTGTTTTATAGCATTTTTTTATGTTTGAATGCCCCAAAAAATCATGATGGCTAAGGTGCTTTCACAGCTTTCTAAGCATACTTTTTACCCCAATTGTGTCAAATAAACCATTGATAGGGGCTGGGCTTCCAGGGGCCCTAAGGCGGGCCCCTGGACCCCACCCGTTATAGGCTTCGCGCTTCGCGCTCGCGCAGGTGCCTCCGGCGCCAGATGGATAGTCTCCTGAGCAGATGAGACACCCTATTTGAAATTCCTGGCTAAGACCCTGCCAACCAGCATGGTCATTTCGCCCAACCGTGTTGGCCATTTCGCCCAACCTTATTTTTACTAATATTCAGTCAGAATAATATTACTTTTTCTATTCCACTAGTTCAATTTGATTTATTTTGGATTAGGTTACTTCGTTATATAGGTAAATAAAAAAGTGAGGTCCGCTCGATATCGATCGGAGTCTAAGCAGTTATTTCGGGTATAATGGGAGGATTACACTACTTTAGGCGTTTACGCGTACAATGGAAGTTATATTATTATACAAACACAGGGGAATCGGTCTTCATAAAAACCTATCAAACCTAACCCTTAAAACACTGATCCATCCTACTGACTAACAATTCCCGAACGTTTCCTTATTAAATTGAAAAAAATATATATAAACCCGTCCGTAATATTGAATTACTATATTTAATTTATGTAACCACTTTATCAGTGTAACCACATATGTAATCACATATGTAATCAATTTAACCACGACTTCAAGTTTCCTTAATACTCGGTTCGTAACGTTAACAATTCCCGAACGTTTACTATATCAAACCTAACCCCCTAAAACACTGATCCATCCTCAAGATTCCTTAATATTCGGTTCGTGTCCTGTAACGTTAAAAATTCCCGAACGTTTCCTTACTAAAGTTTTACAAAGTAAAGGACTTCAAGTTTCCCTAATATTCCTTAATATTCGAACGTTTACTATCAAACCTAACCCCTAACACACTGATCAATCCTCAAGTTTCCTTAATATTCGGTCCGTATCCTGTAACGTTAACAATTCCCGAACGTTTCCTTTTGAAATATCATATTTAATCAAGGTTGGGCGAAATGACCAGACTGGTTGGGCGAAATGACCAACACGGTTGGGCGAAATGACCAGGCTGGTTGGGCGAAATAACCAGGCTGGTTGGGCGAAATGACCAAGCTGGTTGGGCGAAATGGTAAGGTTGGGCGAAATGGCAGTTGGGCGAAATGGCAGTTGGGCGAAGTGTCCTGCTTCCCCTTCTGGCGTTCCATAGATATACTTCATTGAACAGTTGTCAACATTGAAACCACTGATCTGTACAGATCAGTGATTGAAACGCTGTTAATTCAAGGCAAAGGAAGCTCAGTCCTGTGGCTAACGTTACAGTCACTAACTAAGTTACAGTAGAGCAGGTAAGGCTAGTTCAGGGCACAGATTCTTGGTGGAGCTACAAACCCTACTACTGTAGTAGGAATAGGATAATTATAGGCACTAGGTCGATGTTGGCTCCAGTGTTACTATTACTATACGTGTTTTCTTTATGTTAGTGACAGCAAGATGAACTAAGGCGTATCCTAAGTCAGGCCTAGGCTGGCCTGTTATGGCCTAGGGAGTAGAGGTCCTAGGCCTAGGGCCCTAGCTTAGTATTTGTAATATATTTATGTAAATATGACTAATTTAAGCCTAGTCTTGCGTTTGTAGCCTAACTTATTTGCCTCTAGTCTTATGAACAAATTAAGTAGGCCTAGGATTCGACTTTTTGACCATCCCATATCATTTGTGTCATTCGGTGTACAGTAGCCAAAGCAATATTGTATCCCTAGAAAACAGATCAGACAGTTGGTGCAACTTTTCAGAATTATGTTCAGATTTTGGAATTTGCAGTCTGGTGATTCTGTTCAATGACAGGGTTTGGTTCACTTGTCAATTAGAATGTTTGCCCCAAGTACCATGCAGGAAAAGAATATTCTTGATCATCCAAGTCAGGTCTATCCTTAAAGTTAAAGGCTTAATTCTTAACTGCAGGGCAGTGATACACCTACATGTGGTTGTTAAGCCAGATCTTCCGTTCAATTTGTTTATTCACGTTTAGGGAATGGGCTTGATTCTGCTCATCTACTGGTTCTTGGAACAATATCATTCACCATGGCTGCACTGCCATGATGACCTACTAAACTATATAAATTAAAAAAGGCTAATATAAGTTTTGTAGAATTCATGGCCCTGTTGGCCTATACATGTAGGTAACATTTCTTAGCATTCTCTAAGGGAGAACTGATCATTGGATAGTGATAAACCCTTAATGCCTTGATCAAACCTATATTTTTTGTTTAGCAGTGTTTTCGTTTGTTGTGAAGTGTATCCAGTCACATTAGTGACTGGATGCTAAGTCTTTGGTTATTATTTCAATTTAGCCTTCAAGTACTACATCTTTAATTACATAAGCACAGTATTCTGTCGCAACCTTTGAGACCCTGATAATATTTTTCATTTTTTTAAAACCTATAGAAGTGGGAAAAGTTACAGTACTGTATATATAGCAATCTTATATTTAATGATAGAAAATGAAAACTTGTTGGGACATGCAGCCGCAACAAACCACCCAACCGAACAGCAACGAGAGAAAGGAAATTAAATATTAAAAATGTCTATTGTCTAGAGCTCTAGAGCTTTATGAATGTTAGCAAAAAATGTTACCCAGCCAAATGTCAGTGAAGGAAGGTCAGGAAGTTTTACTTTATTTCTAGTTAAAAGGAGTGTTAAGATGAATTTATTCTTTGTTTCTGACTTTCCTTAAAGTACTAGGTGTTTTACCTCTCTCTTAATCTACAGGTTTCACTCGCAACAAAAATCTTTGGTTCATATTGAAGCTATTTCTGCAAGATGTCTGAGGAGAAAAAAGACAAGCATTTCGCAGCTCTAGTGTTGGCCAGGGGTGGGAGTAAGGGAATCCCCTTGAAAAATATAAAACCATTAGCTGGTTTGCCACTTGTGGCTTGGTGCTTGAGAGCCCTACTTGACTCCGGAGGTAAAGTAAAACATTTTAATTTTCCTGAAAACTTGTTTTGTCACTTGCAAAAGCTGGTACTGTACAGACTCATTGCTTAGATTGGTCAGAAGAAGCTAGGGTCCTTGTAAGAGACGGGATTACTCAGACATTTATTTGAAGCAGTCTTTTGTCTTGATCAGCACATTCTCCAAACCAAGCAAGATTTAATCAAAGTAAGATTGTAATTGATGATACAAAGAAACCTGGTTAGTGTTTGTTATATGGTTGATGAGCAAGTAATAGGTCTCTAAAGAATTAATTTTATTGAATATCTTTATAGATTTCATACTTTGATAAATTTGAAAGATATGGTTTTGAGTAACAATTAGTACCAGTAGCCTTGATAGTAACAATGGTTTGATGTTGATGGCGTAAATGCAAGAGGCTGTATAATTAGATGCCTTTGTGCCGTTCTGTAGAAGTACCACAGAAACCTACATTGACAGTTGATGGGCTGTTCTGTAGAAGTACCACAGAAACCTACATTGACAGTTGATGGGATTTCAGCCGGATGGCCACAGAATGTAGCTTATGTTGCCATGATAGCAAGAGATACATGAACAAAGCATATTTGACAGACCTGCAAGGCTCACAGTAAAACAGGTTTAAAACTTTCATGTCCAGAATATGACATGGTAAAAGTCACATTAGTTTCTTTTTTAGTTGTAATTCTTATCAATCAGTGAATAGATTGATGAGCTGTTTGAGTCTTCCAGGTGACCATTTGCGTAGTATTGCGTAAAGCCAGTCGATTATATATTGTACATTAACTCTGTCCGTGTACAGTACTAATTGCATAGTATCTGATAAACATTGCAGAATTTGACAGCGTCTGGGTTTCCACGGATCACGATGAAATAGCCAGGATATCGCAAGAGTGGGGTGCTCAGGTGTTCAGGAGGAGTGCGCAGACAGCAGCAGACAAATCTCCATCCATCGATGCTGTAAAAGAATTTGCAACCCACCACCCTGGTATGATAATAGTTCTTTACCCAATGTTTGCAACCCACCACCTTGGTATGATAATAGTACTTTACCCAATGTTTGGAATGTTAATTGTATTGTTACTTCTCATGGTTATATGACACCTCAGGAAATAACTGATCCAGTATCGAAATCCTAAAACCGCTACGCAATGCGGTTAGATTGCTATACAAAGCAAAGATTTATATAGCAGTGTTATAGCAGTGTTTGCCATGTCAGGAACCGTAGTACTTTGTAAGAGACAAAACTGAGAGACTTCAAAGCTGCTACACAAACTCTGCACACTCAATTATTCTTTGCAGCTGTACCTGATCTGATTAATTCCCCCCCCTCCCCCCCCGTTTATGGCAGAATGTGTAGGAGTGGGAAGCAGTTGACCCTAACAGATGATTGATCAAGGTTGGGCAGGGTGGAACAGCTAGCCTGACAGATGTTTAATTGAATCATGGTAAATAGACATGCTTACTGGATCATGATGTACATTACCTGTGTGTTGACACTTTGATTGTAAGTTGAGTGCTCGCATCAACAGTTTGCTTTATTCCATTTCCCTCCAAGTGAAATCCAAGCATCATTTAGTCAAAGTTGTCACCATTACATATGAAATTGGGTGAATTGGAAGTTGATATTAACTCGAGGCTAACAGACATGTTCTGTTAGTACTCTGTAATTGATGTACAGTAACAGCCAGCAATGTTTGTGTTAATTTGAAACATGATGAAATACAGTATATTATGGTATGTTTAAATGGCCGTTATCAGCATAAATTCACTGTAGAAACTGTACTTAGGAGATAGCTTAGCATATTGCAAACTGTTACTGTATGACCCCAATGTGTGTGAACAAGTGTAGTATTTGAGTATATATGGCAATTCACAAGCACCTGTTCTACCCGTAAATGAGGGGCTGAGTGGGAGGTGCTGAGAAGGCGGTGCTGAGTGGGAAAGGCTGAATAGTCCACAAACATAATGTTGTATTTCAACAAATCGACTGGTTTACTTCAAGTAATGTTTGCCTTTTCTTTGGCTTTCCTCTTCCCAGAGGTAGACTACATTGCTCAAGTGCAGTGCACGTCTCCCTGTCTTCATCCTTTCCATGTTGCTGGTCCTTGTCGTATGATGAGAGAGGAAGGCTTTGATTCGGTCTTTGCTGTTACAAGACGACATGGTTTCAGGTGGCAGGAAGTACATGGAGGTATTGTAACCCATAATGCATTCATTTTTGTTGAATTTTGTAAAGTGTACAATTCAATAACTTGAACTTTATAAGGTTGTGGAACCTGAGGATGTAAAATCAACGCAAGTAAAAAATGTATGTGGAGGTTGCTTCGACAATACATCTTCAATTTGGTTATAGTACGAGTGCAGGTGACTATTCTAGAATACTAGTATGAGTACAGGTGACTATGCCAGTATGCTGGAATACTAGTATGAGTATACTGTAGGTGCCTATATGCTAGAATACTAGTATGAGTACAGGTGCCCATTATAGAATACAAAATACTGGTGACTATGCTAGGATATGAGTATGAGTACAGACGACTATACTAGAATACTAGTATGAGTACAGGTGACTATGCTATGATATTAGTATGAGTACAGGTAACTATGGTACAATACTAGTATGAGTACAGGTAACTATGATACAATACGAGTAGGAGTACAGGTGACTATGCTAGAATACTAGTAGGAGTACAGGTGACTATACTAGAATACTAGTAGGAGTACAGGTGACTATACTAGAATACTAGTATGAGTATAAGTGACTACTGGAATACTAGTATGAGTACAGGTGACTATGCTAGAATACTAGTAGGAGTACAGGTGACTATACTAGAATACTAGTATGAGTATAAGTGACTACTGGAATACTAGTATGAGTACAGGTGACTATGCTAGAATACTAGTATGAGTACAGGTGACTATGGTACAATACTCGTATGAGTACAGGTAACTATGATACAATACGAGTAGGAGTACAGGTGACTATGGTAGAATACTAGTATGAGTACAGGTGACTATACTAGAATACTAGTATGAGTACAACTGACTACTGGAATACTAGTATGAGTACAGGTGACTATGCTAGAATACTAGTATGAGTACAGGTAACTACACTAGAATACTAGTACGAGTACAGGTAACCATGCTAGAATACGAAATACAGGTGACTAGATGCTAGGATATGAGTATGAGTACAGGCGACTATACGAGAATACTAGTATAAGTACAGGTGACTATGGTAGAATACTAGTATTAGTACAGGTGACTATGATAGAATACTAGTATGAGTACAGTATGCGTACATGTGACTATACTAAAGTACTAGTATGAGTACAGGTGACTATGCTGGAATGCAAATATGAGTACAGACTCCCTAAAAGTCTGTTATGGAATCAGATATGTTTTGCCCCTGTCCTCCCTTCCTCGTCAACTTTGATACTTTGATTAACCATACTGTACATTTCTAATCATACTACATTACCAATAGTACTGGTAATCAAGGAACATTTGATATTCATATATGGTACCATATGCAGTTCTTGTGCAAAACGGGCATAATTGTAACTCAATTGCAAATTTGTACGAATTTCAATATTTATTATTTCTAAACATAATTGATAAACCTTGGAGCTGTTTTCGAAAAATACACATGCTCAAATGATTTGTGGTGTATACTATAACTAATGACATTGATCATTTCAAAAATGCAAGCTAACCATTGATTTAAGGTTGTGTACTTTTCTTCCGTTACCATTCCATCCATTGGATCCAATTGGTATCAAATTGACTTAATATATGCCATAAGTAAATATGACAATCATTTCCAGTTTGCTTGTTCAGCTTTTCCACAAACAAGCAAACCTCACCCACTTGTGTCCATACAGTAGTGTATATATTAAGGTAGATATACTGTGTGCTAGTGCGCAAAGAATATATTTATTATGCGGTGCAGAAAAATGCGTTCAAAATGGTTGGATTGCTACACAAGTGTACAGAGATTAAAACCAGGGTGTTTTTGTACACACAAGCTTGGTATCTTTAGTGTTTGGATAACAACGCAACATGCTACACAAAATGTTAGCACTAAGTCTGTAAATTATGCCCTTGTAAAATTACATGCCGAGGACCATTATAAATTATGTGTTATAACTCAATTAATTATGATAAAGAGCCAAATGATATGTGTTTAGGAAATTGTAAGAGAATGTTCTTTAAATGCAATAATTCTTGAAAAACTTAAAGGTAACTAGAACTGTATATTAGCCCTTGAAATTACCCCATTTTGAAAACAACTCTGTCATATTGCATATTGCAATCAAATTAAGATCCACAGAGAGTCACTTGAGTGTGGAAAGGATGAGAATGAGATTAGGTAATATTTGACCTTTGACCGTCAGATTCGCAGGGTTTGTCAGAAACTTTGCTGATTGCTGTACAAGCGTGGTAAATTACAGCAAGGAACATAACAAACTGTGTAAAGGAAACAGTAATATATCCATGGATACTGTCATTGAAGTAAATAATGTGGATTATTTCTGAAGAGAAAGCTTAAATGATATAAATGTTCCAAAACAAGGTTTTGACAACCAATATTCACTAATATTGTATAATATTCACCATGCATTGCAATAGGTATTTATTACCATAAAATTGAACATGCGGTTAATTGAATAATGTTAAGGTACTGCAAATACAGTATTATATACCTGTGTGTATTATGTGGTACATTGCATACACCCATATGCAGCAGTTGCAATCATCGAGCAAGGACACCAGTTTAATTACTTAGACAAATTTGTTAAGTAAAATAAAGTTATCAAATAGATCTGTAAAATTGCTGCAAATGATACTGTCATCATCAATTCTTTGTTCAATGGTCCTTAAATGTATGTATTTTGTGTACTTTCTATTTACATAGCCAGAGAAGTTAGCCTCAGTCCTTTCCTCATATTATTTACATGCACAATCAATACAATTTTGTGTACAATTCTACTGTAGTAAAGCTCCATATATACTGTGCATCATACTATAAATTTATGTACAGTATGTGTTTATCAGATTAAATTGAATTTGAAAGCCACCTTTTTCATCCCTGGGGAATGCATTCAAACTGTTTGAAGAGGTCAGAGGTGATGTTTCCATTGTGGAAGGGATTTTTCCCTCCATATTTCCCACATTTTTTTGCAAAGTGTGTCATTTTTTTTCTTCAACATCAACTTAACTTAAGTTTGGTGTAGCTATGTTTGCAGGGGGCACTAGAAAACTGTAAAACGACAATTCGCAGGAAATGGATTGGTCCCATAGTTAATGCTTAGAATACACAGGAAACAATATTACACTAGTAGGTCTGGTGATGCTAAGTCATTTTAAAGATTCAAAGTTAGAGTTGTTGGCCTTGAATGTGAGAAACTCATAAATGAAAATTGAACCTTCAACAAGAAAGACAGAAAACACTGTGCCTAGATATCCAGCCTTTTCTAGATCAGAGAAATTAACTTGCAGATAAATATGGATGGCTTTTTTAAAATGTAAATTGAGACAAGCTCTCAAAATAGGTCCATACATTTTATGATAGTGTATGTACACTAAGATATGGAGTATATATATACTGTATGTGTTTGTCAGGATTTTGTCAAAGAAGCTGTGCAAGTCACATAGCATGACTACTGTATGTGGAAGCAATGTTGGGAATGTAGCAAAATATAACAGCAAGTTGGTAGTTTTTATTTTCAATACAAAATGGCCAAAATAATGACAGTACTTGACAGTTCAGATTCAACATGAATGAGAGACTGCTGTATATATTTACACCAGTGGTGTAATCGTACTTTTTATCTGGGAGTGGGGGGGGGGGGGGGGCAAAGAGTTCGAGTGGGAGGCAAGTTCTGTGTGCGACTAGGTTGGTCATTATACTAAGGTACTTTTGCAATATGCTCCATTCCCAAACACTTGTTACCATGGTTACAGTACTGTTATGAATGTTTCTTAACAGAAACAGACATTGAACAGTCTATTCCTGAGTTCCATCCACTAAATTGTTGCGATGGTCCAACTCAACATATTAACTTGATACACATGTAGGGAAAGTCACTATACTCATTCATAGCTCTGTGCTCAGTTCTCATAAATCTATTGTCTATAAAAGCCCATGCATGTATTTTCTTTATGATTGATTGGATGATTGACTTTTTCAGTAAAATTTGTTTGCCAAATTTAGAATTTGGATATACTTTAAACTAAAAAAATGCTATAGCGATGGGAATTTGATAATTGGGTTCATTTTTTCGTCCTTTCAATTGTTTTGTCTGAAGTTCTCATTTTGGTCTGGACTATTCTTTCATCAGTACAGTTTAAGCTATCCCACAGTCTATGATTTACTTTATTTATAGTTTAAGTGTATTTGTAAATTAAGCTTCATTTGACATTCTTTCAGCAACTACAAAACTCTCTTTCCATCACCATAGTCCATCGTTTTATCGGACATTGGGGCCTCATAGCGATGACAGAAAGCTAAATATAAATAGGATAATGTTTAACTCGAGATGCAATTGGCTGGTACCAATTTGAGATTTCCCCTAATATACGGACAAACATCAACCGTGAACTGGTTTTAACTGAGCCTTTAAAGGTATTTTGAAGTTTTCGTCCAATATTTTCTTGGCCCATCAATGTCATTTAGGGAAGGGGGGGAGGGCAAGTGGGGGACATTTGACTGGGGGCTGCTGCACAGATGAAATATATACTGTATGTCATCGTCTGATATAAGCCTGTACATATGTAAGATTTCTGTCTGGGCAGAGATACTTACATTGCAAAATGTATGATGAAATGTGGGGGAATTCCAATCACTTAGGAGTCACCAAATATATACTGCCTACGGATCAAAGTTTAACATGGCTGGTGTTTGTAGATCAACAGAGGTTACGATTCATGGCAGTCCTAATACAGTATAGTGTGCAATTCCTCAGAATAAATGTTTATCATCTATCACATTGCAAAATGCTATGAAAAATGATCAAATAGCAAAAATGTGTAGGTAATTTAATAGGTAATTTAGTAGATAATTTAGTAGGTAATTCAGCAGGTGATTTAGTTTTTTAGAGGGGGGGGGGGTTGGTGGGGGTGCAGGTAGCATTGTAGTTAAAATGAAAGTGACAAATAATACAGAGCCTTCAAAACTGCTGTGTACACAAGATATGAATGCTAAATTGTTTCCTGGTTTCCTTTAACTGCAAGCAGAGATTGACAGGATATTGAATTAACTGTTGTTTACATGTACTTTACATAAGGTCAATGCAGCTGTTTGCACTAATTTACATACAAATGTTTAATTATATCTATATTGTTATTGTTTTGTGTTATGATTGAGTTGTATGCATTTGCAATTGAATCAACTGTAAAAGCCAAGCTAGGTGATGCAGCCTAAAAGATTTAGGCGTCTGTACATAAAGTGCTAACCACACCTGCCTTTCATGTTTACTTTAATTTTCACCCAACTATACACTACAGTACAGTATATACAGTATTCTGTATGGTTGTAGCTCATCATAGACATACTGTACTTGTATCAATGCACAGAGCAATGCATTAAAATATTCTGTATGGTTGTAGCTCATCTTAAGCACAGAGCAATGCATTAACATATTCTGTATGGTTGTAGCTCATCTTAAGCACAGAGCAATGCATTAACATACTCTGTATGGTTGTACTGTAGCTCATAAACATACTGTACTTGAATCAATGCACAGAGCAATGCATTAAAAATTCTGTATGGTTGTAGCTCATCATAGACATACTGTGCTTGTATCAATGCACAGAGCACTACATTAAAAATTATGTATGGTTGTAGCTCATCATAGACATGCTTGTATCAATGCACAGAGCAATGCATTAACATATTCTGTATGGTTTTAGCTCATCATAGACATACTGTACTTGTATCAATGCACAGAGCAATGCATTAAAGTATTTTGTATGGTTGTAGCTCTTACATACTTGTAACAATGCACAGCAATGTATTAACATATTCTGTACATGTATATAGAATCAAAGGACAAAAAACTCCCAAGGTTGTAAATTTTAAGGTGAAGTTGTTGATGGTTTGTTAGTATAATAACTACTACAGTCCTTTGTGCTTGTTGCTTAATGACTCTTAATAAGCACTGTTCTGGTGGTTCTTAGCCTTCCAGTTGTTCCTAGGGTATAATGATGACTATAGAATATACAGATGTTGATGGCTGACTCTGTCCCACCATACAGTAGTTGTAATGCTTTGAGAGTGGCAAATGTAAAACATATCTATACTGTACTTTAGGCATAGTGTGAACCAGAATTGCAAATTGTGAATGTCACTTAATCAAACTACTGTACTGACCTCAATTGTGATGTGTATGTTATATGCACTGCGGAAGGGGCGAGAGGACAACTACTGACAGAACATGCAGGTGGGGGGGGGGGAGGGGGAGGAGGGGGAGAGGAATATCTATACAAGATTGGTTTTTATTGACCTGTCCATAGTTGATGTAAAATATGATCTGTAACATAGGGTTCCCAGTCATGTAGAACTGTAAAGTATGTAGAAATCATCCAGCATACATTTATTTTTGACCTGTGGTCCATGTTTTCATACTGTACTCATCAGATAAGTGGATAATCTGGATCTGGGCAGTCCAGATAAAAAGAAAATCCAACATTTCTCTGCATCCACTTCAGTTTTCTTGGCCAGCTCTTCAGATTACATTTACAAGTACACTACAGCGTGTGTTCGTTATCTCAATTACAAAGCCCCTTTGTGATGAGCACATGTGTTTTAAGCAAAGGATGCCCTTGTTTGTACAGATAAAGTACAATGGCACACTGTGCTTAACTATCAGAACTATACTAGTTTCTTCTCATACCATGATAAATGCTGATCCTACTCTCTCTCTGTATGTAAATCCATATGTTTACTGTAAGATATTTTTTGTGCATTCTACTAGGTGGAAAGACAGCACCTCTTAATTTGGACCCCAAAAATAGACCCCGAAGGCAGGACTGGGATGGTGAGCTCATCGAGAATGGCTCTTTTTACTTTGCTACTAGGGAGCTTATCCTTGATGGCCTGTTTCAAGGTGGAAAGTAAGAATTTTTTGATATAGTTTTTAATCTTTTCCTGATAATGTGTTTAATCCTGACAATGTGTTTAATTCCATACACTAGCACACTGTGTTTGAATTGATGAACAGAAGAGTTTTTTACAGTTATGTTGGTTGCATCACCAATTATCCACTGATTAAGCCTGCGGCAAAACCTAAAAGCATGCCAACAGTGGTTTAACAAATTAACTTCTATGTTTAATTATGGATTTCACATCTGTATGCAGTATAAATATGTGCAGGCCAAAATTTAGCATTTGTGCGATCATACAGTATGTTAAGTAAGTTATTGAAATGTACACACACATGACTACATTCTTAGGCTGCTGGAAACTGAAGACCAAATGTAGAAGTGTAAAAGATTCTTTTACTTTTATTATGCAAATGAAATGCAATTAAGTGTTCAATGGCATGCATAGCTGGTCATTATGATTAAGCAGTCATACATGTGTTTGTTTGTTATGCCAGACATTCTCTTTTGCTTTTAAGTATAAAAGCAGAGAGTTATTATGTTAAAAGAGTTCTTTCTAGGTCTTGACTTTATATACATGTAGTAGTAGTAGTTATTAGTTTTATTAAATGCCCGGACCACACTTGCCTCTTACTTTACATTTGATATCAGTTACAAAAGGTAACTACACATTGAGAGGTGTACATATTTTTCTATGTGTTCGTACGGTAGATTTAATAATACCTAGACGGAAGTAAATGCTGTGAAAAGTCATCCTCATTGCTTAAAAAATGACCCATTTTCATTCCTTAAGACACAGTTGTTTGAAATATTTATTTTAAACATAATAATAAACTTAAAAAAAAAAATTTAAAAAAAAGGAATAAATAAATCCCCTTTTTGTGCTTATATTTGCAGGATTGGCTACTTTGAAATGCAGGCAGAATACAGCGTAGACATAGATACAGATATTGACTGGCCAATAGCAGAACAGCGTGTTCTGAAATTTGGTTATTTTGGGAAAACTAGACCCCAAGGTATATGTCTGGTCGTTCTAGGAGCCGATGGAGTTCTCACCGATAACCAGGTCCATTTGACATCCACGGGTAAGATTATTATTTAAATAGAACTTTTAGGTTATGTACTTAGTTGTTTTACTCCACAACTTTGTCTTTTTGATGAACTTTCAAAGAATGACTTTTTCAAAATAATGAAAAGGTATTCCAACGTTTTCCAAAATCCTGACTTCCCAGGAGGTTTTGCATAATATGCCACAAATCATTCCATTCATTTCCTCTTGATCTCCAGAAAATGGTTGTTCAAGGGCAGTCTAAGAGGGTCTTTTAGGTCTTCAATAACAATGCATCCATCATTTTATTGTTTGCAGGTGAGGAGTTTAGATCATTTAACTACAGTGATACAATAGGGATTAAGCAGCTGCAAGCAAGAGGAGTAGAAGTCAAAGTTATTGCTGGTAAGTCTCTAAAGATTTTCCTTTCAAATGTTGTAGATTTTGGTAGAGCTGTCAATGCATTTTTTGGGTAAAAGGAGGTCAGTAAAACTTATCTTTTAATGAGGCACTGGTCTTTTGAAGATAATGCATGTGAAAAGTTAAGTTTCAAATAATGAAATACAAAAACCCAATATTTTAAGTTTTCCACTTTGTGATTTACATATGAATATTCAGTATGAATATGTGTCAGGTCAATGAAACAGGTCAGAACTGAACAAACTCAATAATTAATCACTGATTGACTTTCACCGTTGAAGAAGACTTATGAGGTTGTGCGACTTTGATTGCATATTAGTTTTGAGTGAGACTCGGTAGGGTTGGTATTTCTTGATGGCCAAATGCCAAGAAAATCAGGCTATTTAACGGCTAGCATAAAGCGGATTTTGTCATACTCCAGATGTAAAACGAACACTTGTAGTTTTCGGCCTTAGACATTAAAAAATGAAAAATCAATACAGTAACTGATATATGGGAGAACTTGATTTTAGCAAAATTTTAGATACAATTTTATAAGCACTTGCATTTTTTTTGGTGATAAGATGCATAGAGGATTTGAACTAGTAAATGCTGCTACCAGCCCTATGTCTGATCCCTATAAAACAGTGCCTTGCTGTGGGCCAGTGGGATGGGGGGGTACCATGCAGAACCCATTTGATGTTAAAAAAAGTGGGACAATGTATTTGTTTCCTTACATACTTCTTATAATATCATTTTATAGCCACAGATGTTTAGTATATGAACCATGAGATATTATTCTCAGTGTCACTCAACCAGTTGTTTATACTCTTTTATACAACACCTAATTGCATTCTGGTCATTTGATTGGTCAATTGCTTGTTGATTGCATGCAAAATCCGCTCTATACCACTCTATGAAATAGAACCATGGGTTATACTTTTTTGGTAGCACTTTTTTCAATGGTAAGAGAGCAGAGAAACCTGTCTGTTCAAAACAATCTGTTGCATGAGTGCATTTTACCCATCTTAATATAGTATGTTGTATAAAACAAATAATGAATGGTTTCCATTCATGCAATAGTGCAAATATTTCATGAGTTGAAAGATGGAATGTTCCATTCAACAAGGTGTAGCCGAGTTGAATGGAATAAATCACATCTTTCAACGAAATATTTGTAATTTATTCCATTCAACTCGGCTACACCTTGTTGAATGGAACATTCCATCTTTCAACTCATGAAATATTTGCACTATTGCACGAATGGAAACCATTCATTATTTGTATAACACATGTACAGTACCAGCAATGCGTCATTTCTCTCCCACATGAAGACATGACTGAGAAACATATCATCACAAAGAGACAAACTCTTTTGATCTAACATTTTGTTACCAGGTGACGATGGGGCTGAGAGTAGAAAAGGTAGTACCCAAAGTAGAGTCCATGCGCTTGATTACCAATCTTTTCTTGCTATCCATATCCATCAAATACTCTAGACCAAAAACACTAAAAGCTCTTTCTTTCCACAAATATATATATATTTTTTATATCAACAGTGATTCTCAAAATGAGATATGCATTCAAATATTTGACAAAGGAGTGTGTATTCCACTACAACTTATTCAATGGCATGAGAAAAGGAAGTAAGAAGAAAAAAAGATCTATTTAATTAGAAAAATGAGGAAATGTACTTTTTCTGATATTGAAAATGGTGAACCACAGGAATGTCTAGATTTTATCTCTTTAAAGATTCTAAAATGTTAGTTCAGATAATATGTAATTGAGCATCAGGGAATAATCAGGGATGTAAGTCTTCCGTATTTTTACGGAAATCCGTTTTTTTTTTTGAATTCCAATAAAGTTCCGTACGAATATCAAAGACCCAACGCGGCAAAATGCCTGGCCCGTTGCAGCAAGCTAACTTCAAATTTTCACTCATCGATCAACCAAAGTACCATTCACACGTCGCATTGCACTGTACAACATTGTGCCATGTGAACATCGTTGCGTACGTGCGAACTTCAAGTAGCCATAGCTCATTTCTGTCGTTGAAAAACCTTCCCTCATTCACGTTGATTGAACTGCTAGTTAATATCTTCGTAACTGCTGGTGCTGGATATAAGTTTCGGAATTAACGCTTGTGATATTTGTGTGCGGCGGAAATCTAAGGGATACGCATATGAAAGTCGATATTTGTGATCGCATTCGAATGTGAGACTGTTTTTTATTCCGGAGTTCGCTGCGACGTATTCGTAACTTTGAGCTAGCCTAACATAACGATAGTGCGTGAGTAGTAAGAACTAGGGGTAGGATGTGTTAGCGCTAATACTTCTGAGCTAGCCTAACATAACGATAGTGTGTAAGTAGTCAGAGTTAGGAGTAGGATGTGTTAGGACGGCATTCACCCGGGGTCTCCGAATAGTTTTCCGTTTTTTTTTTTGGGCTGCACTTACATCCCTGAATAATGTATAAAGTACCATATGACAAAATGATAGGAAACTCATGATCAAAATCATTAGGCTGTTAGCAGTTTTTGTAATGGAAATTCAATAGTGTTCTGAGTATTTTTGTACATAGAAATTTCAAATGCATTTTTCAGTATTTTAATGAAGAAAAAGAAATATGGAAATGATAAAACAAAGAAACGAAAAAACAAATTCCAAAGACTTTGATGATTCCAAAGACTCTTGTTACAAAATATTTTACGTAACCAAGTAATTGGCAAATATAAATCACATTAATGCAAGCCTTCGGATTGTCAATTTGAGAATCACTGTACGGTAAAGAAATTTCTTGTAAAGGAAACACACTGCCCTCTTTTAAGTTGATCCTTCTGGTCAAAAGTCATGTCTCATCTTTGTTGCCTCGTCTCTTTGTCACGTTCCTTCGCATGGTTAATGCATTCACATCTTTCTGTGCATACCAAATACATATTCCGAATATAGGGAAGAGGAATACGACAGATATGGATACCGTTTGTGCATCTTGATGGATAGCTCTGAATATAGCTGCAGTAATTAATTGAGATCTTGCTTGTTTGTAAGTTGAATTAAATCTGATAATATGGGCTGTGTGTGTGTAGGCTTGTACTGTATGATTTAAGTAGTGAAGTTGGACCAGCTTTGTGGGTTGTGTGTGTATGATTTAAGTAGTGAAGTAGAACCAGCTGTAGGCTTGTATGATATAAGTAGTGAAGTAGGACCAGATTTGTGGGCTGTGTGTGCAGACTTGTATGATTCATTGATTTAAGTTGGGAAGTAGGAGCAGCTATGTGTGTGTGTAGGCTTGTATGATTTAAGTAGTGAAGTAGGACCAGCTGTAGGCTTGTATGATATAAGTAGTGAAGTAGGACCAGATTTGTGGGCTGTGTGTGTAGACTTGTATGATTCATTGATTTAAGTAGGGAAGTAGGAGCAGCTATGTGTGTGTATGTGTGTGTGTGTGTAGGCTTGTATGATTTAAGTAGTGAAGTAGGACCAGCAGTGTGTGTGTAGGCTTGTATGATTTAAGTAGTGAAGTAGGACCAGCAGTGTGTGTGTAGGCTTGTATGATTTAAGTAGTGAAGTAGGACCAGCTGTGTGTGTGTGTGTAGGCTTGTATGATTTAAGTAGTGAAGTAGGGCCAGCTGTGTGTGTGTGTAGGCTTGTATGATTTAAGTAGTGAAGTAGGACCAGCTGTGTGGGCTGTGTGTGTAGGCTTGTATGATATAAGTAGGGAAGTAGGACCAGCTGTGTGGGCTGTGTGTGTGACATGTGTAGGCTTGTATTGTTTATGTACTCTGCACCACATAAACAAAACAAAAATCTATGTCTATGCCTTTGATAAAATCAATATCATCAAACTTCACCTTTAACAAGAAATATTTATAAAAGGAAAAAATAAATATCTAAAACTACACCTTGGAAGCAGTGTCCCTTTAAATCACATGAGATTACATTAAAATGACTTGCATTGTTTGCGATCATTCATCAAGAACAATTGCTGCAGAGAGAGAGAGACAGCTATGCAACATCACACACCATTATATAAAGGAGCTGACATTTTTTCAGCTTTATTTCATTTTTTGGTCTTTCAAGAGACTAAAAAATTTCCACTTTTCACCATATTTCAACATCCTCATTTTCAATCGAGTGAGTCCATCATAGTTTTTGTGTCTGTTCAATTTGATTTGCAAGATTTTTCAGAGCTATGGCATGTTTCTGACAACTACTGTAGACTGTACCTTGGTTCTTAATGAATCTTTAAAACATTTCCTAGCGTGTCAAAATTTGGATCAAACGAAAATCAAGTTTGGAAGAAAGGAAAAGAAAAGGATTATTTGAAGTCCACCTAAAATGCTACAGAATGAGTTACAGAAACAAAATGGTGAATTCCAGAAGTTTTTGTGAGACACCATTAATTTGTGAGAGTTCTAAACCTGGACATACTGTAGAAGGAGTATAATGTTGGATTTGAAACCATCGTCAGTTTATATTTATGAAGAAGCCCTTTTTTTTGCCTCACTTTTGGCTGTTTTTCTTTACAGATGGGCAGAGCAGTATCCTAGATAGCCTTGCGAAAAGGCTTGGTGCTGATATAGTAATGGGCTGCAACGACAAAGTCGCACAGCTGGAATCTTGGAGGAAAGAAAAACAGTTGGAATGGACTCAAGTGGCTTATATTGGTATGTCAAAGATACAAGTAATCCATGCAAGTGCATCTGCAGAGTAAGATTCGTAAACAAGTTCTGCTACTAATTTAAAGGATAGTCCAGGGGAAAAAATTTACATTTTGACAGATGAAAGAAGGACATATGCAAAGCGACCTGGTGAAATTTGCATTCAATTCCAATATGTGCTGTTTTCAAGATAACAATAATTGAAGCTGATATGTTTTGCAGCAGAAGCAACAGATTTGATGTTTTAAAAGCACACTGACAAATTTTTATTTTTCTTCAAAATTAAAATTAAAATTTTCTACTTTAAAACTTGGCTGGATCTCAGTATGATTGCATTAACGTCATTCGTATATCGTCAACTTCACATCCCATCAGGGTAACTGGGATCCAATCCAAGGTTATAAACAATAATGTGAAAATTAAAAGTAATACAAAACATTTTGCTACCAGTGTTCAACTATGACATCACAGACTGTTTGCTTCAAGTTCACGGATGGTTGACACTCTTGACAATTTGGATTTATCAGTGTCTCGAGAATGCAATGTAGGACGTTGATGCAAATTTCACCAGGATGCAGTTTGTTTCTCCTTCATCAGTCAAAATTATAATTTTCTCATGAATATCTATTTAATGAAAATATGTCATTTAACATAAGCCTAACAGTTCACTCTGATGTTATTTGCATTGCCCATTAAAATCTTTGTAAGCATTCCCAAAAAATTGCCAAAACTTCCCTTTCCTGTGGTTGAACATTACAAACTTATTCAAATACACCAAACACAGGGGGAAGAGACCTTGTCAGGTTTGTTTATAACTTTCCAGTCAGTTTTCCATTTTTCATCTGCTTATGTAAACTTATTGAGATGTTTGTTTACTGTAAAGCCAAAGTAAGGTAGCCATGCCAACCCTGAGGACCACATCAGCTTGATTCGAAAGAATGTTTTTTATTTTCTTCTGTTCAGACTTCCACAGTAGAGATCTGTGTACTGTTTCATATGGATGCATTTGATTGATTCACTTTCACTGTTTTTGCTATATCAGGAAATGACCTACCCGATATGGGATGCATCAAGCTCGCAGGAATAGGGGGCGCCCCAGGGGATGCTCACCATGACATCCGTACCATCGCAAACTTTGTCTGTAGACAACCAGGCGGTCGAGGAGCCGTGCGTGAATTCTGCGACCACGTGCTGTTGGTAATGGAGAAAGCCAAATCTGCCATCGAACAGGCAGAAAAAGCAGCCAGCAAATCGTGAAGTAAAGAATACATCCCAATTTGCTCCTAAATGTATTTAAAAGTCAAATGGGGATAAAACTTTAGGAAAAAAAGTAATGGTTCTGCTTTTAATATTTTTTCTTTGTGTAATGTTCTTATTATGGTGTAACCAACTTCTAGTTTTGTTAAGTAACTAAGAGACAATGTGTCAAAACTTTTGACCAACACCGTGCTCCTTTTTGAGCCCTAGTTGTCAATATCGTTTCTTTGAACTTTTCCCATTCAAATAAATAAATATTGAATTATTTTCTATTTTCTTGTAATCTTCCTTGTTTTACGCATTCTGTTGTTATTTCATAAAGTAAGTTTTCATTGCTTAAATTGTTGCATATTTTCCACATTGGAAAGCTATTGTGATCGGATCATGGAAATTTGCCGTAGAAAATTACTAAAAGTAAATTTGAGGCAACCAATGCAGCTGAAGGGAATGATGTTTACAGAAGTGTTCTTTTAAAGAATTATCTGAAAATTGAATTCAGTGATATTTCTATGAATTTTTAAATGTTGGTGGAAATTTCATTAAATTGGTAAAAAACAGGAGGAAATTTGCAGTGGTGATAGCTTTGTTTTTCTCTATGTGAAGTAAGTGGTGTATTGCAAAAACATTCAAACAGTTAGACCAAGGTGTCAATATACAACATACATTCTCTTAAAGTTCTGAGAGATTCTAACCCAATCCAATCTCTTAATTGTCTTTGAGCATTGGTTTGTGAGTTCTTGTTGTTTCTTGGGTAAGACAGCACAACTTTTGACAGAAGTACAAGATTTTAATGTGTCATTTCCCAAAAAAAATTGGTTTATTTCATTACATCTTCTCTTTGTAGTAATGTATGTCGTCGTGAAAAGGATTCAAGCATGTACTTGGATAAAATATTGCTTTACAAATATTGTATTAAGCAGAAAGAGTTGCATCTTTCTATAGATATCATTTTTAATATTCATTCCATTCATGTATATTAAAGAGATTCTCTAATCTTGACAGGGTATTTATCTGCAATGGGAACAGAAGTCTGAACAACAGTTCTTAAGTTTCCTCCTCTTAGTTTTCAAAAGTGCAGTTAGTTTACAGATGTGGTAAATGATTTGTTTTAGAAGTCAATCCATTCCCTAGATGAGGACAATCTATTTAAATATCTCATTTAAAACTAAAGGTTTGTGTTGGACACTCAGGAGTTATTTTAAAAAATGCAACACTCAATGCTGACCAATGAGGGAGTGTATCCTGTACAAGTAACCTCGTAATGTCACTTTCGCAAGTACTTCGATGGAAAGACTCTTTTACAAGAAACTCTGTACTGATTTGTCATCCTAGGCGCCTTACAATAACTTAAACTGTAGCTAAGCTGCCAGTGTTACGTAAGAGATGGAAATTGTGTTAATATGTCAATTTTTCTGCTTCTTCTCTGCCATTGAAATATAGCAAACCATGTGGTATTTCTTGTATCCTTTAATTAAGGGTCTTCCCTAATTTCGTATGTAACTTCAGTTCTACATTCCAATTTGATGAATGTAGAGAGTAGCTTTTATCACAAATTATTTGATGAAGTTTTTGATAAGGAGAGTCTTTGTTAAAAGAATTTAATCCCTCCGTTTGAAATTTTTCAACATTTTGATGGTGCAGCAGTGCTATTGTCAGTTATTGTGTAGCATATAACAGTTTGGGGGTTGGGTGGGCCAGGATGGGGGATGGGATGGGGTTAGGTGGATTTGGGAAAGGGTGCTAAATGTTTCGAACTGTACAATGGGTTGTTTATTCTACATTCAATTCTACATCCACGTTAATTGTCTTGTCATGCTGGAAAAGTATACATATGATTTAATTCTTTTCTCTAATTTTACAAGGATGACTATTCAGACAAAATCGAACCAAACTGAGTGGTTTCTATCATGACTTTTTTGATTTCAAGTTATTTGGGTAAAATCTGTTAAATATCTAGAATACGCATTATGGGCAAAGTGGATATGTTGTCTGCTACTCTGGTCAGACCAAATTGTTAATACATATACGTCTTTATTGTACTCCAATGATGGGACACTGAGGTTCTAGTCATCTTTCAACAGGTGTTCAACCTGAAATACTTCAAATCACTATGACAGCTGACAATGATCACACGGTCACAGTCTCGATGCAAGGTGACTGGGGTGCGGTCAGTCGTTTGGTTTTGGTGCCCAGGTTCTGTCTCGTGTGATATTTTTTTTAAATTATCACTATGACAATTTGTTAAGAAGAAGAACAATCCAAAATTGTTCTACATGGGTTCTTTTGACAAAAGTATTTCTAGATGTCAGTACTGACCATTCTCTCCAATGTCAGTTTGCAGATATGCCAAAACTGATTTTCGTTACTTCAAACATATATTAAAGTGTATTAGTTAAATTGTCACAATATAGAGTTTCTTCAAACGATAATTGTTACAATAGATTCCCATCGTTAATTGAACAGAGTGTGTAGATCACTGAAGTTTTTCTTTGTCGCAAAAGCTGACGATCGCCTGGATGCCTAACGACCTTTGATCATGATAAAATGGAGCCTAGTGTTACACTGTGTATTGGTGGAAGCACGCACTGTGCAGCAGGTTATGATATTTTATATTTGTTGAAGGTCTACTACACCTCCTTAAATTAAACTGAAATAATATTCTATAGTTTACTAAGTTGTTCATGTCAGTCTCCTGTCTTTATAAATATAACAGACATTAACTTGTAGACTTTGGTGTCTATTTTTTTTTATGCCTCCAACTCGTAACTACGCATTGGGAAATTTAGCTGCATTCCCCTAGTCAATATCAGTGACCTAACTAGGTGTTCTTTTTCTTTGGGGGGGGGGGGTGGGGTTAGTGGTCGAATATAGTTGTACCCGAAAGAGACACTTCAGTCGAGTGATTGCCAAGAATTTGCCTGACTGAAATACTGACTCTGTACCATTGCTATGAGCTTGACAAACTGGTTAGACGCCAAGGGACTCCGTTCAAGATCCATGACAACATCGTAGTCCAATCCGACTGGACGAGACTATTTGAATATGATTTATGGATATTAGCATAAATTGTAAATTATTTATTGCGTGGAACTGGCTTCGATAACTTGGAAAATGTCTGGAGTAAGAACCTCTTCCTGGAAGTCTCTGTCTTGGTATATAGGTCTTCAGTCCCTTCTGGTTTCTCAGCTAGTTACCGGCAAATAGCGTGGACGCAGGAGAGGTGGGACGGGGAATCGGTATAGGGCAGCAGTCGACTGAACCGTAGTACACGAAACGTCATATATTATAACCTTTACCCCCCTAACCATATAAGATGTCTTTATATAGGCCTACATGTCTTTTCTCATTCGAATGACCATAGTGTGTGTGGTAAACCCATTGTATAAAATGGTTCTAATTCTTGAAATTTAGAAAAACATGTAACTTAGTAAAACCCGTCCCACTGTTGAATAGGAGTCATGTTGTTTCCCATGGTAATGTGTTCGAAAATGATTTCTTATTAAGTTTGCATTGTATGTCACCATCAAATTAATTAAATCTTCCTGGTGTAAGTAAAAGTGGAGTGTTAGCTTAGTGGTTTACGCCGGTGCCTTCCAATCGGTTCGAATCACTCCAAGATTAACGTATGTCGTCCAGTTACAGAGTTGTGGACAATTAACAATTCATAATCATGGACGCTAAAGATGAATGTAAGAGATTGACTTTGGTCATCTTGCGGCTCTGATAAGCCAATGAGGCTTCTGCGCGAGTTCCTGCTTGCAGGAGGATCTAAGATACATACAAATACAAAGTTAAAGTTCTTCACAATGCAACCAGTGAGTCTTGCAATTGTGAACAGCTGTTAAGGGGGGGGGGGGGGGGAGATGGGCGAAGCCCTGGCATCGAGGCCCTAGGGGCCGGAGCCTGAAAAAACCCACCGCCATTCATAAACAGCAACAATAACATCTACAAACATGTAAACTGGGAAAATCCGTCCTGTTAAAATTAATTTCATCCTGACCAGTGTCAGACAAGTTTAATATTATGTCACGTTAACATACAAATCATACTGTATGGATATTTTTAATATCGTAACAATAAAATATGGAAGAAGAAAATTAATTGAACAAACAAATCTATATATTTATATAAATATGATACTCTCTCTCATCAGGCACTCAAAACATAATTATTTAAGTTTATAATATAATGGCTATATAATATTATAACACAGTGACTGTTAATAACAATTAAACAAAACTATTTATATCCATTTTCTTTAAAAAGATTTCATTGCACTTCGTTTCAAGTTGTCGTTAAATAAGACTTTCTACAACTAAAGCGATTGTTTTGATATGCCCTTTTTCAAGTAGATGATTTGCCACCAATCTGCTTATATGCAGATCTTTGATAACATTAATTACATTGAAAACAATAAGCTGCTTTTTTGTGACATTTGTGACATACAAAGTGATATATCCTTCACAGGTAAGTCTTACAGAAGATGGTATTACGCACGTACTGAGCAATTGGCGAATGAAGTGACAAAGTAAATGTTCATTCTTCACTGCAAATCCATGTGACCATCTCTGAAATGAAGTCCTTAATTTTAACCTGTTTGTATCTTTTTTTCCAGTTTGGTCAACTATAGCTCCCCAGCTAGAAATAATACACATCAATATAAAAAAATCTCGCCCATCGTGAATTGGTATATATCTATGCATTCATTAAAAAAAATTACAAAGCAATTATAATAAATATAGAACTCTTAATACTATTTTTAGTGACTTTGGTATACCATGTTCATCCAAACTGCATTTACATCCGTGTTATACTCATATCCTGGCTCTGAGATTGACGCCTATAGCTGCTTCACTGGACAATGCTATGACATTATTGGCCCTCCCCGCCCCTCCCCGTGTCGGGCCAGTGACCTGTGTAGCTGAGTTTGATTCACGTCAGACCAGTATTCTTGGCATTGGCATTATATATTGTCTACATTTTATTGTACTTTTGGAATAGAGTTTTACTTAATTAGATCGAAGCCATTTGTTTCTATGTTGAATATACTATTAAAGCCATATTGGTTCAGTCAAAAAGGCCGATATGCCCTAGATCTAATTTATACTACAACTGGAAATCATTCGATATACATTGGCAATGTGTTATTTGGTATGATATGAGGACCGTACACATCTCTCTAGACTAAAGTTCCAATGCATCCATCTCCCTTACACTGAGGAAATGGGAAGTAATCGGGCACGATATTGGCTTCGCTAGTAAACGCTACAGTTGTTCCCCTTGGTCCAGGATACTCCGCCTGCAAGGAGTAAAAGGTAGAAATTATCCTTTCTTATAACATGATCGTTAAGCGAATACTATTGTAAAGTTGCCCAAGAAATTCAGACTACGGAGTGTGGGAATTTGCGAATAAATCTATCAATGCAGGCAGGTGTTCAGATTTATTTCCAATTATGTGCCATATGTCCCGTGGCAAGTGCATTGGGTACAACATTTTAATTCCGCCAGTTAACCAATACATAATAATAAGCAATATATATATATATATATATATATATATATATATTGCATACTATTTAGTATTCTTTGAAATTACATGATTCGCTCAGAACATCGATAACTTAAAACCAAAACGCAAATTACAACTTACAACTACATCAAAGTATAACCTATAACTTCTTTTGTTATTTACGTAACTGGATTGCTCCCCCTGTAAATTATGCACGGAATAAGACTTACCACAACGAAGAAACAAGTCCATCCGAGAGCTGGTTTAATGACTTCTGCGATGTATACACCCTTGGACTAAAGTTGAAAATAGACAAGAAATATGTCAATACACAACATTGTGACGAAGTTTACAGTCAGTGTGGGAGGCTCTCTTGTGGACAATTCACGTGGCATTTATCCTTTTTATCCGTCATCACTTCTTAACTTTAGTAAAAATGTTATAACTTTTGTCAATATGACCAGTTTCACTTACCGGATTGGTTGGCGGGAAGGCTTTATAAAATACTGGTTGAATGGCTGGTTCAGTAGAATTAACAGCAGCGCCACGAGCCAAACGGAAGTCACGTCTGTAGAGAAAGTTGGATAGTTAAAAAGAAAACGATAAAAGAAAAATACCTTTCTATATGGTAATGATATTCTTCAAGGTTATTAAACAACTTCTACGAAAGTGAAATTAAATCTTTTTGTAAAGTTAGATTCAATAAAGGTAAATAATTAATACATAAACTATTACACTGTTTAATTATTTATTGTACTTGTCCTGACATATTGCATCTCTTTTGTATCCGTACTGGATAGAACCGGTTGGCCGACATTTACTAAACTCCCCGTTATAAGACAATATATATATATATATATATATATATATATCAGAGATTTAAGCTTTCCAATTTATTTTATGGAGTACATATAGTATATAATAAGTAGTTGTGGTACTAAATCTGGATGTAAAGCGAGTACACACACTGAAATACACATAACCACAATTAAGGAGATGGTGTTGCGCGGTTGGGGAGTTAGTGAGCCTGCGGGCGGACCGATCTTGTGTAGCTTCATAAGAAGAGATGACATCACAATTGTTGTTACAATTTGCAAACTGAGTCATAATATGTTTGACTAAGGGGAGCGTTTTTTTACTTGGCGTAAGAGTCAAAGCCCGTTTTTGCAAAGATGGCCATATGTGGCCCGACGACGCATTGCAATGCGTCAAGCTATCAACAAACAGAACTTGTAAGTCCTCTTCATTACCTTTCTTGGGTTAGAGTGGTGGCCCGGTATGCTGTAACCCTCATAGGGACCAGGTCGGTGTAGAAACGAATAACGCCATGTGTTGCATTCTAGATTGTATAATACACAATAAACAACAATGGATGTAGGCCTATAGAGCAATATGGTGGCATGACTGAATGAATGGAATTAAGGAATACCGACACGGCTTGGTTTGACACATATCTGGTAGTAGTAGTAGTAGTATAGTAGTAGTAGTAATAATAATGATAATAATAATAATAATAATAATAATAATAATAATAATAATGATAATGATAATGATGATGATGATGATGATGATGATGATGATGATGATGATGATGATGATGATGATGATGATGATGATGATGATGATGATGATGATGATGATGATGATGATGATGATGATGATGATGATGATGATGATGATGATGATGATGATGATGATGATGATGATGATGATG
Organism: Apostichopus japonicus; assembly: GCF_037975245.1. Taxonomy (NCBI): domain Eukaryota; kingdom Metazoa; phylum Echinodermata; class Holothuroidea; order Aspidochirotida; family Stichopodidae; genus Apostichopus; species Apostichopus japonicus. Next base: position 7,985,956 of record NC_092579.1, read on the forward strand.
ATGATGATGATGATGATGATGATGATGATGATAATGATAATGATAATAATAATAATAATAATAATAATAATAATAATGATAATGATAATGATAATGATAATGATAATGACGATAATAATAATAATAATAATAATAATAATAATAATAATAATAATAATAATAATAATAATAATAATAATAATAATAATAATAATAATAATAATAATAATAATAATTAAGTTTAACTTCGTGTTTTATTGCTCAATAATATTTACCTCATATAGATCCCAGGAGAGTTGTGGTAAGGGTATACCCTGTAAGAGAAATTGAAACAGGAAATAAATAAGTTCAAATTATAGTTATTCTCATCTCGTCTCTAAGATATTGTATTCTTTTTATTCCAGATGTTCCATAATAGGATTTGCAATGGAACAGTTAAAAGTCTTTCTCGTGGCAATGGGGTGAGTTTGAGTAATTAAAAAAAAGGGTCATGTTTGAGGAGAAAGGATAGTAATTGTGAAATTTATAATGCCTGGAATGGATGTAAGACGCAAAATGCATTTATTCATTTTAGACCAACAGATATAGTAAAAGATGAACCGCATACTCAATTTGAAGTTTAATTTGTTTTGGATAATTTCGAAATGTATAGACTAATGTATGCAATTTGAAATGTCACGCCATTTGATATATATTTCCAGTTCAATGGAATGAAGAGTAGTGTGTGAAAAGTTGATAGACGTTATAGGCCTATAGATGATCTGATATGTAATAGCAATGCCCTTTTTTCTTTAATTGTTGACCACTTGAAATGCTATCTCTGTTTGTCTGTCTGTCGGTATGTCTGTCTGTTTGGCCGTTTTAATTCAAACTTACCTCTATCACTGAGAGCATGAAACCTGATAATTCATCCATTACGTTTAAGTGATGAAGAATCAACGAATGTTCAGCATTGGCGTGAATTCTGAAAGGAAAGAGAGATAAAGAAAAGGGTGGTGAATAACTTACGATTTTTAACAAACAGTTTGTCTCTCATTACCACACTGGAACTGTCCGCTATACATTGTATACTATAAGCACGCCGGGAGTGTAGGATACCATTTTAATTGGTCACCACTTGTGAATTCTGGAAAAGAGTGTCAATGTGGTCAGAGGGTGGCAAGCCTGGTCGAGCCAGCAGGTTAGCAATATGATATGTTTTAGACAAAAATAGCCAATGATGTTTTGTTGTTGTAATATTGGTAGGCAGACAAGAAAACAGTCCTGCTTTACATCCTTTTAAATGCGAAAGAGTTTGGGTGACGAAATGTTCTGAGTTGAATAAAATCGTTAATTATTCATTGGATAGATCGATTCATTGAAATCGTATTGAATAATGTCATAGTATGATCAATTGCAATATTATTTGAAGCTGTAATTTTTAGATATGGTAAATTTGCTAGAAATTTTTGATCAACTGCTAAACAACTATTTTTTAATTAAAGTGGTACCGATGTAAAATGTAAATGCATTGAGATGATGTATGGTGATGATAGGCCCATATATTTAATGCAACATTCTTAAATATTACATCACCTATTTTGACACTTTTGGCATTCCATACATTTAGCTTTTCCATAGCTTAATTTCTCACCTTAGGTAAGTCGGACCCTTCATATCGTTGTAATAGTAATGGGAATCATCCGGCAAGAAAAATTCGTCACCTCCCGCTGAGACCACACATTTCGGCATTGTAAGACGATCGATGTAAGCTGACGTATTTTAGAACGAATAAATAATAAAATGAATAAATGAATCTCTTAATAAATAACGAGGTAAACCGAAAAAAAAAACACATTACTTTAAAATTATTTATGCGGATGTTACATATCTTCCAGGAATTCACCCACCCACGTCTGTCATGCATGTGTCTTAGCGTAACCAAAGATTGAGGGGAGAAGGGGGGGAGTTGGTGAAGATCACATGTTTTTTTTCAGATATCATGTAGTCAACTCTTTCTAACTGATACATGCATGCATGTACACATAGGCGTCTATTTATCACGTGGTATTTGATGTACTTACCGTAAGGGTCCACCAATTCCTGCAGTTCTACAAGGCTAGGAGAATCGAGATATTTACAGACGTCTTCAGACCAGTAAGGTTCAAAGGCAAAGGTCCAGCCACCTAGACTTCTGTACATATGATGCAGATTCTAAAATAGTATATGAAATATACATGTATTATGCAAATCAGCAGAGCATATAATGAGAAACAAACAAAGTTATAACAAGACCGAGCGATGTCCAGAGACAGCAGGGTTTTCATTCTTTCCACTACCTCTCGCCAAGCCAAGCCCTCCTCTCCTTACCTCTCCTCTCCCCGGGTAGACCCGTATAACCTTTTGTTACTCGGTTTGGAACGTTTTGTGGATATAACAAATGTGTTTGGGAATGTAAAAATGTCTTTTTAAAAGCAATTATTTTTGGGAAAATTGGTATTAAATATTTCAATCTTTCGTATAAGGCAAAGGAGAAATACACTAAATGATATTCATGACGTTGGCTACGGAAATTTAAACAATATTTAAAATATATTGTAATGTATTATACCTGCAATAACCAAGTTAATATCTTACATTCCTCTTGATTTATGGATAAAGTGTGAAATGTGAACATTATAACTTACTTCTCCAAAATTTAGACAGTCGAGTACCAAGGGTGCAATGCCGATTACACGTTTGTCCATCGCGGCTGTCGTCCAAGTTGTCCATCCTCTCTGTATAGTACAAGATATAAATAAACTATCTGTGACGAGTAGATTAACCGAAGCCAGCAACGCAGGCTGCAAAGTGTTTCCCTCATTAGTGAATGATACACCCTTGCTGACACAATCAATGCGTGATTGTATGACCTATAATTAAGTCTCTGATATAGGCCTATGGTTCGATGAGATTTCCAATTTTTTATATAATGTTTCAAACGAATTACGATTGCTGACCTTGCTTTATGATATCCCCTCCTCATACCCCCCCCCCCCCCATAATTCGAAGGTGAAAATTTTCACAGCATGTGATTTTTCACATGGAGAGCCCATGACGTTGAGTCCTTTATTCAGTGTTGACAAATAAAATGTAAACGTACATCTTGAAATATATCTTTTTCAGCTATACTTGAGTGCAGAATGTTAAACCTTCAAATTTAGAACAAATATATTCGCACAAAATCTATAGCCACTTTAAAACTTACTTTCATTACTGTTTTCTGTCAACTTTTGTTAAGGTAATCAAGTATAAACTATAATTAAGCAGGTTCTCTAATAATGATGATGTATTATTTAAACAACACAAATGTTTGCTCAAAATATTCATTCTTTACTATAACAAGTAATCTCTGTTATAATTTATGGAATGTTTACCTTGGACGCTCCAGCCACAAAGAATTTACTGATATCTCGATTGGCAAATTCGGTAATAGTGTCCATAGCACGAACAGCTGCCTGCATAATTCAATTTGGTAAAAATAAAAATGTAAATTATTGAATAACTATTTAACTTATTTTTATTTGGTAAAACTTACCGCAGAGTGCGTTTTACTTGGAGAAAATATGTCATTTCCTTTAGGAAATGAATTTTTGTTTTATATCCATCATGATCGGTTCTGATGTAAGGGGGAAACTGTAGGTTCGAAAGCTTTTCCGTATCGTTCCTTACATGTTTGATAGGATTATGTGCACAACGGTAGAGAAGCCTTCTTAGCTATACATGTTATGTCTTATTTATATAGACAAGTTATAGCTAAATTGGTCACCATCGATATCCACGCCCGCTGAAACAAACATAGACGTATCTCGAATGGCATTTCCGGCGTCCCATATGATCGCCCATTGCGAATAACTTGGCCTATCATGGCATTTGCAGTGTCATATACACCGTTACATTTATATTTTGAGTTAGGGGATGAACAAATGAGCACACGTATTCTGTTACCTTTTTTGTAAGCCTTACGCATCTTTTGCAATAAACAGTGAAAATAAAACAGATATTGGTATGAATAACAGTTACCTTCGTCATTGGGAAACGAAGCAGCCAATCAGGTTCATTCTGACCACCTTCAATGAAATGGCGCCAAGTGTAGGCAATGATATCATCTTCAGAGCGGCTCTTGTTTCTTGGATCACCCTGTGACAGAAAATAACCAAAAACATATCGTTTAGTATACCTTATGGGATTCTGATTCAGCGATTTCCGCCATCTTGTCGTTGGCAGATGTACTATAATGTTTTGCCAATTTCCCCATCTTGACCTTGAGAGATGCACTTTACAGTTGCAAATGTCGACAGATAGGCATATTTACTTTAACGGACAATGTCTTCCTGCTGTCTGAAAGCATGCACGCACATTTTGGTTTCTATATGGAACTATAAAAACTTCAAAAGCAAGTGGGAGGAGGAAGTGATTGAAAGGACTTTGAACCGAGTGATAGCATCAGAGGTGTGAGAGTATATTTATGATGGAGGTGCAGAGGAGCGGGACGGCTGTTTACCGGGAATTCATTGCATCGAAAAGTGGCAAAATGCTGGAGGCTGCAGTATACTTTCAGGTACTTCTTGTTATCACTAAAGTGATTTTCAAGAACTCATATACACACTCATATACACACATAACTGAAAAATAGTTGTGGTATAAGTAAGCAAGGTACTTACTGGGAAAAATATAGGTTGGTTAGGGACCTGCTGGAGGACCGCTCCGACCCTTAAAAACACAAAGAAAGACAAATTTCATAGCGCTTGACAAAATAATACAAGTAAATTTAATCTTTATTTTATTTGAATCCATATTTCATTTAATTTATCTGTCACTGCACCGAAATATCACATTACAATAATAATGACATGTCACATTGGCGTGCGCGAAGGGGAGGGGGAGGGGAGGGGGTGCTATCCACATCCATAGTCAGTCAGTTGGGAAACTTTCCGTCCGAAAAAAAAACACGTTAAGTCGAGGGATTGAAAACTGATGACTTTTTGAGTGCTACTCATCATTCCCAAAGCATTTATGATACAATGTTTCTGTTTCGCATTGGCGATGAGGTTTGCGGAATCTAACATATAGGATATTGAACCTCTTTAACCCGACTTACTTAAATGACTGATTGGTTTCAGTGTCAATACTGTTAACAATCTACATAATTAAAAAATATAACGAGCAAGACAAAGAGGAAGTCAAAGGTTTCAGATCCTAGTGGCAGTATATGACGTCATAGTTTTAATCGTTACAAATTCTAGACATACCACTTAAACAGGGATATCTCCCAAACGGAATAGGACTGTTTTCGGTTCTTCGGTTTGTGGGTGTTGTTCTTCACACATTTCTCTGTTAAGATGGTCGAGGTCGTGTTCTTTCTAATATCTCTTCAAATGCACCACTCTGATCTACATTCCCAAAACGCACACACTCTTTCCAACCCCAATATATGGCAATGTGACGTCACTCTCAATACCCTCAATATATAGTACGATTACCTACGTATATATATATATATATATATATATATATATATATATATATATATATATATATATATATATATATATAATCACCAAAAACAGAACTAGTATTGTTCGATACAGGTGACAAACGCCTACGGTGGAACTACGACCTTCCTTACCGGTTTCGAACCTCTGGACATACAATCAGCGTCCATAGCCTAGTGGTTAGGGTGTCCGCGTATAGCGGAAGGCCCGTGGTTCGAATCCCGGTGGAGGCTGAAAGTTTTTTCACTGTTCTTGATTTTCCAACTCATTACGATTTTCATTTATATATATATATATATATATATATATATATATATCAATTACTGTTTTAATCACATACGGGAAATATAAATCTTATTTATAGTTATATTTTGCGTATTGGTTTCCTCGACTATGTTTACTTACATTCCAGTTTTGAGGGCAGCTTTTGATAGAAGAATTGCTTCATCGTCTTTCAATGGATCGGGTGGACTCCTGCAGAACACAGACAAAGTTGACTGTTAAATGCATTATAAACTGATTTGTAACGCAAATACATTGTACACTGATATTTATTTTATTTTTAAGTATTCTGTTTTATGAAATGAAAATAGTGGATAAACAATAAAAAAAAAATTTTCAGTCCTTCTCATGTCTTTATCTAGTCACATCAATCAGAGAGTATACACTGTGTAGCAACGAACAATAGCTACCTATGACAAATGGGAGGGGGAGGGTGGTTTGTGTTGGGGGGGGGGAGGGGAGATGGGTGAATTTTTGTTGCTGTTATACTACATAGCAATGACACTGGTCGTATTGTTTCCCATACAGCATGATGATTTGTTTCTTGAAAATGGTAATTAATTAGTAATCATAAGTAAACGCACAATGATAATGTTGATTTTAGAATGAAGGGCACGAGAATTACGAGGGCTCTCTACAGAAAACGGACAATTATGTATGGAAAATTGCCTATAATGTATAAGCTTCCACGTATGCAGCAAGTCTTTCTCGTATCGATTTTAAAGATATCCACACTAATGGTACTAAAGGAGGAGGGGTGGGACATATCGCGGTACATGTGGTGGCGGTATACAATAGTTGCTTCAAACAGTGTCTTGTTGTACTAGATTATTATTCTAGATCTATGATTATATTCTTCGCACGACGTGTTCTATATCTGACGGTGAAATGAGTTCGCGGTATACCGTTCACATCGCGATAACTTACGACGGTATACGGTTGCTTCCTCCTGTGATGTAAACGAATGCAGTATCGCTGTATAGGACCACATCGGGTACCATGATAATGAGGTAATGCCACCAAACTGGTTGCGAGGATTCTTGGGCTGGAAAAGGAAAATCAGCAATTGAATAATTATGTATTGTGTGCAGCTCTTGTCAAGCCTTGGTAATTCGATAACATATATATTAGCATTAATATTAGCATAGTATTTTATTATATTGAATATTCACTTATGATTTGCATATCATTTAAATGAGGTGATATATGTTGCAATATGCTAATCACGATGTTGACTCGAGAACAGTTCCATGCTGGTGATCACGGGACATCTTATCGTTAGCATCATCGAGACAGAGTTCTCCCGGTGCCTGGATTAAAGCTATACCAGGTATCATCAAATTAATTAATTAGATAACACTGTGTTAACAAGATACGAAACAAATAAAAAACACTCTGGCGTGGAGACTAAAATATCTTGTAAATAAAAAAATCGGTTGAAGTTCATGAAGAAGATTTGTGAAGAAACCAATTAACAGTTAATTTAAGCGATATTTCTACAGTGATTTTTAACACGATATTATAGCCTGTTAAAAGTATATATGATGGACATGGTGCCTCTTTTTGTTTAAACACGTATGATGCCTGCTCTTTTGATAGTTCCCATTGACTGTTCGGTTTACTTTATAGTTTTTACAATTTTAAGTGATTAACATTTGGATTCTACAGATATCATTTCTATCATAATGTTTTATTTTTTAAACAGTTCACTACATACCTGATCATGTGTTATGACATTAAGTTATTATGATATCAAGACAAATTCGTATTTATCTTCATGCGATATTTTCGAAACCTTATAGGTCGAACCATTGTCAATCGCATCAAGCTTTTTTTTTTATTCACTCCCCCTCCCCCCCCCCCCCCCGTTACGTTTACTCATCACTCCTCCCTACACCCCTTCCCCCGTCCCACTTAGCATCACATAGTAGGTGGAAAACCAAAATCAATGGAAATTCCTGAGACGAAGGGAATCTCTGACAACCACTCCTGGATATATTTATATAATAAACGACTTGAAGTAAGTTTAAGAATACTTTCAATAATCTCTTGAAGCCCCTATTCCTTCTGACTTAGTGCCATCATTTATATATTTGTGGAATAAGTCTTTTACTCCTCAAATGAAGATATAAAGCAGGCACATTTAGCCAGGAATTTTGAGTTGGAGGGTATCAACTATTTAATGGGAGGGGGGTACCAACAATTTAAGGAGGGACGCAATGCTATAATGACCATGCATGTAACTTGTGAATGTTTTGTACACATGCTGCTAGCCCAGATTGGGAGAAGTAATCAGCACGCAGGGGTGGGGGTGGGGGGGGGAGACGAGAAATAGCCCCGTCAACAGTATAACGTCATAAGTTAGTATCACTAAATGATTTGTAATCATATCAGCGACATTTTATTTGATAAATAACGGCGGCAGAGAGGGGGTGGGGATTGGGACGGCGAAGGAGTTAGGGTAGGCTACATTTCACAGGGTGTTGCTAGTGCGGATAGGAAACGTTATCGAAAGTGCAAATATAAAATATGGTGTGATAATTGAAGGTACAGGCTGTGGGTGCATGTCCTTGCTATACATATTTACACACCGGTGGTAGTGAATGGTAAGTGTATAGGACTAATATTTTAGCTGATATATCCGTAATTCAATGTGGTTGATATCGTCACTAACTCTCCACTGAACTACCCAAAAACAAAGCACTCCCCAACTATATATGTTAACATTGTCATGCACCAGTGAAGATGTTGCAATATTATTCACTACGGTGTGCCCTTTGGATAATAAATTCACCTCAAAGAAAATGGTATTCCAGTCAAGTTCCCCCCGAGAAAAACAAAACCAAATATAACAATTGTAGTAATGCCAATTAAGTGAACAAAGTTGACTGTTTGTTGTTTCACTGCAGCAGTGTTTTCTTTACATGTATGCCTCTGAGACAAGCGGTTGCCCTTTCTGCGATTTCATAGCCAGCGTATTGGACGAGCAGTGAATCTATCGTATACGGTCTGTGCACTGCTTGGATTTGTCCGTCATGGTTATAACTTTGAATAGACTACAGTACACTGTGTTAATTATACCTGTACTGTAGACGTATATATACATGTATACTTTTAAGTCTTTCAGTTCCAAGCTAATTGTTTGAAGAACTGACTAACAGAACAGTGTAGGCCTATGTCTATGGCATTGATACACTTTTGTTTGTTTGGTTGCTTTAAATTTAACTGCACAGGCTATACGTAAAAACTGACATCATCTTGTATAGGATGGACGTAGTGGCTTGGAGAGGGGGTAGGGTGGGGGGGGGGGAGAAGGGTGACACAAGCCCGGCCAAAATATCAAAGAAATGGACGTGACCGAAACGTTCAACACCCCCCCCCCTTCCATCATCGCTACTCATTTCAACACTGTGTCGAGGATCTTGATCCAGTAGTTATTCTATTTCAAACAAATATTCACAGACAGTAAAATCATGAAATGAGTTGTACGTACGTGTTAGCCACGTCTGTGACGTCATGTTCAGAACGAAGGCGGTGTACTCTCCGGGAACAACGCGGGTACTCTCAGGGAGTACCCTGTAGGTGTAGGTTGGGTCTGGTCTGGCGATATAGTCATCGAATGCATTCCCGTTACCTTCTGTTACGAATAACGCTAAGCATACAAGGGACACTGCTGCTACTGTCATGGACTTCATTGTGTGTTGCTGTCAGAATTAGAACTGCAAACCAAAACCTAACACGGTCAAGTGCAATTGTCAGTTGAATGTCGGTGTTGCATTTAAAGTGACAAATGTCGTTATGCAATGAATTGATCAAAGTGCGAAGCTTCTGAAGAGGAAGTTAAATGAATTATGCAGTATGGTAGCATGTAGGTGCCATTTTAACTGGAAACCATGATCGTTTTCGATCCCAAGGCGACGATATGGAAAGGGGGGGGGGGGGGGGAGGGGGATCAATGAGTATGAATTCTGTCAGGGGCGGATCCAAGAAATAGCTGTGGGTCCTGGGGTAGTTGAATCCGACTGCCATGTAAAGGGTGTGGGTCCCTCCTCAGAAATATTGAAATTTTAGACGTCAATTGATACACAATGAGGTATATTTAAATTATAAAGTAGGTATAATCGTAAGGACGTGCCAACAATTACTTTTGAATTTTTGCTTGAGGTCAAAAAAAAAAGGGAGGGGCGGGGGATTAACCACACATCCCCTGGATTCAAGCCTGGCTACAATGGTTAAAGTACTATTTATTCATGTTTTCTACTGAATCTTAGAGTGTGATGCAATTTTAACTGTAATTTTTCAATAAATTTAATTCTGAAAAGGTTAATAACGATAAATACTGCAATATTTTATAGCTTAACTTATAGTACCTAGTTTGAGTTTTTTAAGTTACAATATTAAACTATACAAAGGGCAAAGCGAAACTAAAGAAGGAAGTCTTCAAATTGAAATAGGTTTCTGTTTTACTTTCGAGTACTTTTATGTATGGCATATGCAACCGTATTTCATTATAGAAAAGGAATAATTTGAATGATAACGCTATTAACACGTAACCCTATACACTCGCACGTGATATGCTGTCACGCATGTCGAACTATTTCTTCGACATTTACTTGTGGTTGAGGTGAGGGGGGAGGGGGGGGGAATGGGAAGGGGAAGAGGAGGGGGACAAGGTGGAGGAGGGAGCAGGGGACTCAGGGAGGAAAAATTACCTTCTACCAAACAAGTGAGTGTATTAATGTATATATACGGTGTATAAAATATTTAGTGTGTGGGAAGGACTGGTCTCACGAAACACTGTGATGATAAACACTATAACGGGAGGGGGAAGGGGAATGAAAAGGAGGGAGGATGGATGGAGGATGGATGGAGGAGGGATGGAGGAGGGATGGAGGAGGGATGGAGGAGGGATGGAGGAGGGAGAAGGGAGGCGGCGGGTAAGGGGCAGTAGGCAGGGTTGCCTGGATGGATGCATCGAGGCAGGAACCAGGATCCACGAACAAGGGTCAGGAGCCAGGAGGAAGGGGATAGGGGAAGAGGAAGGGGGGGGGGGAAGGGGGAAAGGGGAAATGGAGGATACTTGGAGGAGACAATAAGATGGACAACTTGAAGAAACGTAAGTATGACTAACATTTACACTAGATATGAATCAAATTATATTTAACAAATTTATTGCGTGACAGAACTGAAACCGCACAAAATCTCCCATGCAAAAAACAACAAAGACAATTGTTTTAGATAGACGAAATATAAAGCCATAGCCATACTATAACATGTTGTTCTGAATATTTGTTATTTATGGAGATTTAGGAAGTAATTACAAGTTGATCAGAAGAGCCGCCGTAACGCTATGGGTACCTGAGTGAAAGGCCGCCATTTGAATAATTAAATATAATTAAACACATCAACCTTTTGCTCACCTTGATGGTGGTCGATGATTCTGGATTATCTGTTAATTGCTGTCAGGAGGCTTACAAATCGAGAGGGGAACCATCAGAACACCGTGGGTAAGACGGTAGACAAAAGGGGACTTCCCCTTTCGTATATACAGCCCCGTGATCGTGTTAACGCGGACTAAAATCTGCAATCGCAAACACAGCATAACAAGTGCATGCTTCACTGAAGATATGGGACTGAAATATGCAGAAAGGGATAAATAGGAGATGTATGCTACCTACTAAGCATGCGCATCTCTATCTTTGCCTTTTTACGGCGGAATTTGGTCAGAAAGTGAAAGAATGAAGTCCATCCTTAATACCATTCGTTGGTTTGGCACATTATATAGGTTCATTGAATCTTCTATGCAAACCAATGTGCTATACATATAGTGGAGTATGGAAGTGCCGTTACAACTAAACATTTATTTTATCTTTATATAGGGCCATATAAGGGGGGGGGGAGGGAGGTGGGGGGGGAGAAATTGAGACCACATTGATGTTATAAAAGCAAGCTTAAATTAAGTTAAAGTCAAATCACTTTAAACTGTTGGTATTTTATTGAACTATTTCTAGCCATACCTTTTCTGCAGATGGATTAAAACCACCGTTGTTGTACTTTTCATTCAAGGCGGCACGATCTTCGATATAAATTGTCTCAAAGACATAGATGGAACATATAGGTATCCGTGTAAACTTGTGTTTATGGTCTATTTACTTTTCAGGTAGAAGTTCAACAGTGTTTGAATATATATTGCTTAGGCTAGAACCCTCACATGATATTTGATAATATAGAGGCAACCATCTTTTATTTGAAGTTCTTATAACGTAGAGTTTACCATTGTGAGAATATTAGTCATGGCTCAGCTTGGCAAACTTTTATTGATATCATTTCTGGCAATCTTAGTCTCAAAAGCAAAACCAAATGCTTTTGACGACTATATCGCTATGCCCGACCCGACCTATACCTACCGAGTGATTCCCGAAAGCACCCGAAGGGTCGAGGGCGAATTTACGGCTTATGTTCTCAATATGACGTCACAGATATGGTTAACAGGTAGGTTTCTTATAAATTATTGAAAATTATATCCAGTAACTTTATTTTGATAAAATATTTAAGCGAGAAAATTTGAACAATTTTTAATTTAGATTAAAATTGAAATGTAAAAAAACTTGTATATGGACCACATATACCACGGCCTTGTGGATGGGTTGAGGGGGGGGGGGGTAAAGGGGATCATAGGGGATAAGGGGAATGAGGGGGATAAGGATGGGGGTTGAATTGGATCCCACACATGAAAATAATATCTGATTATGTAACCATATTTCATACTCTCCACACACACACACAGACAGATTATGAACACCGTCTCTCCATTTTATAGCCGATTTATACAGTACACGGTATCTCGGTATCACGGTATCTCGGTACACACAGACGTATTATTATTATTTCATACGTTGTGGTTAGACAATCACCGTTACAAATAGCTTATGATATCCAATGCCAATACAGTTTACAGTTATCACAGGCTAATGCATGTGGACCTCATTACCAATGTAATGTTCTATGTGCCTTGATATAGTATACCTGGCACATATAACGGTCAACTAAGGGCCAGACGACATTAACAAGTATATATGTGTGGTCGGAGTGAGGGGGTCGGGTCGGGGGTGGGGTGTAGATGGTTGTGTATGTGACACCATCCTTTATTTACATATATGCATTTAATTATTTAACTCGCACGATTCTTATGCACGTGAATATTGCAGAACACCTTGTATGGGTTTGAGAAATAACTAACCACAGGAATAATGGTGAAAGAGATATTGTTAAGTTTACCATAGTCTTTGCTTTTTCTTATGCGTGTATTTTTGTCGTTGTCAACAAGCTATTTTCTTTTACCTTACTTTTTCAAAGTCACACTGTTGTTTAATTCTGTCACCTTATACCACTTACAGCATTCGATTGCTTGTACAAATAAAATGAAAATTGGAAAAGAAGCTTGGTTTGTGGAGAGCATTTACGTGCGGTTGATACACGATATCAGTGGTTACATTTTGTTTATATTCACAGTTTACATGAATTTACGCTTTACCTTATGTTACTGCGCTGAGCATATTGTCTTGCATACACACACATAGAGTATATTTATACATACACACATACCGACGCATTATTTATGCAGTGAGTATACATATGCAGTATGCATGAAAATAACATCATATAGTGTTGACATGATATACGCGTGCATGCAAAGCGTGCAAGAGTATGCATGTCGTTAGTTACCGACTACACTTTACTTGCAGAATGCATACCTCATGTATAAACTGCGTGCATGTACTCAATGTCATGTGAACATGCGGTAAATATGCAAATATCGTATTTCCATATTTGGTGAATGCACACTGTATGAACAAACTTACTGCATGAGTAATATCAGTTATATGGTAATAAAGTTGCAAACCGGAATTTCATTGTGTATTATCAAATTATCGTTGAAAGTGTCCTTTCAGGAAAGTCACTACCGTAGCGAATAGAGTGGTCAAAAGGTGACTATATTCAATATTTACCTGAAAATATTGAACTGCAATTCAAACAGACACTTACACATTGCAAGGTTTGTATAACAAAACAACTAGGGTAACATACACCAAACAATAGTAACTATTAAATTCCTTTCAATAACGTACGAAAATAGTAACATATGTCAGACTATTAATATTATCCGTAGTGTCATGTGACACAGCTAGTATCGTGTGTCAAATAAGCCAAATATGCTAGAAGCTCTCGGAATGGACATATACATTATTAACAAACATTACTGAATCGATTTGACTGTATTTGAAAAACAAATTGTGCTTGCGAAGAATTCATATTTTGGTCTCGAGCCCCTGTGAAGGATAAACAAAACTCCTTTCTATAGTTTTTCATGATTCTGGTCCAATATTGAGGTCATAAGTATGAACGATGTTAGACCAATAAGGTCCATGGTGCATGTACTATTGTGTGGATGAGGTTTTTGTACAAGTGAAACTAAGATGATTGGGTATAAACTGAATTGTAATTGTAAAATGGTTGGTCGAATGGTTCTATTAATCAAGTGATTGTTTTCTTTTGAAACTGGTTAACCCGGGATCAAGATAATAATATTACTTAAACCACACTGATTAGCTAATCGTATTTAATCTTCTGTTGAACTTTGGTGTTTGGAGTTCGACCTAAGTAGTGGTAGTTAAAATAATATATTATTGATTTAAAAATTATTTATAATTACCTTTATCTATACCCTGGGAACGATAAAAATATTTGCTTACAAGCTGTGTTTACCTCTGTATGTTTATATATATATATATTCTTATTATTCTTATATATATACATATATATATATATATATATATATATATACATATATATATATATATATATATATATATATATATATATATATATATATGCGTGTGTGTGTGTGTATAGGGAAGGGAAGTTTGTTTAAATGGTTACAATCGATGGGTATAGGTATACATATGACATGGTTAAGCTGATATGAAAAAATATGGAAAGATTTTAGCAAAATTCCCCATAAAGTCTCGAAATGTGACTCATATCTCTTTTGTAGAGTACACCACCAAGATTGTTGTTCACAAAACGTTATAGAAGCTATCCGTTCAATTTCATTTTCCAATATTTTTTCCTGTTTATAAAAATGAGAGTTTATACCATCTTTTATATAATTTCAGCTAAGGACTCTTCTCAGCCAGTTTGGTGGCACTACCTGTACATTATAGTACCAGATACTCTCTACTACACCGATACAGCCTTTATGTGGATAACAGGAGGAAGCAACAAGAACTAGTACGATTAGTCTCAAAATTTTCTTGTTTGTTTCTGTGAACCATTTTCGTTTAATGACTGTCACTACTTAATAGCTTTGCTTATTAAAAAAAAGTATTATTTTTATGTATGTTTTTTATAACGTAGCAATAAAGATATCATGATCCATTATGAGATTGCGACATATACTTTTGTGGATGGACAACAACTTTATAACCCATTTTTAAGATGACTTCGTAGAACTGACTATCATAATACATTTACGAGAAATTAATATAAATACATCGTATTTGTTGGTACTTTATTGTTAAATTATTCTATTGTTTTACCTAAAGTATATTATCTTGATTATGACTATAAGAGTAATTAAATACACTAGAAAAGCATGCATGTCTTTACGAGAACTTTTCAATCCACACCTTTTACAGTAACATTACATTAGAAAGAAATTTGCTTTCTGTCGGTGCATCCGACGGTCAAAGAGTTTTGTGTAGTAAAGTGTATGGTACTGTAGTATAGTGTGGCACATGTGATGTAGTATAGCATATATAGTGTATTGGCTAGTTCATAGTGCAGCAAAGTGTTAATTCTGTGTAGGTCCAGTCTGTCTGATATGTTCCCACAATGTATGGGTTAGGAATTCTTTCACACAATAGTTTTATGGTTATACATTGCTTCAAATATGCTGGTAATACACAGGCCTGACGAGAATCGGAAGTAGGGTGGGGGGAGGGGGGGGGGGTGGAGTCACGGCATGAAAACTCGACGGCCCGGGTTTAATGTAGGGCCCTGGGAAATATGGAGGAGGCCGGGAAAACATAGCAAATATGAACAGTCAAAATGCGGGCCCTGTGACATAAGGGCCCCGGCCCGACCTTGCCCTTGACGTTTCTGGTAAATGTACATTCAAAGGTCTATTGTTACAATAAAAATGTCGGTCTATCTTAAAACTGTATGCATACCCAACTATGTTTGTCTAATGGAGATATTTATCTGGTATTTTGACTCTCCTCGTGCACACTGCAGACAGAGTGATATGGAGGTTTCTGAGGAAAATTACTCTTGCATATTAATATTTAGAAAATATATCGGTTCTTATTCTCTTTCCTCTTCTACCAGTGCTGCACCGGATCCACTAAAAGATGACGAGGTCATGCTTGTAACCAAATCAATTGTACAAACTGGAATGTAAGTTTCATGCACGGCGGCTTGACAACTTCAAGACGCCTTTTGTTCGGTGGTCATGAAGGGCAATGGGAAAACCGGGGGGGGGGGGGGAGATGTGTAGGGGCACAGTCATGCCTTAGATAATATTTCAATATATATTAAATCTTCTTCCTGTTCTACTGATTTCCATGCATGGAATTCTAAGCGAACGGAGGGCTGAAGGGTACGGGCGGACAGGCGCATGTGAGAAGTACATAGATCCAAGCGGTGGAGCTGGGGCCCTGAATCGAAACGAGTAAAACGGGTAAAACTAGTATATTTCCACGAAAAAAAAATGGAAATCGGCACAACCTATTGAGGCGGAGGGCGTATACAGCTCCACGACGATTATACGCAGTCACGGAGTTACGTGCCTAACGAAGGATCTGTTTATTGCGCATGTGCAAAGCGTTAATTATTTTAAAAAAAAAAACATTTAGGGTCATAACCCTATATAGAACATGTTTTCCAGACGCTCCTTAGCAGAGAATTCCCAAAGTACATCACTTATCCGTGATATCCTAATGTTTTTCTTTTCTTTTCCGTTTAGAGTTGGCGCTGTTATTAGACAAGTTCCAAATCAACCCATAGTATTTCCAGTAAGTACACCATATTATGACTTAAAAACAGTAATGCAGACCATTCGATTCAAGTTGGCGTTATTGCATGATAAAACTGATAAACCTGAAAAAGAAATGAGCTTAAGACATCCAGTTGCTATAAGGTTATAACTTATCTTATAATTTGTCTTCTGAATCTGTCTGTAGATGAACATGAGCATATAATGAATGACTAATCCATCAATTTGTTTCTTTCATGACTTGTAGGACGATCCCCGTGGCAACCTAAGCCGTTACGAGGATGACATCATCGCTTACACTTGGCGCCATTTTATAGAAGGCGGACAGAACGAACCAAACTGGTTGCTACGTTTCCCAATGACTAAGGTAACCAACGTTCCGCAAAAGGAGAATTTCCTGATACTAAATCACGAGTGACGAGAATGAAGAATGAACGAGGGAGGAGAAAGCGGGGGGGGGGAAGGGTGGGGGGAGCTTGCAGGGGCGAAGCATGTAGGGGCGCTATTGCACTACAGGTCTATGGGTCATATTTTGCAGGTCTTTATATACTGAAGTCATTCGTGTTTTCATTACAGGCCGTTGTTCGTGCTATGGACACAGTCACAGAATATATAAACCGAGATATCAGCAAATTCTTCGTAGCCGGAGAATCAAAGGTAAAAAACTTACTAACACATGAAATTGGTTAATCACTTATGTTATAAGTGTTAAACTTTCCACATATGCATGTAAAAAAAAGCATTACGATTCATTAACAATGCATATTTGCATATTGTATACATATATGATTATTATACTTTGCTGTTCCATAAAATTAAAGGCAAACACATTTTGGTGCGCATACTTTACTTTTAATGAGTACCGGTAAGTTCCCTTTTTTGCTGTATAGGTATCTATGCATTAAATTACAATTCATCTGGTAATCTCCCTTGGTAATCATTTCTTCAAAACTTAACTCCTGTCACTTTGTATATAAGATTAAAACATCAGTTTTTGCCATCATGATGTATCGGTCGTTCATTGGGGATTGTTTCTTTCAGAGAGGGTGGACAACCTGGACGACCGGTGCAATGGACAAGAGAGTGATTGGTATAATGCCCATTGTTCTCGATTGTCTCAATGTCAAACCTGTGAGTATATTACTATGTACACAATATAAACACCACTATATTTACAATGCATTAGGCCTATATAGAAATGACTGTATAACGCGAATCCAAATAACAAAATCATAACCAAGGAAAGTAAGTGATTCTAAATTCTTACATACATGTTTATTTTTAATACTGTTAAAGATGTTGTTCAACAGATAAGGGTATAAGACTAACTAAGCCTATATAGGTAGCATTCTTGCAATGAAACCTGCCATGCTCACCAGGCAACAGTAAGCTGAAAAATAAGGTGGCTTGGTGACTTACCAGGATATGCCAGGTCATGGGCGCAGATTAGTCTTGGATAATGGTGGGGACGCGTGTCTGTTCTCTGATACAATCAAAGCGGAGCGCGACCATGGGTTCGCGCGTAGCGTAAAAGGCTTTTTTTTGGCAAATATACCTCCCAGATCGCCGAAATGAACACTTCCCAGACCCAATGATGCTACCAAATCTCCTTAAGTTTTAGATCTCATGGCTTAGAAATTTAGTTTGGGTAAATACATAGGCGTTTGTAGAAATAAAAAAATTCAGGGGACCCAATAATCCAAGTAGACTTTCGTATACGATGGGTCTGGGGTCCTCTCCCAGAAAACAATTATAGACTGCCGAAAACTTAGGAAGGAAGGGAGGAAGGGAAGGGACGTAATCTCTACATGCTTTTAAAGAGCATTCTATAATACAGGCCAGGAGCATTAAAAAGTGAAACCTTCATTATACCATGTCAAGCTGAGTAATTTCTGAGCCACCATTCGATTCTGTTATCGCTGGTTATGTTCTAGTTTCGGGTTCCCTCTCCCCCTTTTCCTACCGACAATCGGATGTACTTTCCCCAAAATAGTGGGGGGGGGGGGGGAGGGCTTTTTGTAGAAACTTGCAATGTCATTATTGCATCATTTGTATCACCTCTCTAGAACCTACATCACCATTATAGAAGTTTAGGAGGATGGACTCTGGAATTTGAACCATACTGGTCTGAGAGTGTCACCAAGTACTTAGACTCACCTGGATTGGACGAAATGGCGGCTCTTGTAGATCCATATGGTAATTAGCTCATCAGCACTTGACCAAATACTAGTCGTTTTCTCTACTAACTTAACTAACGAACCCTAAGTATACTGAGTCTCTTAGCGGGTAGAAGAAAGGGCAGGAGGGAGGGGGGGGGGGACATGTGTGGGCAACGAAAAGGGTATTGGTCAGAAACTATAGCTACATTACACCAGTGTTTCCAACAATGTTTCAGTATATCGACTCCGAGAAATGAACTTCTATGCAATATATTTACAGATTATCGCATAATATTAACCAAGGTAGTTTATTCATTTTGGTTTCCATGCTTTGCTCTTACAGCTTACATTGACCGCCTCACGATGCCTAAGTACGTCGTGACAGCGAGCGGCGACGAATTCTTCCTACCGGACGACTCTCACTACTTCTACAGTGACATGCAAGGGCCCACTTACTTGAGGTAAGGTACTTCCCATACCGGTTATGTGGGCTCTATAATGCCCTATATAGGCAGGAGGGTATTGTTCAATTGGGAGAGGGTTTTCGGCATCATTACCTACACACCCCTCCCCCAAATTTGAAATATTTTAATCGTAATTTAAAGGTAACTCACCTAACCGATATAAATTAAACGTCAGAGATTAATTGTGGGATAACTTAATGCATCGTAACTTCTAAGGTGGGGGAGGGGATCCCATTTGAAAATCCCGGACTATCATAAGTGATATCGTTAACTGTTATGTAGAGTGGGTTCAACCAATCGCGGGTCCAGGAGTGCCCCCCCCCCCCCTCTTTGTCAATCCCTTGCGTGTACACCTACTATTGTTTCAATATGCCCCAGAATGCACCACTGGACGTCTAAAAGCTTACTTTTCAATGGGTAGGACCGCCAGACCCCCAACACGGGAGTCAGCTTCAATTACCACAAGGCCTCTCCATTTTAAATTCTTTGACCATGTACCCCTGTACAATAGTGGACAGAATTTGAAATAATGACGTCATCCACAACACAGTCAATTCATACCTTCATTATTTTGGTTTAAAATTACCTCCTTTTTGTTTCTCTCGATGTACACGTAATTACGACAATAGCCATTAACATTGTATCCGGTCGTATTTGATTACGTAATTTCAATAACTGTTTTTATTTTTTACAGAATTCACGCAAACGCTGAACACACATTTGTTTATCACAACCTTAATCTAATGGAGGAACTATCCGCTTTCATGATGAGTGTAATGGAAGTATGTGAAACCTCTTAAACGTTATTTTTGCCAACATAATAAGGGAAATTGGTTTATAACCTATATGTCAGTATGTCAATATATAAGTCCAACTTCTGTTTGTTGGATTTAACATATACCATTTTAAATCGATATTTATATGTTAGGATACATGTGATTATATACGTCAACATATACTAATTTTAATCATTGTATACACCGGCAGGGTTCAAACGAGATATAGAGGGCGAAGTCGAGATACGTCAACGAGACTAGTCCAATTCGATATTATATATGCCAGCTGAGATGGACATACACTGTTTTCAGAAAATCACCCATGTCTGTGAAAATAAATAGACATCTAAAGAAAATCGGAAAATGTACACCGATATAAATCGCCACGTGTGAATTTAAACTGTTATTAAATAAACCAGGTTTTAATTGACAATGACCGTGCAGTTTATATCGACTTAACTGGATCATTTAAAGAAATTAATATTATGTAATATATCGATTTGAGGTATGATTAACCTAACGCATCTGATTTCCTAATATTTACTCTCGACGCATGAATATGGTTTTTAACTTTCAGAATTGGGTTTGTTACAGGATTAAATATCAGCATCATTTGGTAACTGACTTTGAAGTTGTTTTCATATAAAGAGCTAAACTGACATGATATCCGTTTATGTCAAATAGATTACATCCTTTCTTTCACCAACAGAATGTTCCATTTCCGCAACTCTCTTGGGATCGATATGAGGTGAAAATTACTTAAATTTTTAATTGGTTGTGTATTTGAATAACGCTATATAACTCGTTGTGATTATACTGGAACATACGAAATAATTATGCTATGCAAAACATCGTACAATATAAGTCACGTGACCAGTGGTAACCATGTGAATCTCGCACAGAAAGGGTAATTTTGTGACATTTTAATATCGCAAGCATTCTCTGGCTACGATATTGTTCATTGCACAGTGTGTTATGGATCATACCCCCAATGGCCAGTTACGTAAGTATTACGCAATAAGAAGGAGTTACAAATGACATACACCTCTAGGTTTGTACTTTTAAAAGATTAAGCGATTCTCATGCATGCATCACGAGAGCTAGGTACCACCTGTGTGAATGTTGATAGAAAAATCAGAGAAATGAATAACAAAATATTGCATTTTAACTGTTTTGGATTATTATTATTATTTTTACAGAATGTGCTTAACACTTTAAGTAAGGATTGACAATTTCGACTTTCCGTGGACTCGGTCCCAAGAGAAAATGTTGGTGAATGTTACTGTTAAGCAATCACTTATTACTTTTTAACAATGCGTCAGTCGTCAGTCAAGTAGATGGCAGCATACACTATTAACACCTTCTTCGTTATTACATGATACTTTCATGGCCGTTCATCCCTTTTCACGATTTAGAATGCAACTCACGGCATCATAAAATTCCTGACTGATTTAACACCAATATCCGTTCGTGCCTACCAAGCCACGACCCTCTCTTCAGAAAGGTTTGTTATCCCCTTTGCCTTGCCGACCGGGATGGGCGATGGAAAAGAGGGGTGGGGGGGGGGTGGGTGGGGTGATTGTAGGCAAGAAGAAGGGAAAGCTTGTGCAGCAAAGTACCATCATACAATTCTTACTGATTGAGAAACGCAAACAGGAATAGCTCTCCTTCATGCTAAAATGCCCATAATCTTGCAGTAAGAGGTTTGGGCTACAAACGGGGAGGGACGGGGGGGGGGTCAGTTTGGAATGTGACGTCATGTTGGTTGCTATGGCTACGCCCTGTCCACGATGAGCTCGAGGATATCGATAGCCCTCACTATCTAAGTTGGACACACTGGGTGATTAATTATTGTTTGGTGGGTAGCTAACTTTGTTCACTGGCTGACGAAAAGATATACTTTGACGTAAACCAAACTCCGGAACCTAATGTATGATTTTCTCACACTGTAATTCCTTGGTTTGATTTTCTTACTCAGTCTGTCTTCGCCGGAAATTGAAACAAATACCATTTATTTTTACACACATGGGATTGGCTAAAGCAAACTGAATATTCATCCACCATATGTTGTTAGATTGCAACTATATACTTTTATGGTAATGATCACAAAACTATGCACATCTTCGATCGCAAAAAATGAGTTGCTCTTGTATGTGAAGGAATTATGCGCGAATGGCTATCATTCTTTTGTCTATGGTAGAGAATGTTTCATTCGCATTTAAGTGAAAAAAATATTTCAATTTATTCTATCTAATATGAAATAGTTGTAATTCAACCTAAACCTTTCTTACAGATTTGTGATAATGGCAACCATGTGTCTAGTTCGTTACGGTACTTGCTGAACTTTGTACCTTAATTTGTCCTCATTTTTTTCACTGCAGGCGTGACTTCCGTCTTGTTCGAGCCAAAGCCATCAACTCTACCGAGCCAGTACTGCAGCCCGTCCTTTACAAACCATTCCACACCAGTAATCCTGTAAGTTTAATCATGGAGGAAAAACTATTTTACCTTTCTGGTTTAATCAAGTGGTTCAATCATGGAGATAAAATCAATATACCAGGAAAATATTTAGAGTCAAGGTATTAAATAGGTCTACTGTCTGTATATATTAAGTACATTCATGTACCAGGATAATATTTAGAGTCACTGTATTAAGTAAGCCTATATCTGAATTGTGTACATTCCATATATACCGGGATAAAATTTAGACTTATGGTATTAAGTACATACATATATTAAGTACATACATATATACACGGACAATATGTGTTGCCGTGGTAACTATGTAGAAATCACGATGGGATGTAATCGAGTGTTCTGCTTGTATACAATCACAATTCCCGGATGTTCTATACACGAGCTAATCTTTGTTTATGATATATCGTTGCATTGTCAGGCACCTCGTGACTGCTGGAACCGCCAAGGGTGGGTCAGAGGTGGTCATTAGGGGTGGGCTGGTAACCTTTATGCACTGTTCCCAAAGAAGGAGAATGTTCCCGAATTAGCTGCCGGTACTTTTGAGAGTCAGTTTAACGTATAAAGTTACCTGTATACAGTCAATAGGAACATTTTCGAGACAGTGCAACACACACACAAACACATACGCACTCATTCGACAAACGCAAATAAAATAAAGATCTTAAATTTTATGTTTCACTTTTGTTTATAGTATCTGCCATTTCGTAAAACGTTGAAAGCAGCCACACCTTTATGATTTTTCTTTGTATTTCTATTAACAGTCCAAAGGAACTTACGTCGCTGAAGTTTTCAAACCAGTTCTTGGATGGACTTGCTTCTTTGTCGTGGTAAGTTGTGATTTTCAAAATGGCGTATTCAACATTTTTGTTAGGAACTCATTACTAAATATTATAGATACCACAAATATTTCGATAACATTCTTATACGGTCACTGTGAAATGTTACACTGTAAGATGTTGTCTCTCCTTCGGGAAGAATCAGGTGTTTAATAACGTAGTGTATTCAGAGCATATAGCTGTTATACAATTTAGATAAATATTTGAGTACTCTTTCATGTAAATAAAAGGTCGATGAACACGACAACTTGGTTAACTTTATTTTGAGAGTTACATTAAACGTTTAAGTTAACCAAAAAAGTAGTTTCATTACTATTAATAGTTTGACTTATTTCATCATCATTCCTGATGCGAATTTGCTGCACTAAGGTAACCATGGTAACAGATGACGTTCCAGTTACTCTATACAGTCTATAACAGAAAAGGATTTCGCCAGAATCCTACAAACACATAACAACATTCAAATATGATGCATGCACTGACATACAGGCGTGAGAGATTTCAATCCGGTCGGCATAAAATATTGCACCCATTGGGTACTAGTGCAGCCTCAGTCCAGGCCAGTAGCCAACTTGTCATATTTGGAGGGGCAGAGTGATTTTTTGGAAGGCAGATGTTTTGTTTGAGGGGGTCATTTGCAAGGATCCACCATAGGGGTCCATTTCTAAAACCATAAATTTGAAAAAGAGGTAAAGGGGGGAATTACCGTAATGGGGGGCATTGCCCCAGAATTCCCCCTTCTCTACCTTGGCTACTGTCCTGCATCATTCTTGAGCGCCCTACATTACCTGCACATTGCTTTAGGAAAGCGTTGTGGTTAAGTGGATAAGGCAGTGGACTTGTGATATAAGGGTTACAGGTTCGAGTCCTAGTCACATCGTTGCGTTGTGTCCTTGGGCAAAGCGCTTTATCTCCATTGCCGCCCTTCAATCAGATGTATATATGGGGACTTGTGAGGTAACTTGTAAATATAGTTGTGTGTACCGGTTTGTGGCTGCCCTTTATGGGAAGTCCCCCGGGGGACACGTGGATGAGGTGCACTGTGGTGCCCCAGGAGATATTGTTTGAATTGTGCACACTTTGGTGTACGTGACAACATACCAATGGCCCTAGGTTAAGTTGTAAAGTCGTGTGAGGAGGTCTTAAACCCAGACAAGACTGTAAACCTTCAGCTTTAACTTTTTAACTAAATCTAGGTTCATTGAGTATTTGGTTCCAAAGAATGTTATCTCTGGCCTAGTAGTAGAAACTTATTTGCGAACACCCCTTCTCCCATACCCTTGCTGTAGACTCATACTTGTTCTTAAGTGTTTTGTGCTTTGTAAGCAGAGTTAAGTCTAAAATATGAAGGTAGCCTATATGGTTGTTATTTTTTGTTCAACAGGCGGAATACCCTGGCCCACGTGGTTCAACGATTCGATTTACGTCAGAGTCTAACATTGTGCCTGACGTATTTCCGTTCCCACAATGCAAAGGTGAAGGGTGTGTAGGGGTATTGGTGTAGGCATTACATATTAAAGGCAGGGTCAATTTTCATATAAAATACTCTGCTATTAAAAAAAAAGGATCTACAATTTTTACGTAATCAAATATAGCAACCTACTGCCAGGATATACCGTTTAATGTTCTAATAATGTACGTTAACGTACGTAATTTTACTTATCGAAGACTTGTGTTCATTTAGTGTTGACTATGTCACTTAAAGTTATATAGCCTTTCCATATGGACATGTTCATGTTTGCGAAGGAATATATTCGAACGAAATTCATAGTTTTGTTAATGGAACTGCATTTACTTATAAGAATTACGACTAACTGTGACGATGTCAGTGTTTCCACAGACAAACAGTCGAGATGCATGTCAACTATAAGAACTCGATGAGATAGGATCGTTTACATCAAATACCCTAAAGGAGGAGGAAAATAGATGGAGAACATGGGGAGGCGTGGTGGTGAGAGGGGGGAAGCGACCGTAATTCCATTTGAGCGTTCATGTACAAAAGTCTTGGCGTTATCTACCAATAATTTTGCATGTACCAACTCTTCACAAAGTTGCCATAGTTATTTTATTTTGATATGTATATGATACTTTTACAATCATGAAAGCCACCGCTTTGTGATTATGAATGTTTTTGATTCAACGTGCAATGTTTAATTTCTTTACTAATTTGTTACGATTGATTATTCTTTTTTATCTCTCTCAAAATGTTCGACAGTGCACACTGCCTTATTACTATATATCAATATCAAAATTATGTGATTTTTTAATTTATTTTTAACATTTGAGGGAGTGTTCTTGTGAGATGATATAGTTAAAGAAAGTCTAATAATAAACCTGTGTCTGTCACTGTTCCTCTTTTTTTCATTTTTTTCATTATTTTTAGCAGTATTAACTTTAATAAATTGCTGTGTTGAAATGACAGTGCCTTCACAAATAATTGTTTATATATATATATATATATATATATATATATATATATATATATATATATATATATATATATATACAAACTGAAACGGCAACAAGTAAACACTTTCTTATAAATCATCTTTTGTGAATCTTGTTCAATAAACAAATAGTATATAATATAAGTAGACTTGTGAATAGACAAATAAACTTAAAAAATGAAAGGCATAATGGGCGGATATGAAGGTATTTCTGTTACTATAGTGAAGAGCCCTCCCCAGTGTTATTATCCCATTAATAAGCAAGTTACGTGTAAACATCAAAACAATATTATGGCAAGTGTTTCACTTGCAGTACAGCTATTACAACTAAAATGTGCCTAACATTAGAAAAAACAAAACGGATAGCACACATGGAGAAAGATTTGAAATGAAACTTTATGTAAAGATACAAACTGTGAACAATGAATTACTTAGTATAAACTTAAAAGAAAAAATAATGTTGTACTTCTGAAATGAGATGTGTATTTATCATAATATTCTGAGGTTGAACTCTCCCCCTTTAGTGATCTATTCTGTAAATATTCCAACAAGAGATGAACTGATTAAACTTAGAGTCAGAGAGCAATTACTATTTAAAATACAAATTGGGTTTCTTATGCTATGATGAATCATACCTGAAATTTGCATGACATGTAATCTTTGTACTAAAATATTATCAGATTTTGACCTAAGTACACCTAAAATCACTTCATTAAAATTTCTATGAGGATAATTTTCTTGAAAAATGTGGATTATTCGTAATATGTTTAGCCTATAGTGTAATATAATTTCTTCTGTGGATCAAGGAAATTTAACGTACATGTCACCATTCCATTCCGGATTAAATTCTTTGGAAAAATTCGTACGAATTTACTGACATGACGGTAAACTTAAATCCTTTTTTTTTCTTTACGTGAGATGCTGATCATTTCTCCTACTTTAAAAAAAAAACGTGATAACGTATCCCCCAAAGTTTGTTAAAAGCATTGAAAACTCGCCCCAAACAGCGTGCCGCCATCTCTAAAAAGTTGACTTTCCGTTGCTTGCAAGTGAAGTTTTCTCTTGTCGCTACAAAATGCAGACAGTAATGAAACGTGATACCTTCTTATCTTTAGCTGGACCTGAGATGTCCATCGCTGTATCGTCTGTACACTGTACTGTGGGTATTGACCGCAGTTGTATTTACTAACTGTACGCTAGTGTCCAATAACCGACGGTAGCAAGCTATGTATGTGTGTATTTTTGGAATCGATGGTGGTGTCTTGCACTTCTGTTACACCTCATTCTAAACTAGATCAGATTTCTTTTTGCGCGAGTCTTTACACCCTTTTAAGCTAGCCTAGGTCATACAGCTTGTACACACATGCGCACACACTGCGTTGTGTCTTGCCCGATTTGGTATAATGGCTGACGGTTCCACATGGCCGCACAGCGGCTATGCGTCGGCGGTATTATGAGTCCGCTCTCTAGTTCTTATGTTCTGCTCTATGATTGTATATTCAATTTATATGGCTTTGTGTCACCCACAATGACATGGAATCCAAAGTTTTGTCACTCCCTTGTAGACAGTGTGCAGTCAGTATTGCCATGTTGAGAGTCAACTAAATACGACATAGGCCTATACTAACTACCAAATGCAAGTTAGTGAAATACTAACATAAAGCGGAAGACCGAAGTTCCACCGACATTGTCGCAAGTACACGTAACCTAACTTAGTTTATTGTTGGTGTTACCTGTAACTGCATGGTCTAAGTTATTGTTGGCCTGCGTTGTCGCCAAGACGTCTAGCAATACTGTTATTGACTCATTCGGGGTAGGTTACTAAGTTGTGGCTGGAGGCCAGGTTACAAATCAATCTAAAATGTTTTTTAAAACACTCAGTCTCAATCCAGGTGGTCTCCAATTGATGTTGATCTGCTTCATATTACGGTATTCTGCAGCACAAACGGGAACATGCGGACGAAGAGGTAAGTTAAAGGCAATGAAGACTCGCCCCAGACCGCGTACCGCGCTCTGAAATAGTGAACTTTCCGTTGCTTGCAAGTGAAGTTTCTACGTCGCTACAAAATGCAGACAGTTATGAAACGTGATACCGAGTTATCTTTTATCTAGACCTGAGATGCCCATCCCTGTTATGTACACTGTGTTGTTGGTATTGACCGTAGCTGTATGTATTGACTGTACACTAGTGTCTAATTACTGACGGCAAGATTTGTGTGTAATTTATGGGATCGATGGTGGTATCTAACACTTCTGTTACGCCTCATTCGAAACTAGGTCAGATTACCGGCATGAGACGTATCTTTGTGCGCGAGTCTTCACACCCTTTAAGTACTTAAGTTCTGATTCTGAAAGAACAATTTAAAATGAATTGGATACTTAACGTTAGTGTAGGATAACGTAAGAAAAGAATAGGCTAGCCCTGTGATCGAAATGCCTTGCCTTTAGCTTATTCTTGTATATAGAACAATGGCATTTTGAGTCTGATCAATTTTGTTCCCTTAACCCTCGTATATCCCGCATGGGGATACCATGCAGCTCGGTCACATTACTTCAAACTAAGGCCACCATGCAGTAATTGGCAAGTATTGTTGCTTTGTGCACATACGGTTTGAAGTATAGACACCTGGACAAGTAGAAATGCATTAAATGATATTTCACATCCTATAGCACCTTAAATATATATATGTACCCACACTACAACTGACTGAGAATAAATTGTGATAAGAATAATAATAATAAGATAAGAAGAATGATGAAAACCACTGCTTTTATGATAAACTGATCTCCAACATATCGTATATCTTTGCCAAAAAGTGACTAGAAGTGAGATCTTAACAGATAGTTATTACAGTAGCGCCATGGATGTTGATGGGTAAGGATCACTATCCCAGTCTACTGTATATATTACTACTATGATAAAAAATGGTTAAAGGTTTTCATGTTAAAGGTTTCTCAAAATTTTCTGCTGAGTTAATTCCCTCTATGATTTCATGGTAGTCCTGTGCATTCATAGTTACAGACATCGTGCCCAGAAAGAGCCCATTAGCTTAATAGGTTGCATACAAAACCCCACCGTTTGAACCGAACGACTGGATTTTGCAAGTTGGTTAGCTGAGTGATGAGTCACATCTTTACGCACAATTAGTTTTTAGTTTTTAGTTTGTAGCTAGCTTACAGTGCACGTATTCTTCCGCACAGTGCCGTACGGTCACATTATAATGTAATATTACAGTCACCGTCCCTTAATGTTCGATGAGCCTTGTGGCTGATGTATCAGCTTCCCAGCGTTTGTTAAAAAAAAAAAAAAAAAAAAAAAAAAAAAACATGTGTTGTTATGGATCCACCACGCTAGTCTGTTCCGAAGAATTCATGAGTGGATTCAGTCCCGAAGGGAGACATAGTGTATGCATTCCATATGTTGGTAGTGTTAGCTTTAACGTTACAAATGTTTATGATGATATATTTACTGTGGCTTTGTGTATTTTCTCGTGGGCCTGTTAACATGTGCACTCGCTCTCCGTAGTATTGTACCCTGGTATGTCCATATGTACAGTAAAATATGTAAGACGCTGTACCCTCCACTATAACTGTAGTGTGCTACTTTTAAGGCCTTTAGAATCCTATTGTCTTGGGGCTAAATACATATTGTTTACCATGTGCGCTCATGCACTATCGATTCGTGTCTCGTAGCATACGTATTATCAACGTATAAACTCAGCATCAGTTGCTACTTCACTGTATGGCAGTTCAGGTGTGAGTGAATCATTTTGGTCAATTGCATCTTAGGCCTAACCTTGTTTGTTTGAATTGTACTCGAACTACTCTCTAACTACGCATGCCTTTTGAGGGCCTATATTAGTTTATTGTATTGCATTTATTAAGGATTTAAGGTTAAAGCAGTATAGTGATTTGACTCACAGCACTTCAATTTCCTTGTAAATTTTAGGCTTTTTACTTCTCTTTTCAGTTAATCCTGTAAGATTCTGCTATGCTATGTGTATAAAGTGACACATTATTATTTCAGTTTTGAGCTTCCTTAAAAGTTTCACTAGCCTACACTTCGTGAAGAATCACCACAAGCAAAATATCCGTACATAATGTACATGAAAGTAGTGACCCATTCAACACAAAGTTAAATACCATTGATATTGGTTGTTGAACAAAAATCCGATTTGGACTTGCTTCAAGTTCACTAAATTAAACTTTTTATCGCAATGTGGATATGCATTAATACATATATATGCAGGTTTATATTGGCTCTATATTCAAACACAAAATTTTTCCGCCATGTGTCCGGCGAAAATGTCCTGCTTTCTTATGTTTGGAAATATAATTAAATGATTGGGTTGACTTAAGAATCTCTGGAAAAAACAGAAAACACACAAATATGAAATGAATTTCCTTCATTTCAAAATCAAATAAAAACATGCAAACGAAGTCTACTTATAGCTTGTTTCATTAGGAAGTTTAGACATAGTCACAAAGTAGGCCTATGATAGGCCTACGTTTTGCACATGATATCCAACGATATTGTTCTTTTTCTTGTTTTCTTGTTTTGGCCGATATTTACGGAGGCCGGGTAGTGATTTCGGAACCTGGAAATAATCCCGTCGGGCAGTTACCCTTTTCTTTCCTTCTTTGATTTTTTTTTTTGGCACAGATGGCACTTATTTCTTTGTTGAATACGGACAACTTCGCAGAAATTTTCTTGGACTAATTGTTTTGCTTTTGAATTAAGCTGTTACTAGTTTCCAACGTAGTCATATACATTATGTTGATACAACAGGGCCGCTCAGTACCTCTTCAATGTACACCTGCATGTGCACATGTTGTGCACACATACACATCAAATAGTTTCTGAAGGTTTGATTCAAACAATGGCAGCTATCTAAGGAGTTCGCGGTACACCATTGCCTTTCTCTTGATTACCTTTTTCTCCTGGAATTCGTTTAGCAGTATATGTCGATTCCACTCATAATAATACAAGTAGCCAACATCATGGACTTAGGACCGGACTGAAAGTGCAGGTTTGTTGATGAGTTAGGGAGATGGGAAACGATGGCCGCAAGGGCGATTAACTCCCTTAGTGTGAGCGCTCGCGTTCTCATATACCTTCATTTCCAATTCTAATCTACAAGGCCTAAACGTAAATAGCCAAAATTGCTATGCTTAAACAAGTAAACATCAATTATGTATGTTGAGACACTTTTGTGGATTATCCTACTCAGTGAGTGTAATGATACATTAGGCTTTACTGCATAGGGGAAGTTAGTTAAATATCACATTGCTTTGAGCAGTTTGACTTTTATAAGTATTTAATTCTTTTTATATTTCTGGCGGAAACCATCCATGAAATCACATGCTTAAGGATAGAACTAAACCACTAAGCTAAATCAGTGAGGTCGTCATCACAGCTATCTTTTGAAGACATTTTTTAACCCCTTATTATTTAGAATTAATTACCATATATACCTAAGGATCTGAATCCAAGCAATGCAGATTGAACCAGCTGAATCATGATTTTAACAGTAGTATATATAATTTAGTCTTGCAGCTTGGGTTACAGGAGGTTGATTGAATTATGACTGCCCATTCTGTCTTGATCTACACACCTATCTCTGTTGGTCAGAAATGGTATATGTTTGGTACAACTCTATACCTGACCTCATACATTCACTTGAAATGTACGTAAATGTTTTGCAAACGCAAATAATTGCTTCAATTACAGTATATGAGAAAGTATATTGACCTTTGAGCAATGAGTGGGTGACAAACTCTGGGGTAAACTTTCCAAGGTGTATCTAGGAAGAAATGGAAGTTAGTAGATGTTTAAAATATATTTATATTTCATAATTGTAATCTTGTTATTTTTTTCAGATAAGGTTCAGATGACTGTGATGTCATTCAAGTCAAAAAATTCTGGATCTGTTCTGACTCAGCCTCTTCCTCACTTTGAGTGTTATCTTGGAGCAGGAGATGGGGATGCAGATGTGACTTCAATTAGAGCTTATAACACAAGAACTAACAATGATGGCATAGGTCACCCTTTCCCCACAGTGAGTGGTACCATGATTCCAGACCTTCCTCCAAACACAGCTGGATATTCTGTTTCCATTACCCCTGCTAAAAACAATACATTTGGTGTTTTCAATTGTACAGCAACGAAGGCTGATAGAGAGAATACTACCATCATTACTATCTTCCTGCATGCTAATGGTGAGTTTAATACAATAAGCTCAAATATGCAAAATCTATTTCAAACGTTGACTCCTTCTGTAACAACGAATTTGTTTCTATCCTCTGTATGTTACTGTATGTGCATAACCTGCAATAATTATACAACTTATTAAAACAAGTATAATGTTAACACCACAGAATGACCGAACTCATATATATATATATATATATATATATATATATATATATACTATCAAAGCTAATTGATGGAGCGCAGAAGCAATGCATTGATGGAATCAGTGAAAAAATAAGGGCAATATTAGTTTCCATAAATAGAGTTAGAAGTGAACTAAAAAGGTAAGTCTTAACTTATAGATCGGCAATAGCCAACTCGTTTTATACGTGATCTCGCAGATGCACCGTGTGTTCGTGCGAGATGCCAAGACATTTATCTCGAAGCCTTGCTCATTACCACCTGTGCATTGTCTGCCAATACAACATCCCCCATTCAAGCTACAAGCGCTCTCGTATCGCCGTCTTAGTACACAACCTTGTCTACGTGTAACTATCCTATACAGAAATTCTACTAACCATATATATATATAGCTGTTTATAACAGAAACATAGTCTTAACGTAATAACTAAACAAGACCTCAATTGTGTTCAAAGTTGAAAATATACTCTACCATTGTCGATGACAAAGCCTGAATCAAACACATGTATATCTGTTTGTATGTGTGTGTTGTTGCTCAGCATGCCTACTAAGCCCAATGAAATGTATTACATAGCAATTATAAATCATACATGAACATCGAAAATCACTCTCCCTATAGCCTGATCACACATGCAAGAGCTCTACTGTGTATTTACGATTTCAGTTCTTAATATGAACAGTACCAGTAGTAGGCCAATGCTGTAAACTACATGAGTCCTTTATGTACTTGGACCTCCATCATGTAATGTGGACATAACATGTATGGCAAAACTTGCAAAATATAATTTGTAAGTTCACATTTTGTATGTGTTCAACTGTTTATAAATCATGTAGCAATACAAAATTTCGTTCGTGGCTCTCAACTGGGGTTTCCCAAGTTCAGATGTATGGTGAATGAACTTCGTAGTAACTTTCTAGAGGTGTGAAACGTGCAGAATTCGTACATGGGCAAACAATTAGCAATGAACAATCTGCACACATTGATAGAATCTCAGAAAGTTGCCATGGACACTTTGAAAGTCATATGTAGAACTGCATCACTCTCATTTGATGAAAAAAAAAAGTTTTAAACAATAATGTAAACATTGTATATAGACCTAATTGTGTAAAAGAATCAAAAAATAAATCAGGCAACTAAAGTCGGAAAGCCACAGAAATAGCGGGGGCAGATAGAATACCTCCACAAATGGTTTTGAAATAAACCTGTTATGTCAACAACAAAAGTTTCGTTTTGCAGTACTTAAGAAACAATTTAATTATTTTATTTATAAAGTTTCACAGGCAATACAACCTTTGCTGACACAACAAGCCGTACAAATATCATACTCTGAACGACGTGTCTGTAGCTCTCAATTCATGAACACGTTAGCATCCTTCAAACTCACTTACCATGTTGGAAAATACTTTGAAATTTCCCTACCACGAATCACACCTTTAGGAATTCAAGAAATAAATGTGCAATATTTGACATTACCCCAGACAATATTGAAGAATTTGCATATTTTATTAAATATTTTTATTTTGCAAATCTCTAATATTGTTATTGTTTAAATCTGAATGATCTATCCCGATAGACAACTCGACGGCCTTTTGAAAAATTTTCACAGGGAGTTGGGTCAGATAATTTAAACGAAATCGAACCTAGTGATAACAGTATCGCAGGTGTAAGAAGCTAGAATATTTTTTGATTGGGGGTAGGTTAGGGTGGGAGAAGGTTCCGACAGCGATTTTCAAGCTCAAATATAGTATACCAGTCAGAAAGAGGTAATTATTTTGAACTGCTTTGTCATGTAAGTATCTCTGGGAAATGATGGAGGTTATGAGCCAAAAAGCCTCTGGAAGTTGGAGATTTATAAGATAGGCCTATCATTACATTACATAGAAACTTGAAAGCACAAAAAATGCATCTAGAAAAGGCTAGTCCTAACGTTTTTGGGTTCCGAATCAGTATAACCGCAAGTAGGTGATTTTTTGGCTTTTTTTTTGGGGGGGGGGGGGGCGGAGGATTAAATTTCCCTACTGATTTAGGAAGGGGACTGCACCTTGCTCCATGCCCTGGGGTCATTGAAGCCAAAATTATGTAGGGAGTTTGCCAGATGCTTCACAAGAATCTACTGGGGAAACAGAGAATGGGGAATAAGATTAAATTTGGTGACCCCCCATGCACCCCTGGGTGGCGTCATCGCATCCAGATATTCCATCATAATGAATTTCAAGCAAGAAAATCTGAAGAGGTATTATTGATTTTCTTTTATTGTCTGTAAGCAAACTATTGTGGTAACTGCGCCGTTTCCCCACAGACAGTACCACACGTTATCACTTCACGAGTTTGTCTGCAGTTTATGCAAGTCGGCAATTCAACATTTTGCAGTTGATAAGCAGTTTTAGCCTGGACGAAAGTGGTCTAAACAATTCTTAGTATCTAGCATATACATGTAAAATACAATACATTAATCATTCGTAGAGACTTAAGACAATATTAATTGAAACAAATTTTAGGGACTTTTATATAAAAATTAAACTGGTACAAATATTATCATGGTGAGCAAATGTGTATATGAAAATTATTTGTTAGGCATGACATGAATTAAATTATTTTAATTTCTGCCTCGAGAGATCCCAGTTCAGGATGCAATGCAGTAGTACAGTACTTACGACAATATTTGCGCACATGGCTTCGTCTTGGTTGTATTTTTTAAGTGTGTCGTTTATTAAGTTCATTAACATTAAAGCCCAGAATAAAAGAACAACTAATTACGGTCTAGTTACAGTATTTGAGGTGTTTCATCAATCTCTGCAAACAACAGTTATGATCAGAACGATTTTTAAACTTGAGTTAAGGCTAGTCACAACGGGCAGTTTTGTATCACCTTATTAACTGTTTATTTACATGTAACAGAGCTGAAGTGTTGCAATTCTCAAGATATCACAAGTCCTACGCATATCCCAACGCCCGGCTTTTCAGTTGGCATTCTTCTGATAATTCTATTCACTGTCGACTTGATTTCTTTTGGTGTTCTAGACACATTGTTCAAACTGTGTGTGCAGCTGACATTGTTTCTATATTTAGGTCCGACCATTCTAGCGTTACTCTTACTATTAATTGTAAGATTGAGCCAAGGGGCCGTGGCTACTGGAAGTTAAATGTTTCACACTTAGAAGAATTGTGCTATTCTGATTCTATTACTGATATTATTAACAGAACTGCTTCGTGTGATTCCTATTTGAATGATTCCGTTCTCCGGGAGGCTGTTATGGTGAACATCCGTTCTTTTAGTATGCGTTATTCTTCCATTCGTGCGAAAGAGCGTAACAGGTATGAGTACTATCTAGTAAATGAGATTGCCAGGTTGGAAAGTTTAATCACTATCTGCCCATTTGAACGTTTAAATAGCACTTTAGCAGATCTGCGAAACAATTTAGATATGTTATATGATTATAAATGTCAGGGCATGGTTATTCGCTCTAGGGCTAGATGGTGTGAATATGGTGAGAAAAATTCACAGTATTTTCTTAATCTTGAACGTTACAATAAGGTAAATAATAACATATCACAGCTTCGCAATGAAGATGGTCATATTGGTTCAAATTGTCAGGATATTTTAAGTGAAGCTGTTAGTTTTTATCGTAAACTTTATACTAAGTGTCCTAATATTTCTCCTGTCTCGTTTTTTGATGATGTTTGTACTAATCAAAAGAGTCTTACTGATGATCAGAGTTATTTGTGCGAGGGTCTTTTTTCCATCAATGAATGTAAAGAGGCTATTGGGTCCATGCATAAGAATAAAACCCCCGGTTCTGATGGATTATCAGTTTAATTTTATGTACATTTTTGGGACATTTTGGGTAACTTTGTAGTTAATTCTCTTAATTTTGCTTTCAGTTGTACACACTTAGCCGATGAACAGGGCAGGGCAATAATCTCTTTGATTCCAAAGCCTTCAAAAGATTTACAATATTTGAAAAATTGAAGGCCTATAGCAATTTTAAATACTGACTACAAGATTGGAGCCAAATGCTTGGCAACCCGTATTAAGCGTGTTTTAAATTACATTATTAGTGATGAGCAAACTGGATTCTTAAAAGGACGTTTCATCGGTGAGAACATTAGACTAGTTTTAGACCTCATTGATCATTGTAATATCAACAATATTTCAGGTACTCTTCTGTTTCTAGATTTTGAAAAGGCTTTTGATTGTTTGGATTGGGAGATTCTCTATCAAAGTTTAAAATTCTTCAATTTTGGTCCAAATTTTATTAGGTGGGTTAGAACTTATTATGAGAACGTCACATCTTGTGTTATTAACAATGGTCATCTCTCTCAGTATTTTAGTATTTCTCGAGGTGTAAGACAGGGTTGTCCACTCAGTCCTTACCTCTTTATCTTATGTTCAGAATTTCTCACATTCATGGTTAAAACAAGCTGTCGTATCAAGGGTATATCTATAAGTAACTCTGAAATTAGAATTTCACAATATGCCGATGATACTGTTTTAATTTTAGATGGTTCACACGCTTCTCTTGTGGAGGTTGTAAACATTCTTAATAATGTCTCTGACGCTTCGGGTTTAAAAGTTAATTTCAGCAAATCATTCTTTTTTCCATTGGGTGCTATGGTTTCAAGGGTTCCCTTGTATTTTCATGAGTGTGGTTTTAATGTTAATCTTGGTCCCGTGAAATATCTTGGTGGCACATTTACTACAAAGAATGAAGATTTCTTTTCGTTGAATTATCTTCCCAAATTATCCAGGCTCAAACAGTTACTTGGGATGTGGTCAAAACGTGACTTAACACCAACTGGTAAAATAACTATAATTAAGAGTTTGGCCATTTCGCAACTTGTTTTTCTTTTTAGTGTTACACCAAATCCTCCTCTTAGTTTCATTAAAGAGGTTAATAAAATTTTGTATAATTTTATTTGGAACAATAAACCTTATAAGATTAAACGGAGCACCCTTATTAATAAGAAAGTTAATGGTGGCTTTGAAATGACAGATATTGAATCTTTCATTAAAAGTCTAAACTGTAGCTGGGTAAAACGGTATTTAGCCCCTCAGCGAGGAAACTGGAAATTTTTTTTGATTTGTACCTAAAACAGTTCGGTGGTGCTTTTCTTTTTAAATGTAATTTCAATAAGGAGGCAGTTTCTTGTATTTCTAATATTTTTTGCAGAGAAGTGTGTGAGGCTTGGGCTGAGTTTAATTTTTCATCCAGACAGTAATTATGGTAATGAAATCATTTTAAACAACAGTCATATATTGGTTAACAATAAAGTAATTTTCCAGTATAATCTTTTAAATCACAGAACAATTCATGTGAAAGATTTCATTAAAAATGATGGCTCGGTAATTCCATATAACACGTTTCAAGCGAAAATATATATTAGAAATTTTCCTTTTACTTCGTACTTTGGGATTATTCACGCCATTCCTAGTTATTGGAGGGGGTACCATGATTCTGTTTTGCTCCCAATGAGTGAAAATAACTTTAATATGTGCATGCGCACACATAAAATAACCAAAAATGTTTATAATAGGCTAATTACTGGTCTCTGCACGCCCCCGTCGTCTATTATGAAGTGGCAAGCTATGAATTTTCCAGTGAAAATAGTTTGGAATAACATTTTTAGGCTGCCTTATACGGCTGTGAATGACCCCAAAGTATCATATTTACAATTACGTTTTCTACATCGTATTTTAGGCATAAATAGCTTGCTTTATAAAATGAAAATGGTTAATTCTCCACTTTGTTCATTTTGCAAGAATGCCGATGAAACGCTTATACATTTGTTTTATAATTGCAGTCACGTTGAGCGATTCTGGGAAGCAGTGAAGTCAAATTGCATTAAAATTAATTATACTTTTAATTTGACCAACATATGTTGTGGTGATTTTGGTGATATAGATAATCCTGTGAACTTTTTAATTTTGCATGCTAAAAAGTACATTTATACTTTAGGTTGAATAACAAAATCCCACATCTGCACGAATTTTATTTTAAGTTCGCTTTCAACTTGAACTGCACTATTTCATTTCTAAGCAAAACAACAATTTGAGTAACCTTAACGATTTCTATGATTTCTTTATGTAAGCTTCTTATGTAAGTCTTTTTGCCGTTTCTTTTGTATTATGTGTTACGGTATTGTAAATAAATACAGTGGAAAAAAAAGATATCACAAGTCCTTTAGTAGTCATAGTCATGCAGGACTGTGAGTTGCAACAATAGCGCTATAAGATGAACATGCATTCGTGAAAATTAGTTATTCCAGGAGAGTTGCTTGCAAAGTTTGAGAACTTATGTGTCCATACTGTTACTTTCCATAACGAGGTTGCTACAAAAGTAACCTTTAAATGAGCCACATTGATAATTAAAGTACCGCCAGGCTATGTAAGGTACAAGCTTGCCGGTTATATTTGCCCAGCACTTATAGTAGATCCTGCAAGCTTCTCTGAAGCTCAAATACTCTACAAGTTATGAAATTATTTCTGTGGCTGCGACTACAACTTATAATCTGGCTCCAAAAGATCAATCCGTAGACATGGAGGGCTTCTAAAATGAAATGTATGTCCAATCAAGAAAGTGAATCTGTCACTGCGGACAGTAGTAATGATCGGTGTTAATATGCATGGAATAATTTAGTGTTCACATATTGTGTTACCAGTTTTGGAAGCTCTGAATCTTGTGTTATTATATAGAATGGTTCCTGTTGGTTCAAAAACTGATGGTCATCGTTGAAATGGTGTAGTAATTTGCCCATTTTGCGAAGTAATACTTTATGAATTATACACTGATATAATGAAAAAAGGTTGTTTGATATTTGATTGCCATATTTTTTTAATTTAATCTTGGTTATTATTTCATAGTTGCGTAAAGTATTATTTAAACATTCTAAATTAGAATAAACCTTTTCTGTTTATTCTGCTTAACATTTCTTAATTTCATTTTGTTGGGAGTGGGCAACTCTTTTTTCTTGAAAACACAATATATTTGTGTTTCACTAACATCATTTTTAATGTGCCCTTGTTATTGAAAAGTAACAACATGAACCATTACATAATGCACAAAGAAAATAATTGAAAAATACAGGAAATGTTTGTTTGACTAGGTATTATTATAATTTTGGTTCTGAAAAAATGTTAACACTACAAAACTCTAGGGTCTAATTCTCCTTCGACTTTGTTTGGTTTGCTGCCAATTTCCTGATAATAACTGTACAATACAGTTACTGTGCAGTAAACATGATATGGTCAAATTGCATTAGAACCAAACTGCTATGACATTAAATTTGGAACACAGAAAAATATAGCTAATAAAGGTTCATCACCAGAAAATGTAAAGTATCTACAATATTTGAATCTTCAATTCTTTTGTATTTACAGCTTATGTTGTTCCAGTCAATGGGCAGTTTACTCAAACTGTAAATGCAGGAGATACAGGTGTCCAGATAGACATGGAGTGGTCTGGTGTGCTTGAATCCAGGTGGAGAATTAATGGTTCAGACTTTGTAACGGATAGGAATGGAGACAAAGATTTCATCATAAACAGAGAAGCTGCTACTGGTGATAATGGTATCTATGAGTGTCATAATTACACTCGAAGAACTCAGGCTCACCATGGATTAAATAGACTAATTGTCCGTGGTAAGAATAATGTACTTCGTATACTTACTGTATTGAGTTCATGAGTGGTGGTATTATTCTTGATTTCCACTCAGCAATAGTGAATCAGTTTAACAAATGTATTCATTGCATGATTAATTGCATCTACTTATTGATCTGCAAAGCTAATCCACTTGGCTCAACTTGCTTTATGGAAGATAGATTAGGTGGAAAGTCTTGAAAATGTTTTTGATGTTTCATGAAGATTATAAAAAGCACGTTAAATAAAGCTCACGAATGGAAGTTAGATGGAGTCTTTTGTCTTACCTCATCCCTTAATTGTATTAATGTATCTAGAGAGTATGACATTATGCAGTTGTATGTCGTTGGAGCATATCCTGGATATTTCAGTTGCTATAGCAATATGACTGCTTTGGGAACAGTTTATGATCTGGAGGAGCAAGTTTTGAGGAGTGACTTTCCGATAATTTGTTAAACAAACTGATATCCACAATGCAGCTTGGTTGCACTATATGGCATGTGTAGCTATCCCTGTGGTAACAATTACAAAATCCAACTGTTGTTCTGAACACAGGACAAAATCAGAACAAAAACGTAAACTTGTCTTGCATGTCAGATCATGAGTGTGACCCAAGTATCATAATGCCATGAACATTTTTTTCCGATGAAACTTTAAGTTGGAATTGTGTTCTTTTTGGACCTGCAAGTCATTATGAAATTGCTCTGAATCAATTACACATTACAGTTATTGCCTGATCATGACGTAAATATGACTGATTTTCATTGAAATTATGAAAAACACAAGATAACGGAATAAATTGCACATCTTGCTAACTCTTTAGCTCCTCTGTTGAGTAAGTCGGTGGATTTTCACAACCGAGGCCGAGACAGAAATGTATCCTAACCCTAAGTTCAAACCTGACAAGAAGTAACTTGGCCATTTGTACGTTGGAATCAGAACCTTTCGACAGCTTTTTACGATTGCGATCTGACAATTTCCTCCGATTCTCACTCTTTGAGTGTCATACTTCTAATGTTGGCTGCACATGTTGCTTTCTTTCCTTTGTGGCGTGGGCAACTTTGTCCATCCTTGAGTTTGGCATTCAAGCAATGTTGTCTGCGCATAAAGTGTGCTGCATCCCTATACTGTGGTTGTAATCCATGTTACTGTATTTGCGGTTCTATGCTGCGGAGATTGATTAAACTTTTACCCTTCCGTGTTAACTAATACTGCTTCAAGTGTTATGTAGTTTTTTTCCGCAATATTTACTTTCTGCTTCTTGGCTGTTATGAAATGCTCGTAAATATGAAGTAGGCTACTGGAAATTTAAATAAGAAAAGCCCGCCAAAAAAAAAAAACCCTGTCAATTATGTCTCTCCAGCCAATTACTCGATAATTAGTGAAGATATGTGAATGAGAAACTGGACATACTTTCACTGTTTAAATAAAAATGAACGACAGAAACTCCCTTGATACGATCAAACACAGTGTTTGAGACTTCAAACACTGAATACACCTCTAAGAATTTGTAATTTCTTGATAGGCTTAAAAGTATTGAAACTTGTGTCTACAACTTAACTCACAAATACTTTGATCTTTGTCACCAATGTTTTAAAGGAATTGTCTGGTGGAAGATTTTGATACATTGTCTTTGTAGTTATTATTTTTCTCTTTCTAACCATGTAAAAATTGTCCCCATTCGACGTTTCCTTCTTGTAGAAATCTGGTTTTCAAATTCACCAGTTTCTCACCAAAAGTACCGTTTGTTCGAACGCTTCAATATGGTGATTGACGTAGTGGTTGCAGATAGGCAAAACAGGCGACTTGAAGTTAGCACTCCCAATTCCGCAGCAAACAAACTCACGTGTAAGCACATTGGATTGCCTCATATATATAACGTACATACTCGCGAACGTATATACTACGATGCTCAGTTGGTGTACTTGTATAGCGTTACACATAGTACACTCACACTCAAACCACAGTTCATAAACTGTTCTTCGAAATCGCTGAAATAAAATTCACGGATCAAATTAACAGTAAAAGGAAACTTGTAAAGTATTCGTTAAACCGAAAGATGAAACTTGGCGCCGAATCGATGTCATCGCAGAACTGTCCGATTGTAAACGTTAGGGTAGCCTATACACGCGAACATTCTTCGCGCTGGAGCTGGATACCGCGATGTGTAAACAACGAAGAGCCTGCTGTTAAAACTTATCTTGTGTTTCACAAAGACCACGAAACCACCGATCTACTACATATATTGCGGCTTAAGGAGTTTTTTTAAATCATATCTAATTTATAAGAAATTTCACCGGAAATTATTGAAGAAATTGATCGAATCGTTGTCAGAGCAGAATGTAGCAATGAGAAGCTTAGGCTTCGCAGAACTGTCCGATTGTCAACGTTTGAGTATAGCCTACATGCGAACATTTTTCGCGTTGGAGCTGGATAGCGCGATGTATAGCCTGAACAACTCAGAGTCTGCTGTTAAAATTTACCTTGTGTTACACAAAGACCACGGAACCACCGATCAAGTACATGGCGGCTTAAGGAGTTTTTGAAAACATATCTAATTTTAAAGAAATTTCACCGGAAATTAAGGAAGAAATTTATCTGTATACAAACGCTGTTTTTGTTGTGATTACCGTATAGGTACTGTGCGGAGGGTGGGTTATGACGCAATCTGCTATGGCAGAGCTGACGTCACGTATTGTACTGTTCAAATCATATTTGAAATGTCTATCCATAACGATCAAAAAATCGTTTCTCTGTCAAACGCAACATTAGCGTTCTCATACTTTGACAACATGTTTGGAAAATTATTTACTATTTTTTAAGCTAACTTCTTTGGGCCACCAGACAATCCTTTTAATGCACATGGGTCAATTCATGTCAAATGAACATAGGCGTGGAGGGGCCCAGGTACAA
This sequence comes from Apostichopus japonicus, assembly GCF_037975245.1. Lineage (NCBI taxonomy): Eukaryota > Metazoa > Echinodermata > Holothuroidea > Aspidochirotida > Stichopodidae > Apostichopus > Apostichopus japonicus. Next base: position 8,028,891 of record NC_092579.1, read on the forward strand.
CTGATGTTGGTATGATATGTTCCCAGAAGTCTTAAAGGAGGTAAATTGGCAAACTAATGTCTGCGCATGTTTTGTTTGTTTGGTAGGATACGGGCCGGCCGGCACCCAGCAAAATCCCCCATAGTTTTTATAATTTGGAGGATACTTTTTGATATATGAAGAGTAACTTTGATCTCATAGATTAACATGTATTGTGACCTAGTCTTTACATTAAACTTATGATGTGTAACCAACTATTTCTGCTTCTTTACACCACAATTCAGGATTGTCAAAGATTTGCGAAAGTCACAATTTTTGTCAAGAGCATTATTGAGGTGCGCTGACGGTAAATGCCTTTAATAAATAATGCTTTCAATCAATAAGCAAAGGAAATTAGCACAACTGTCTCCCTTGAACTCCACTTCCAACCTCCAACCCCAACCGCCACCGAAAAAAAGGACCAACAAGGAATATCACATGCTACCAGCCAAGTTACTTCACTGTGTTCTCCTTGGTTTTTCTTTCTGTTATTAGTATGTGGCTCTGGTAGATGGGGTCCACCAGGATGTACCGGTATCTGTGACAATTGTTACAATGGAGGAGTTTGTGATGATGAGACTGGGAGATGTATCTGTGCCCCGGGATTCATGGGACAAAACTGTCTGACAGGTTTGTACAAATGTCTGTGAACTTGTTCTTTTAACGGAGGTTTTCTTTGCACGACCGTGAGGGGCCATGTGAGACACTATGTTGTTAATGCCTCCTCCCATTCCTCTAAGGAAAACTAAGTTAAAGAGCTTTTAATATTCATGAAAAGCATACACCATATTGGGAGTTCTTACCCCAGCCTTTGATAGGAGTGTTCCCAAGAGATTATTTATTTTTGGGTGAAGTTTAACATACATTTGGTTCCCAGGTCATCTTGTTATTGACTTATACTTAAATGGTTCCTTAAACGTTCACTGTAGCAACATGCATTTGTCATTTTTTTATGCCCACATTTTTAAATGCATAGATCTCTATTAATACCAACACATTTAAATTAAATGAAAGCCCAAGGACTTAGCTTAACTTTAGTTACATTTTACCTAATAGACAATGTTGAAATATGGATATCAAAGAGAGGAACATTAGATGCATTTCATATTTTGGGAGCACACCAGATGCTGATATAGCCAACGTTGTCTCACAATATTTATATGAGAGGAAGCAGTATTTGGGTAATTGTTTCTACACTGCCGTTCCAATTACATTTGCAAGGAAAGTATTCATGTGGCTGTGTATGTATAGTAATATAGTCTGAACAATAGTTATGGTAGTGTTACAGGTAGAACATGGGAGTTCATGAAGATCTCTTTTGCCATACCGTGGAACAACATGGAATATAGTTCATTAAACTCTCGAAGTGTTTTTTTTTTTTATTTCAGGCTAAAAATGCTGATCAATTTTGCATTAAATGTAAACAAAAATTATAAAATATTTTCTTTCAGGGTGTGGTCCTAACAAGTTTGGCTACACTCTTAATTTTTCCGGGTCACTTTTGTGACCCGGATTCCTGATAAAAATAGTTTCATCCTTTTCAGGATAAGTTTAATCCATTCCCGGATAAAATTCAACCATTCCCGATTCAATTTCATTAGGCATGGTATCATTCCTTTGTACCGTTCCTGATCAGAACGTAGCGCTTGATGCTATTGGCTGATGTACATCATGTGACATAAGCTTTGATTGCGCTTGCAGCTCTCGAACGTACGCTACTCGTAGCCATCTTTTCCAAACTTTGCACTCACGAAATGCTCTTATGGATCTCGTAGAAGCAAAATTACTTCAATGGGGATTGGAGAAGTACGTCAAGAATTTCAAAGGTGAGTTATTAGGCACTTTCCATTTCGTTTGTTGTGTTAATCTTACGCAATAAATTTAGTGATTTGAAGAAGCTATGCTCACTCCGTGACGGGTTTACTCTGGCCTAGTGTTATACAGTGTGCACTATAGTGTGTAGCGAGTGGTGGTTTTTGATTGACTGTACTGTACAGTATACTACAGTACTGTACATGCCTACACACAACAGTATGCAGTACTATTGTGAAGCCTCTATGGTGCTACAGGGCAAACAGTATTACTGTATGGTGGGTTCTAATGTTCAGTTGCTACTTCACCACAACGTGGATTGTCATTTTTCGATAACCAAATAAATTGAATGACATAAGTAAGGCAGGCAAGGCCTAATAAGGGTTCCTGGTAATTTAGATTTAGGTAATGTAAGACTTGCCTACAGTGAGAAACAGTCTTTCCCTGTACAGTATGTTCTATATAAGGTGATCATTTACAAATAAGGCATAGGCCTATATGCTACTGTAGTGTTGTGGTTGGACTGGGCCCAGTAGTGGAGTGTACTGAACTGTACTTTTGCGTTGAAATGAAAACAACACCGATTTTTCGTACTTTTTTTTTTTAATCAATATTTAAATAAGTTTCTGCAAAAGAAAAAAACAGAGATGGTAAAGTCATCATTAAATTGCAAATAAATTTGTAGGCTGTCCATAGGTTCATGGTATTGTGTAATAGTACAGTCGACGCTTGAAGTAGCAGTTCCGCGAATATTTCAGGTATACCCGGTTATACCGAGCAGGTATGCCGCTTTATGTTAATGCTAGTTATACCGATGCACCTTAGCATAAAGTTGCTTATGGTCTTGCCTAGTAATGGTAAAAAGATGGGCAAAATAACACACAAAATGGTATGCAGAAACTTCTCTGAATTCTTATACTGTTCATGGAAATAGATCATAAAGATCTGAGATCCGTATTGAAACGTTCTGTAAACTTCATTTATGGCAATATGTTTTAAAATGCAAAATAAGGTAAGGAAAAATTGGCCAAATACAGGTCTTTTCAAATTGTGTTCATATACCATACTGTGTGCAAAAGTGGGTGCTGTACAGTATGGCTTGTGATAAGAATAGGCTCTTAATTGCATGAGGTCTGCAGATATAAAAAAAATGCAGAAATGAACTTTCATGGAGGTATTACTACAATAAATTTTTAGAGAAGTAACATTTTGCTATCATATGTTGTCTTTGCTAAATTTCAGGAAGTCTAGTTTTGTGCTGGCACAGGTCGCCATGAAGCAACAGGCAACCTGGAAAACCGACTGCAATATGTGAGGAGAAAGGACCAAAATAAGACAAAGAAGTCTGTTTGCGACCCTCATAAACCTTCAAAGCTGGTTGACACAACAGATTTGGAATTGACATCAGGTAAATTAAATTTATTTATTTATTTATTAATTTATTTATTAATTAATTAATTAATTAATTAATTTATTTATTTATTTATTTATTTATTTATTTATTAATTAATTAATTAATTAATTAATTAATTAATTAATTAATTAATTAATTAATTAATTAATTAATTAATTAATTTATTTATTTATTGATTGATTGATTGATTGATTGATTGATTGATTGATTTATTGATTGATTGATTGATTGATTGATTGATTGATTGATTGATTGATTGATTGATTGATTGATTGATTGATTGATTGATTGATTGATTTATTTATTTATTTATTTATTTATCCATCCATCAATACATCCATCCATTCATTCATTCATGTAGTTTTTGCATCTAGTTACTTTTGTTGCTTAAAACGATATCAATGATTGTTCTTCACAGATGATGCAGAGGAGTGTGTTATTTCAGCGGTGGTAACGTGTCTGGAAACTGGAGTATCACAGAGCCTTTAATATCAGAGACAATAAGAAGAGTTCTGTGGGAGATATTCTCTCAGAAAATACACAACAGATGACATGGTAAGAGTTTTACTCAATACATGTGCTATTCTAGCTCAGTCACTTGGCGAACAGGAACCCGAACTAAAGTGCCAAAAGCTTACTGTTGCTGTAAGACTTAAGAAGAGTGAATAATGCCATGTCGTAGGCTACACATTATATATCAACGTTAATTGGGCCATAAGAGTATGGTATGAGTGTTTTGCTGGTCCTTTTCTAGCCTTTCCTTGGGTACCTGTTAGGTTGATTGCAATTTTACTGAGCTTCAAAATCATGCAAATCTGCTTTTTTCTCTTTCTTTTATGACTCTACTATTTTTAGTACTTTAAGTTAACGAAGGTTGCCTCACATTCTTAAAATCATATATGTTTCTCAGAGAGAATGACCTAACGGTTATGAAATGATTGAGAATCACAATGATAATGATGCATGGTGTTGGTGATGGTGGTGGTGATGATGATAGTGAAGATGGTGGTGGTGGTGATGATGATGGTGGTATTGGTGATGATGATGATGGTGGTGTTGGTGATGATGGTGATGATGATGAGGAGCTGGTTGCAAAATTTCAAAATTGTGGCAATGTATGGTTGTATCCTTGTATGTGAGAATGTTGCAATTTGAAAACAAAAATGTGTAATTTCTCATATATCTTTTCAATAGATTGGCACAAACATACCATCTGTCCTTGATAAAGTTCAACAGCCACAGCCTTTCGTTTTGGCATGAGGACCAAGAGAGCAACCAGAGCAGGTGTTTAGTAGAGTTGAAAAAAAGGGCTACCTTGCCAATGACGTCTGCAGACAGTTGACATATGTTTTAAAATGCTTGATACTTGAAATAGAATGATACTACCTGGGCCTTTTTGAGAACTTTTTGAACCAGAAGACTGAGTAATCATCACCTTTCTTTTACCCGTCATGGTATTAATGGATATCACATTATCTTAGATAACAAATTTATCATAGTTTGAGTTCAGTTTGTCCACTAATGTTCAATATTGACAGGTCAAATTGCACTGGAATAGTTCGGGTGAGCCGGTTGCATAATTTAATTGCACAAATTCCTCATTGTTGTGTGTGAGCTGTTCAGATTTTAAAGAGGTGAATAGAGGGATGGTGTTATTTCTAGTATAAAGAGTGAGTGATGCATTGGTACTTAACCTGCCCCCACCATCTCCCCCAACTCAAATCTGCTTATGCCACTCAAAGTAACAAGAGAAACATCATCAAGCATTCATACGTGATTATGCAAGCACTTGTCCATTTCCAAACATGTTGGTGGTTCAGTAAAATACTTAAGTTTTCGAAGTATTTTCATTTATTTTAATACATAGAACATTCGATGCAATGAATATTTAATAAAATTTTGCAGAGGTAAACATAGTAAGGAAATTATTTTTACAAACATTTTCTTATTCCCATGACAAATCACATCTCTATCATTTCTGCTGTGTGTAACAAAGTTTTGTGCATGCAATTTAAAGTCTTACCGATTGTTAAGTTGTACAATATCAATGTTGTGTCATTCTATAGTAGTAAGTTATTCGTAACAAACCAACATATATCAAAGTATCATTATTTGGTAAATAATGTAAGACCATTCGTTGAGAGGCTGGTGGAGTAGCATTTTTCAGAATTTTTCATTTTCCTGCAATATGTAGATTTCAAAGGTTAAAGTTAGCAGGAGATGATCTCTTTTAAGCACATTCTAACATTTGAACCTATTGTAGGATATCTTTAGTGGAGATTTTATAGCATAAGACATGCTTCTAGTTAGAAAATAAAGATTTTGAAAGCAAAAAGTTACACATAAATTGCCACAACAAGTCACGAGTCACATATATAGCAGGGATATAACTAAAAATAGTATACACTTTTGCTGCCTTGATAAAACTCTCGCATTGCATCCACTTTTCCATTTCCGCTTTTGTTCATCAGTATTGTAACCCAAATCAACCTCTTTCTATAAGTAGAAATAATTGACGTTGTTTGTTAACGAAGTTGTTAAAAAGAATAAAGACATGGCCAAGTTATTTTCAGATTTGCATGTTGTTTCTTATTCATAACATATCCAGAACGTAAGAACCCTTGAAACGGAAACAGGATCAAATTTATCCGGAATGGGGTCATTGTTTTTTTGATCCGGAAATCCGGATCATTTTGATCCGGGCGGGATCGGTGCCCCTGGGATCCGGAAGCCGGATCAAATTTGATCCGGAATGGGGTCAATGTTCTTTGATCCGGAAATCCGGATCATTTTCATCCGGACGGGGTTGGTGCCCCTGGGATCCGGAAACCGGATCAAATTTGATCCGGAATGAATCAAATTTGATCCGGATGTTTTAAGAGTGTATTCTTGTGAGTTTGAGTGTAACGTTGGCAACAGAAATGCTGATAATGGCTGCCTAAAGAGACTGTTTTGTCTCATAGATCCTTTTGGTTGCAGATGTAACTCTGGATTCAAAAATCTTAGTTGTTCAGTGGGTGAGTACTTTTTTATGCTTTTGTGTGCTTAGAAGTGAGTGTCAACCAATCCAGAGGCTGTTTTGCTGAAAATGTGAGCCACAGAAGTTAGATTTAGCAATAATGAGCTTATTTGCTATAAGCCATGCCCAGTTCAACCTGTAATGTTCACCATATGTCGAGATTGTTGGCTGTCTAGATGTAAAATATATTTCACAAAGTGCAGATTCCTGTTTACTGGACTGTTCGTAGTTCAGTACATGTTTCAGTATGTGAATCAAGTACAGTATAGTGTACTGCTTCTAAGTGTTTCTGCATGTACATTGCTTCATGTTTACGCAATTGTGTGCTTCAAAATAATTCAATTCATTCATTTGTATATAAAATTAGTGGTGCAGTACCAAAACAAATGATGAGAAAATTTAGAGTACACTGTTAAAAAAAATTCTGTTAAAATACAGAATTTCTCTGGCAGCAGAGTTTCCAGGAAATGTCTGTTATTTCCAACTGCAGATAATCTATGTAAAATAAACAGTCTAAAACTGTTATTAATACAGTTTATTTCTTTCATTATAACAGTTTTTGTCCGTAAACTTACTGTACGACGACCGTTATTTTACACCATATTCTATGTAAAATAAACAGTCTGAAACTGTTATTTATACAGTTTTTTCCCCCAATTATAACAGTTTCTGTCCGTAAAATTACTGTACGTCAACCGTTATTTTACACCATATTCTATGTAAAATAAACAGTCTGAAACTGTTATTTACACAGTTTTCCCCCCAATTATAACAGTTTCTGTCCGTAAAATCACTGTACGTCAACCGTTATTTTACACCATATTCTATGTAAAATAAACAGTTTAAACTGTTATTATACAGTTTTTATTTTGCATTATAAAAGTCTTTGTCCGTAAAATTACTGTACGACGACCGTAATTTTACACTGAATTCTATGTTAAATACACAGTATGAGAGCGTAATTCATAGTTTTTCTTTGCATTATAAAAGTTTTCATCCGTAAATTACTATATGATAGCCGTTATTTTACACTACATTCTATGTAAAATAAACAGTCTGAAATGGTTATTTACACAGTTTTTCTTGAAATACAGTATGTCTTTTTCTCTGTAAAATAACTGTATTGTGACTTTTAATTTACTGTATCTTTTAGGTAAAGTCTAGTCTTTAATGTTATCTATAGTCTTTTTCCTTGCAATAAATAGGTCTTTGTCTGTAAAATTGGCTGTCAGATGGAATTACTATTATCAGTGAGATTATAAAATAAAAAACAACTTATTGTTCTCTGAAACTTTTATTAACAACTTTAAAACTTGTTGAAACATATTTTTGAACGTCAAAACCTTTAAAGTAATATATAAGACTGAACATCATAAGGCAATCTCTTATTGATGACTGGGAATTTGCTGGGTGCCCCAGCCTTTCTTTTGGAAAAGGTTTTGTTATACAGACGATACTTTCATTGTTTGGAAATATACTGATAAGTCTGTATGTGGCCATATTTGTCTCTTCGGCCACTTCAGGAAATCCTGGATCAGCCACTGAAAGTTTTCACAATTGACTGATCATAAAACACTAAGCTTTGACACCTGCTAGTTCCTGGCCCTTTCATTGCTCTACAACAAAGTTCCTTTCCCTCTTATTTACAGATGCACTTGAAGTATGCAAAGTTCACTCAAGGTCACTGTATTATGTGACCACAGAAACTTAGGTGTCTTCACTATTCTTCACTTAACTTTATTACAACTATGTTCATTTCATGTATTTTTAAATGTTCTAGCAGTATTAAATATATCGCTCATATACCATATTCACTTTAATGGGCATATCAATGTTCACAGAAAATTAATACCTGTAACTGTGGTAACTCCTCTATTGCTGATAAGGATTGTATACTTTTTCTAATTTTCGTGACCTTCTTTAGCCCTTAAAGTTCAAAGTGGAAGTTAAAGACAAGGATATGTTACAATAGGTAAGAATAAAGATTAACTAATCTGTTAACCAAAGATATTGTAAATCATCTGATCAAAAGAAATATAAACAATGATTTGACCTTTGTACCCGTAAATGATTAAAAAAGTTGTCCTTATATTCCTGTGCTTCTGCTTGAGTGGAAGGAGCAGTTTTATGAAAAGATTTCATGTTAAAATTTAGCATAGAGATTTTATATTTTGACAACAAAATATAATTTAGATATCAAGCTTATAGCATTAACAAAATGAACAGAATGACTTGACATCTGAAACTATTATGGATTCAAAACTTTTCTAACATTTGTGAACCTGCTTGGAAGAGTTTCAGAGTTTATGGAGTTATTGGAAAGGTGTCATAATAGCACCAAATAATAGTCTGTAACAAGTTTGTCAACAAGTAAAACCTTGTAAATATCCACCAACAAAGTTAAACACAATAGTTTGAACTCTGTATAAATGTTTAACTGTTCATTTGTAAATGAGACTTCTCTGTAGCTGGAGAGTCAATGGTTCCAGTTCAGGAGGCTCAAGAGGCTCGCTAACATTTTCTCAACTAGGAACACCTTAAATCAACTAAGTGACCTAGATTTATAATTCAACGTTACCAAATTGTCAGACTAATGTGACGAATCATGGGAAGTGCCTGAAAAGCATTAGACTGTCCAATCTGACTCAAATTCTTTCAGGTTTCCAACCAAAGCCAAAATTTTTGGGTTGACAGGATAGCTCTTCTTGGATTTGGGGGTCTTTCTTCCCTTTTCTGGATTCAATCCAACAAAGCAGCTGCAAAGAGGAGCAAAAATTAGAACTGTGAAATCATAAAGTTCAAATAAGTTAGCAATTATTAAACCATTTAACAATTAATTTCCTTTGGTCTCAAATTTACACTACAGTATGACATACATGATAGTAAGATATGGTCAAAATATGTGATGTGACACAACTCAGTTTCCAATTGTATGTGTGCTCACTGGTGTTGATAGAAGCAATTGAGATGGCTACCTGTCTTAATTTACAAGCCTTTGGAATTCAACAGTTTTCTAGGAAATCATGATCTGAAAAGAAGAGCTAATTTGTGAATCCTCTTTTAATTTCAATTTTGTTCAGTTTAAGCTGATACCCTATAGTTGTAACAAATTGTGAAGGTGTTCTCAGTAATTAACCAAACTCATACATTCCCACCCTTCTCCAAAATAATAAAACATGCCATTCAACTATTTACACTAACTTTCCATTGGTGAAAATTATGTAAAGGTCATCAATGTTTACAAAAGGTTACCAAAGCTGCTGTTATTCTTGGACCACAACAAACAGTACAAAATAAGTAAATCAGCTGTAACTGAGAACAGAGTATGATTTATTTCAATGATCTGCCCAGGAGTTGAGTTAACTGCAATTTGTTGATTTTTTTTCTATATTGGTACCTTTATGATCGGCTGATCTTTTGAAGGTGGCTAATAATATGCATACACTCTTACATTCCATGTCAAGGGAATGTCCACACAAAATAACAATGGTTAACTATTACTAGGGTACTTTCAGCCTACTCACCGCTGGATAAACTCCATTAAAGTTGCACCTTCAGATGGATGCTCAATGTTTTAGATGAAAAACATTGCAAACAGCATGATCATTGCACTTTCAAAAGTTTGAATGTGGTCATTAACAATAACCATATCTACTGCCAACATAAACTTTCTTCCAGTGTACATGTTTGGACCTGCAAAAAATAAATATCAATTAGAACTATTAAGAGAATGTTCATTTAAAGTTAATGCCACTGCTACCACTACTTAACAGTTGCAGCGTGAATATACTCCAACTCGCGTGTACTAATGGGTCATTATTTTTTATTCAATATTATTTTTACCGGTATTCAAGGTTTGCTTCGGATGTATTTCGATATATTCGTTGATGGCAGATTTCATTTTTGTCGGTGTGGATATGAAAGAAAAAACGGTTTATCTGATATATCGATTTACTGAGGCACCCTAGATCAGCAACACAAAAATGACATTGAAAATGTTGCAATGGTCAACCAAAATGTTTTTACCACATATGAAGTCAAAAATGGGCTATAGTTCTTGAGTTTCATGTTACATGCTGAGCATCAAATGCACACATACATGCTGAATTGATGCTGTAACAGAGTTTTCCCAGTTAAATCTCAGATTGACCCATGACTTTGTCTTCCACAGGTGATAGTGCACTATGAGGTGTCATTGACACACTTGCCAACATATAACTTCCTAGGTTTCTTTAATCAAAGATTCTCAAATTTTGACCACTGTTGATTCAAGTGACCACACCTACATACCACATGAGATCTGTCCAAGATTCCCTTCTTGAGATATCATGTTTACAAAGTATTCGCAGTTTCACCTCTGTTGACCCCAAATGATCTTTGACCTTTGCCAAAAACAATAGGCTTCTTGTACTCTATCGGGTACACCCACATGCCAACTACGAAATCTATCTAAGCTTCCTTTCATGAGAAATTGTGTTTACAAGGTAGGCATCAGTAAAATACATACACACGCACAAATACTCACCATCACAAATTTCAAAGGTTACAACTATCATCCAAACCAAAAAGGGGAAAAAGAGCAGTGTATATGTACTGGAGGAAATGCATATTAGAGCAAAATCCTCCAAATGCTTCTCACCTTGAATAATGATGCATGGGAATGTTGACTTCAGATCCTTAGTAATATTCTGCACAGTACTGGTTTCCTGAACATAATGTAAATGTAGGAACATTAAAATTGTTTGGAATACTTATCTTATTATGTGGGACAAAACATTCAAGATGCCATCTGGGAAAACAGTAGTATCTTCCAAAGCATAACATAAAATAAATGAAACTGAGGGACAATATGCATCCCTGAAATCAAAATGATGACAATGGGGAAGATCTTAATCAACTGATGGCATATGATGTACTGAACTTTGGACTTCAGAGTCCCAATACACAACAATTACAGCTGACCTACAAACAGTGAACATCGCAGAGGAAAATCGTTATAAAGTCAATCAACTTGACCAATACATCTACATAACTGTAAGTGTAAGAACGACAAACCAGAGAAAAACACAGACAAATAGTGCTATTCTGATAGTGCTAGTTCACAAATAGTGCTAGTTCACAAGCTTAATGATTTATAAAGGTAGCTTCTTCTTACCTTTGCAAGGTAGAAAAGATCGTCCCATTTATCTCCAAGGTGATTGCAGAGGAGGAGGAGAATAAGTCCTGGAACATCAGGGGAATGATCACCACTTTCCTTCTTAGCACTCTCCACATCAGCTATTATATTTTGCACCTCCTTCTTCTTCTTTGCTGACACTTGCAGAAACTTCTGAATTCAACTGATTTCAGTTTGATGCCCACTAAATCTTCAAAATGTCCCATCATCCCAACCTCCTCAAACAAGAAAGGATATTCATCAAGGAGAGCACATACAGGAACTTGCTGACTGTTTATCTTGGCACGGATGGTTGGAAATACATTTTTCATGAGGAAAACAAACTCATTGTCATCCCATATGTTAAGTTCATGCATCACCTTTAAGTCATCTGTCTTTTTTCTCTGCGTGTCTCAATCCTCCCCTTCAGGTAGGTCCTCTGGTTGCCAGTTTTTGCAGCCATATGAGGTGCTGAGTTTACGCTTCTTTGTTAGTGCTTCATTCTGTTCACCCTCTACAAACAGGGGGTAACCAACATTTAGGTGAAATTTGCCTCTATTGAGATTGCTCATACGGTTTTCCAACTGTGTAAGAAGGGATGCATATCCACTACCAACAACAAGTCCTTCAATGTCATCTTTAAAGGGTTCTGGAAACTCACGAACGATCTTCTGTGCAATAATAGAAAGGTGCTTTCGTCCTGGACTTGACTCAACTTTCATTATATATGTCATTGCATAATATTCTGATCATTTCACGCCGATCTTTGGGAGTGGGTCTCTGTTTCTTCTGGAGTGATTTTGTGAGGCTTTTAGGCATTTTATCCCAATCAACTTTAAATGACTCTGCCCAATCTGCAATTACCACTGCTGGACTTGATCCTGCTGAACTGGGCACCCAGCTGCATCCTGGTGAACTGGCCACAGAGTCGGGTTCAGATGATTGTGAAGATGCTGATCCAAGCAACTTTTCTTTAAGAATGAAAATATGTCACATCAATGAAAGTAGATGATATGAAATGAATAAACAACCATGATAAATTATTTCCTGATAACAGACATATATTGCATTAAGGTACTAGTTTTTTGGACACTCACAGAACACAATAAACACAATAAAATAACATAATATACACAATAAACAGGGGCAGCACTCAAGCTCTCAATCTATCGAATCAAGCATATCTTCAATTGGCAACAGGGGCATTCTCTGACAGGTCTGTTTCGGTTAAGTCGCTGCTTGTTTGTTGACGTAGGCAATGGCTTTGTACACATGTACACACCGTACCGTATGCCATATGGACCTTGTGCATAAGCATCGGACAAGGCGTGCTTCATAGTTTGTTAAGTTGTTGAGGTGTATTCTTATACTGTATGGAAAGCAAGCCATTGCCACAGTTCCCTGCATCTTTCAATCAGTATAGCCAAAGTGTGAAATTATTGGGGCAATTTTTGTTGATTATTGGTATACAAGTGTTTTTGGGGCAAAGTAACACTCATACATATCAAATTGTTGAGTCCATGGCGATATTTGGTCACTGCAGACGTTTGCGTAGTGCCCGCTTATTTGGACCCCAAAGTGGGGGCCAAGTATGATCCCAGAGTAGAGGTACTGTACCCCATACTAACCCATAGTGGTTGTTTTTCAAGGTGACCTTTAGCCTTGTCATACTCTCATATGAACTTCAACATACTCTACAAACAACATAGAACGTACGTTCTATGTTTAATTTGAATTGAAAAGAAGGGTTTCCTCTTTTCTTGTTGATAAATATTTTAGTTTGGGTATGTGGTGTATCATTTCATTAGTTTGACCTGGTGTTTTCTATTTGCTCACTACTTGAAAACTGCTTAAAAAAAAGTTCAAATCTAATGTATAATACTAATAATTAACCCAGAAAATTTTCTTTAGAGAATTACAAAAATGCTAATGATGTACTATGAGACCAGTTTCCTTATTCAATTTGTGGTACCAGCAACTGTCTTAGACAATAAGAGAAACTTCTGTGTATCACATGTACTTACTATTTAGAAATGTTTCCATCTCCTCTTGTAACTTACTTCTTAACCTCCCCTTTCACCTCTCCATTCCTCAAAAAAAAGGAGGATAATCATATTTAGAAAGTGCAATTATATTTCTGCTTACCTGCCTTGTTTGCCCATGCTATTAACAGCTTTCTCCTCTGTATTGGCTTCAGTACACTGGAAAGGTCCTCATCAGTGATCAGCTTGAGATCGCACACACTTTCCACACCAGCAGCCAGGAGCTGTTCAACTACTTTGTCCACCATTTCAAGTGGCAGTGAAGGAAGATGCTGCATTATGGATAAAGCAAAATCTTCAAGACAAATTGTATCATCTGATTGTTCTGACATGCTCATTTTAACAAGAGAACCTCAGACCTGAGTAATGGAAGTGAAGGTTTTAGTTCCTTCTCAATTCAGAATAATTCATATGCCACATTTGCTTACTATAAGTTTCTTTGTAAGGCCCATTATATACTCCTAGTTGTTCCATAATTGAGCTTGCACTCAAACATAGTTCTTTTTGGCTTTCAACAACTACAAACAAAATGCAACCCAATTTAAGACTTGAAAAGCATGTATCAGAACACTGACATATTACAAAGAAACCCTTCTGGTAAGAAGTGCCAAACATCTTAACTCTGTCACTGATAACAGAATCATCAAACTTTGCATTTGCTGCCTGCAAAGCATGCTTTATTTCAGGCATGAAGCATTCTATATTGAGGGATGTGGCATTTTCAATAACCAATCTATCAGGATATATTTTCCCTGAGCTGTTATAAGCTTGAAAGTACTGGTGTTGATTTGCTAAAGACTGTGTAACATTGATGAAATTTTGTGCAGATCTGGCACAACGTTTGAAATAGGAGTGCTTACTTTCGAAGCATAGAGTCCACACTCTCATTAATGGTCCAAACTTAATAATTAAATCTGGATAGTGGCTCAGGAAATGATGTTTTGGTCTGAAGGGAGTATCAGCAAAGAGTTGTTTTCTCTCAGTCAAGTATTCCTCCATTATCACCCTTAAATATGCAAGTTGCTCATGTGAAATCTTTGGAGAACACACATACTCAACAACTTCTCGTAAAAGAAGAAAGAGTCTCCATACAAGGTCATTATGATCTTTAACATATGCACTCAAAATAATTGGAAGAAGTCTCAAAAGGTTCCAGTTTTCAACGGCTTGACCACCTAAGCGGTTACCTGATAAATTTACAAATGCAGGTTTATTGTTTGCATCGCGTCCTTGAAATTTAAACTGTACCATCGCGTCCTTGAAATTTAAACTGTACCAACATTATATTCAAATCTGCATATGTGAACCAATGTTTTTGTTTTATCCAGTATTGAATAAACATGGCTACATTGTAATCAACAACTCCTTCAAACAAGTCGTGCCCCAGGCATGGTGGCAAACCAGGTGCACACACATGAAAATACCTCAAAGAATTAAAACATGAATTAAATTTAATTCCTTGATGATGATTTTCTTCATGATCTTCAAGGTGTGCAATGCAAGAATCATACTCCTCCTTGGTTCTAGGCTTCCCAACAGCATATGGTGCGTTACATTTAAAGTCATGTGAAGTTATTAAACAGTAGCGGCACATGTTAGTTCCTGAAAAACTCTCAATGAAACCCCAATACAATGGGAACCTAAATTATCCCCTAATATACAAGACAGCGCACCTTTCCAGACCACCCCGTCACTTGTTTCTATTCCAACTTCCTCTAATGTTTTCAAATCATTTATCACTCTCTCAAAAACCTTCTGCTGCCCAAAGACCTTAAAATCAACTTCTTTACAAAAAAACATAAGCTGCATTGCATCAACAACAGATCTGTACTCAGGTTGGGTGTTTCCAAGTGTAAAGTACATTGCTAGTATTTTGTGTTTTATTCTTGCCGACCCAAGTGGGTTTACAATTTCAAATGAGTCTTCATAGAGAATGATGGACAAAGATCTTTCACAACTTTGAAACAAACTATTTTTTTTAAAAACTGTATCATCCACTATGTCAGTAAGAACAGATGAGTCTTCACTGTGATGCCTACTTTGACATTGTCCCAACACAAAATCATCCGAAAGGAGCAATTGAATGCTCTCCTTGATTGGAATGTAATGATAGTATTGCATTTTTTGTGCTGAATCTCTCCCTAGTGATATTGCAATTGGAGCAACAAACTTGAATGCTGATTTATAGTAAATTACTCTTTTCTACAGTGCTGCGCCTGAGTTTTCCTTTACAACTATAGCAATCCATGCATCTATCTCATTCATATAATCGGCTACACATTTGATACGTTCTTCTGCTAAACCCTCATCTCTCAATTTTTGAGTAATTTTCAAAACCTGATCTTGTTGACATAAACTGTGAATAGTTTGAAGCTCCTCAACAATCATTTGAATTGTTTGTGATGGAACAAGTTGTTTTGCCTGAAGTTTCAGAAGAAACAAGGCAAAATTTTGTTGAAATTGAAGCCTAGACTGACCTGTTTCTTGCACCCTACCTTGGCAATTGTTACTGTTTTCGAAATCACAGCTTATGTCATTTTCAATGACAAATCTATCAGTCTCTGTAGACACATCAAAGCAGTTAGTGTCTAGAGGTATATCTTGATCCAAAGAGCAATGATCACGAGTAGAAAGTTTGTATTTATCCAAAATGTTTACAGCTCACCAGTTTCTGTGACGTGACAAATGTGCTGTAAATGAACTGGTTTTTGAAAAATCTCTTTTGCACTTCTTATATGGACAAGATACAACTTGTCCTTTTCTAATATGTGCTTTTAAGTGTGCCAAATATGAGGACAGATCTGTGAGTTCTTTTTGACAGATTTCATACATACAAATCAATGACAGGTTAACTGACTGAAGTTTTGCTGCAACTGCTGTTTGCTTTTGAATATGGCGGTGATACCTAGTCACATGAATCTTCATTGCAGCAAAAGTTGATAGGGTATAGCCACAATTAACAAAACAACATGGAAATCTCACTCGAGGTATATTCCTATGGGAACTCACATGATCAACATAGCCACGGATAGTAGCTGTTAGTGTATTGCATATTTTACAGGTGTACATTTCTGCCCTGCTTCACTATTGATAATTTGAAAGAGACATGAATTATGCCTTTTCAAATTCAGCCATGTTCTAAAAGTCTAATTAACCTTGGCTAATCTAAAGACTGCATATTACATGCCAGATGAGAGCCAATATCATCCATGTATGCAGGCTACCAGCACCAATTAACTTACAAGTTACAATGTACCCACCCTTAAATTATATTAACCTAAACAACATGAAGCAAGGCTAAGCTTCACACGCACATATCAAAATGCACGGTAGGGTGACGATAGGTAGTCTAATACAGCGCCAGTGTTACTATAGTGATAGTCTAACTCTTAATTATCGTTCGTCTGGTCTACGTTATATAGGCAAACTAACGGTAGTACTAGGCTAGGCCCTACGGTAAGAACTAAAATATAAACTAACTTTTTGTTATGACAGGCTTTCAAAGTTGTTTTGTTGATTATGATAATGCAAATGTGGCATATGGTTAAAATAAATTTACCACTCACGTCTGACGAAGTACTCAATGAAGTCCTGTTCTGGTGTGGAAATGTGCGTAGCCTACTGGACAGCAACGGCAGTTGTTTTCCTCTCGTGTAGACGTACTTTGAAGCGCTGTAGTATTGTATTGTGCAATCTATACACTTCATACGTACGTTAATGCGAGATGCGATCAATCATAATGTACAGAACAGCGCAGCATGTACTGGACGTTCTGACATCGCGCGCCAACTTGGGTCATGTGACTGCATGCTGGACTGTAGCCAAGTTTTCCGGGAAAGCCAACGGCAGCCGCCCAGAATGTATCAAAAGAATTCCCGCCTGTGCGCGAGACGTCATAGCTGTTACAGACACGTTGACGCCAATCATCGAGTTAGACCGGCTGGGTCGAATGGGAGGAGGGGTTGAAGGGGGGGGGGCGGTTCAGATGAATGAAATGACATTTACTGTACTAGACATATTTAACAACATTTTGATACGTTCGGTGACCCATTTAGCTATAAATAGCTGCATGTGTGTGACCCAGTGATCGTACATTGAGCACACGGAATTGTCATCGGTTCATGTTTTACTGACAATACAAGTTAACATAAAATAACAATAAATTAGACTACATCTTGAAGGCTGGGCATTGTATTCTTGGCAGCTCACAGCAGTTATTGTTTTGATAGGATTTCGGAAGTTGTATACTCCTTAAACAAACGGTAAACCAATTGGAACAGTACCATCTATTGTAAAATTATGTTTTCATTAGTTAACACGTTAGGCATTTACAAATAATTCGTTTCTAAAACTCTAAATGGTTAGATTTCACATATTTGACCTACAGACCCTTCAAAGTTACCTTTCACATTGGTTTCGTTCGCTGGATAATTAAGGGTCATTGATGAGCCTCACGGGGTTGGGGGTTGTTGCTCAAATGTAACACTAAGGCAGAAAACGACTGTAGGGACAAAGTTAACTGGTAATTGTGGGTTGGATCATGGAGCTATCGGTAATAGCTTCATGGTTGGATTTCATTCTTTTCTTTGCCAAACGGTAATGTTACTGCACAATGGATTTTGTTGTATACCATTGTATATTGGTAACGTGTTCCACCTTCAAGTATATTTTCGTATAACACTCTTCAAATTCCAATTTACATGCATTAGATTGCAAAAAAAAAAAAAAAAAAAACTTATTCTGTAAAGTACATGACACATATAACGTCTGTAAAAATCACATAAGTTTACATGTAACTGACATATTCTGGAAAATTTTACAGAATTATCCTGTAAATTTTCATTGGAGGGAAAAATACTACAATTTTTTGTAAACCACTTGCTGTAACATAAAACGTCTGTAAAAATCACAGAATTTTACATGTAAATATTAAAAACTGACATATTCTGGAAAATTTTACAGGATTTTCCTGTAAATTTTCTTTGGAGGGAAAAATACTACAATTTTGTGTAAACCACTTGCTGTACAGAAAACGTCTGTTAAAATAACAGACGTTTACATGTAAATATAGAAAACCGGCTTTTTCTGTAAAAATCGACAGGAATTAACTGTAAATTTACAGAAATTTTTAACAGTGTATATTAACAGAATTCATATTATCATAGTAAAAAAATATTACAAGTATGAGAAAGCATTGGCTTTGTCAATAAATGAAAGGAAACCAAGAGAGTGAATCTCAAAGAAACAAAACTGACAGCAATTTTCCGGATACCTATAAAAGAGTATCAGTATTTAAGTGAAATGTATGATACAATAATGTGAATGGTAGATGAAATTACTGCAGGGAAATGCAGAGTCTTAAGATACCTTAAATCTTATCCTCAAGTCTCATATCATTTTGTTTACAGAGTGTGAACCAGGTCAATATGGGGCTGGCTGTTTACAAGATTGTCACTGTCAGAATCAAGGCAGCTGTAACAGATTTACAGGTGAATGTGACACAGGAGGCTGCCAAGCTACATGGAGTGGGAATAACTGTCAGAGTAAGTTGGATGCTCTTATTGGAACCATAAGTTAGGTTATGTTTTTCTAAGGGTACATAATGAATACAACTATTTCAATGTATTTATGTATGAATAGAGCACGGATTACACATAATTGATTATATCAAGTGTGCTGTTGTAAAATGTCCACAGGTTACTTTATTTCTGTGTAGTTATATGCCTTCACACATTTCATTGAAGAGGGTTTAAGTGTATACCTAATCTCTTTGCATTGCTTTTACTCAGCAGTTTTAACTTGTATTCCCTCCTTCACTTCCTTATATCTTGTTCAAACAGTCTGTTTAAGCACAGACTATAGGACTGTACACCTATAGTTACTCAGTGCATTGATTAAGCTGTATACCTTTGTCACGGTTTGGTGATTAAATTGATGGAAATTGACCACAAATTGACTGCAAAGAATAGTTCATTTATAAGTGGTATTTGTCAGAAACTTATAATGGCAAATATATTTTGCACAATAGAGAGATAATCAAAGGATACTCCAACAGCCAAGGTGATTGCTTAACAAAAATATACTAGACATTGAAGGGCTTGACATAAGGCTAATAAACGGCACAGCAAAAATATGCCATTTGTAGGTTCCAATTGTGAAGGGCATCACGGCATATGGGAAGGGCATTGCGGCAAAAATGAATCTGAGGAAGGGCACTGACACCATTTCAGTGAATCGGAAGTGCCAAAAACTGTTAATGGTCACATGATCGATATACACTATACAGCGCAGCGCAAAGCAACTTTTACCTTGAAAGTCCTGTACGTACATAAAAGTAATCAATCACCCATTCCTTTCGTGGTATGTGACTGATGACATGATGCGTCACTATATATCCCAACTAATCGTTGACTTATGTCGTTTCCAAAGTTGAGGTTACAATTTATACTAACATGTTCTTGTATGAACATTCCTGCCCAGTTTATAGCTGAGTACCAGAACCTAAATCGACACAAGCAAGTCAAGTTTCACCCGGCAAAGTCAATGGGATTTTACTGTGTGATTTTCCTCGCATAAAGTTAACTCAATGGAGAAGTCCCATTGACCTAACATGTCGAAGTAAAAAGAATGTCGAAGAGAAAAGTCATTGCGAAGGAAGAATAAAGAACCATCTCAACGACATTAATGTTTGTATTGTATATTATGTCAGCTGAAACTCTTGAGAAAGTGAAAACAATCACCGAATCAAGCTCATGCATTTCAAAGGATGAATCAAACAAAGTCTCCACAAGAATTTTGGTTTACTCTATAGTGTAACTTAGTGTACTACTCGCAATGAACAGGGCACCGATGGCAAAACATAAAGGGCGAGGTGTATTTTTCAGGGGCACCCAGGCAAACAGCAAGGGCAGGACGGCGTTTTGCCGTCGATCACTTCAAGTCCTGCATTTTCTGCACCTTCAAATTGAAACTGCATCGTCAGAGCAGTTTGTATGTTGAATATTTTCAATTGTATTAATTTGTTGATATTTTGCCGAATAAATGATATCATCAAGTAAGTTGAGCTGAATCATATTTAATCACTTACAGAAGAAAATAATATTTCCACAAAGACATTGAATTGTTCAATTAATTTAACAGACATGATTAACAGCTGAGCAAATATTCCAAATGTATCACACTTCAAGGATTACTAAACATGAATATTATAATATTATAAGTAAAGGTCTTTTAGCATGATAGACCGGCAGCCCAGTGCACTTTGATCAAACGAACGAGGTACCAATATCTGAGTATTGGAACATTTGTGGAAAAACCCAGTATATCCAAAAGTGGATGTCTGCCGTGGTCGCTCTGCTGCATGTGGCCCCTGGGCCGGTTAAAGGGGGCCAAAAATGCATCTGATCAAACGAACGAGGTACCACTTGAAACCAATGTCAACTTAATGCATGAATGCCACATAGTACTGAATGGCCCATGCCAGACAAATTTTCTGCTGCAAAGGGCCCGCCAGACGCCCAAGAAGGGCCCCTAAAAAAATGCATCTGATCAAACGAACGAGGTACCACTTGAAACCAATGTCAACTTAATGCATGAATGCCACAAAGTACTGAATGGCCTATGCCAGACAAATTTTCTGCTGCAAAGGGCCCGCCAGACGCCCCCAAATATGGCCCAAATGCCCATTAGCGTAGCATTGACCCAGATTAAATATGCAAGGTACCACTCAAAACCGGTTTGGAATGTTCGGGTTGATCTTACAGACTATGGAAATCATCATGCCAGACAAATTTTCTGGTGCAAAGGGCCCGCCAGACGCCCCCAAATATGGCCCAAATGCCCATTAGCGTAGCATTGACCCAGATTAAATATGCAAGGTACCACTCAAAATCGGTTTGGAATGTTCGGGTTGATCTTACAGACTATGGAAATCATCATGTCAGACAAATTTTCTGCTACAAACGGGCTAACAGACACACTAAAAAAGGGCCCCCAAATGGGCCATGATCAATCATACCAATATTAAATGCAAAGGTACTTTCCACAGAGTAAAGAACTGCCAATGCAAGACAAATTTTCTTCTGCATAGGTCCCACCAGATAGAGAGTATAGGTGGCCCAATGCGGCCCTATATGGGCCTAATGAATTGTATATCGATGCAGACTATATGTGCCTTGTGACATGACATTTGTAACATTCCACAGAGTAAAGAAATGCCAATACAATACAAATTTTCTTCTGCAAAGTGCCCACCACATGTAAAAAAATTATGCAGTTTAAATAGTTAAGATACCACAAGAAACCAATCTATAACAATCAAGAACATCCTGAATTATTCAGATTCCTTCCCGCTACATAGGCCAATGGAATAATGAGATTAGTATACTAGTAGGTGTATCAATTACTGAACATTTCATTGAGCAAAACAAAAATGACGCGAACTCAGTCTTTGAGGGAGATCCTGACAGTTATAATGCATTCTCAAATCCATTCTTTTTCCTTTTATCCATTCTTTTTCCTTTTATCCAGTCAGTACTTTGTATCGTGAGCAGTGTTTAACTTGGCAGTTACTTTGTTTCGCTGGAAACACTGGAGCAGATTAAAATCAGTTTATGTATTGTAAATAAGAAACCCAAAATCATTTTGTATCTTAAAACACTGTGTTTACGTTAGCATTGTAAATCTACAAAGTTTAAAATCTTGAGAAAGAACGCTTAAGTGTCATCTTAAGACATACATGTAGTCGAACAAAAGAGATTGTTTTGTTTCTTAAGCTCAGACAAAGAAACAATTATCAAACAATGGTGAAAATGCTTTATAACGTGTACTTAACGATAAAGGTTTGGGTTGAAACTGTCCAATATGGTTTTTAAAAGATACATAATTGAAGCATAGAAATGTATATGTACCTTTATGCTAGGTACACTCTTTAAAGGACTTAAAATGCTAAGATTGAACAAACAAATACTGATATCACCACGTATGACTCCATTCCTTGATACAAAATATAAAATGAGTAATTGGCCTATATTACTCCATCTTGGTCTTTTAGAACTTCCATCATTACACTAATTCAATTCGAATAGCTTGTAACAAGTCCAACAAATAGATGTGGCATCCATTTTTCAGAAATATGAATGCTAGATGAGAGTTTTTGTTTTCATCTATGAAGGAATCTTTTACCTTTCAAGAGAGTCATCTTGCTAGTTTAAAATGTACTAAAATCATAATTGGCAAAGATAGTAACAAAAGATCACTATGTGATTACTCTGAACATGACACATGTTAGGTTCGAAGTATAAGAACTGAGAATTCATGTCTCTTTACAGTGATTAAACACTGGAGTGTGTGCATTGTAAAAAGACACTGCATTTGCCATTCAGACAGATCTCAAAAGAATCATTAGTAAGTTTATGAAAATTAAGTATTCCCATGAACTTGATTCTAAAAAGACAATGGAAGCTCAAATCTATGTTTCATTGTCGGAGTCATCACTCCAAGATGGTTCAGTACTTGAACCATCGGCATCAAACTCGGAAGCCACGTCTGGTCGGCTACTTTGAAAATCTTCGCTCAGTTACCCCTCTTGGAATAGATGATCTGGGAGAGCCGGTCCCTCAAACCAGTCAGGGCTGTAGCACCCATTCTTGCTCTTCCAACCGTAGTTCTGTGGATCCAAGCCAGGCAAGACTCTTCCTCAGAGTGTTAGAATTATAATGTGGGGAACTGTAATTTTTGCCCAGGCCAGCAAATCCCAAAATATTTAGAGGCTTAGGTAAAAGTGTTATCTTTATTTTGCTTAGAGCAGCGAATAGCTAAATAAGATAAAACACTGGTCTTGTGTACAGTAACTCCAATTTATGCTGGAAACAATTTAATCATGAGCTTGAAATGTCATGTTACAAGGCACATATATCCAATTCTTTAGACCCATATATAGGGACACATTGGGCCACCTATTCTTTCTATCTGGTGGGACCTATGCAGAAGAAAATTTGTCTTGCATTGGCAGTTCTTTACTCTGTGGAAAGTACCTTTGCATTTAATATTGTTTTTGTGTGGTTCCAAACCGGTTTTGAGTGGTACCTTGCATATTTAATCTGGGTCAATGCTACGCTAATGGGCATTTGGGCCATATTTGGGGGCGTCTGGCGGGCCCTTAGCAGCAGAAAATTTGTCAGGCATAGGCCATTCAGTACTTTGTGGCATTCATGCATTAAGTTGACATTGGTTTCAAGTGGTACCTCGTTCGTTTGATCAGATGCATTTTTTTAGGGGCCCTTCTTGGGCGTCTGGCGGGCCCTTTGCAGCAGAAAATTTGTCTGGCATGGGCCATTCAGTACTATGTGGCATTCATGCATTAAGTTGACATTGGTTTCAAGTGGTACCTCGTTCGTTTGATCAGATGCATTTTTGGGCCCCCTTTAACCGGTCCCAGGGGCCACATGCAGCAGAGCGACCACGGCAGACATCCACTTTTGGATATACTGGGTTTTTCCACAAATGTTCCAATACTCAGATATTGGTACCTCGTTCGTTTGATCAAAGTGCACTGGGCTGCCGGTCTATGATGGCATCACAGACCATCTACAGTACTGTAATACAGTTTGTTGAGTAAGAGAGTGTTTATTTTCTGTATATATGTAGGCAGAAAAGCTCTGTGTGTGTAGCTTGCTTGAACTTCAAACTTGGTCCTTAACTAGGTGCTATCTAGGAAGTTTTCTGCTGCTTTTGTTAATGTGATATGTTAGTGAAGTTAAAAGTGGGCAAACTGTGGTAAAATCTTATATGCAAGCTTATGATCTGTAGCACCGTATGCAGTAGTCAAGAGATAAAAGATTATGAAACATTCTGAGTATGTCACATATTGTAGCCAAAGGTTGAATGTTAAGGATATATTGAATAACTGTACTTGCATTTACTCCAGTAGGAAACTACTTAACATAACAAATATACAACTGTGAAATAAAAAAATATTTTAGTTAAAGCAGTATGAGGCCAAATCAACTTTGAAGTTAGGAGAAGAAAAGCTATAATGGTTTTGCTGTGCAATCAGTGCATACTTTTATAATGTTCAACGTTATAAGTGCAGTAATTGTGTATCATTGCACTAATGTACTGGTCTAATTTTTTTAGAGCTGTTATTGCATTTTTTTAAACTACCTAGATCTATATGGATGAACTCTTGAAAATGTTTCACACATGGGATATGGGATTTTTTTTCACTTGCTGTATCGCAACCTTTACAAATAATTTAACTTCCATTTGAAAATCAAAATGGAAAAATTGCGTACAATTTTAATAAAGTTGCAGTTTATAACAGAATTGAACATGAGGAGTTCGTAATGTAATCGGACTTAGGTTTATTAAAAAAGATAAGTGCTGCTCATTTATTTTAAGGATTCTGAATAGCCAGTTTGAAAAGCTTCTTGTTTATCTCATGATGGGCTCAGCATAAATTGGCTAATGCTAAATTGTGGTCTTGCGCCGCGACACAATAAGCTAAATTTTATGTGTCTTGAAAGATGTTTGCTGTCCTCTGGTACTCGGTTTTGTGAGATTTCAGAATTTCTTCTCAAATAAAGATATACAACACTGTGTACAAAAATGGTATGATATGGGCACATAGTCTGTAGGTTAGTAACATCCATCCATCCATCCATCCATCCATCCATCCATCCATCCATCCATCCATCCATCCATCCATCCATCCATCCATCCATCCATCCATCCATCCATCCATCCATCCATCCATCCATCCATCCATCCATCCATCCATCCATCCATCCATCCATCCATCCATCCATCCATCCATCCATCCATCCATCCATCCATCCATCCATCCATCCATCCATCCATCCATCCATCCATCCATCCATCCATCCATCCATCCATCCATCCATCCATCCATCCATCCATCCATCCATCCATCCATCCATCCATCCATCCATCCATCCATCCATCCATCCATCCATCCATCCATCCATCCATCCATCCATCCATCCATCCATCCATCCATCCATCCATCCATCCATCCATCCATCCATCCATCCATCCATCCATCCATCCATCCATCCATCCATCCATCCATCCATCCATCCATCCATCCATCCATCCATCCATCCATCCATCCATCCATCCATCCATCCATCCATCCATCCATCCATCCATCCATCCATCCATCCATCCATCCATCCATCCATCCATCCATCCATCCATCAGTCCATCAAATCCACGGTGACCCATCCATCCCATTCATCCATCATCATGGTCGTCGTCATTATTATTTATTTTATTAGTGGGGAGGGGGTGGGTGCTCGGCTGGGCAGGCAGAGGTTTAACTCTCTTAAGATTAAATCTTTTCCTCTACTGTACTTTAGCACATATTCACTTGCATCGTTGTACATTATTTCATATCCTCAGTAGAAAGGAATTATGGAGAGTTTTCAAACTTAGTACCCAATTATTCACAATGATGATATAGACAGTGTGACTTCAGAAGTCATCGATTGTTTTATAACACCGTTGTAGCAGATAAATGTCAGTCTCCAACATGTTTATGCAAATAATAGCATAAATTTGCATTACAGCGTATGTTGATGATATCATGTGATGGTGCTACAGTTGCTACGTGCAGAAAACTCATCAAAATTCACTGAAAGAAGTGTGTTTGTGTGTCAGTATTAACATTCTTGTTTTTTTTTATCACAACTAATACTTTCAGATCTTATCAGGAAACATTAACACGCATATGAAGAATCAAAAACCATGTTATGACTAATGGTATGTTGATGATATCATGTGATGGTGCTACAGTTGCTACATGCAGAAAACTCATCAAAATTCACTGAAAGAAGTGTGTTTGTGTGTCAGTATTAACATTCTTGTTTTTTATCACAATTAATACTTTCAGATCTTATCAGGAAACATTAACACGCATATTAAGAATCAATAACCATGTTATGACTAATGGTATCATCCAAATAGTCAGGTAATATAAAAAACCAAAACTGACATGCGTAAATTCTGCAGCTTGACAGTGAAATGATAGTGTTATTTTTCCATAGTTCCTGATGTTTGTCCAATGGGTTACTATGGTGACCAATGTACAGAGAAATGTCTGTGTCTTGATGGTGCTGTGTGTGATAAGCTTTCAGGAAGATGTGAAGGTACCAGCTGTGCTCCAGGTTCAATGTTGGATCCAAATGGCCAGTCCTGTCTAGGTAATATCTTAGTGCACTAGTCTATACTCATATATTCCACGAAAATTCCTCTTTAAAACCCAAAGAGAGTGCAGGATCCATTTAAATGTGTAATTTAGTGCAAAAAAATCTATAACTACCCTAATTATGTGTCTTAATAGTTAGTTATTAATCCCTTAACTGATCAGGTTTGTTAGAACTTACATATACTTCATACGATGTCCTCTAGTTCAACCGTGTACTGGTGGTGGATTAGGTATAACAGGTTGTGAGGAGTCTACACTATCTCACTAACTCAACTGAACAGGTAAGTACCATTTACATATGGGGAATGCCAGAGTACCAATCACTGATCTTCTGTTTGTAACATGCCTGCTTTAATTTTAAGCGAAGCTGTTAAAGAAGGCCCTATTCATCTCAATTGAATTACCAGAGTCCATACGGACACCTCTATTCAGTATTGTCGCCTCTCCTTTCAGAATGTCAAGATGGCTTCTTCGGTGATAACTGCTCAGAGGAGTGTCGCTGTGACTCTGATGCATGTGATAGAGTTACAGGAGAATGTGTTGGATGCTGCAAGCATCAGTGGATTGATTTACCTCCCTCCAGATGTGAAGAAGGTAATTTGTTGATAGTGTGTAGCATCTTGAAGAGCACCACTCATATGGATGAATTTCCCCATGCAGTAGTGCATTTGCTAGTATTTGATAATATTTTGCTTATATTCCACATTTTCTTGCCCTGCAGGTTGGACGATGAGTGGGCGGTAAATGAATTATACAGAATTCCAGCTGGTGAAAATTCTGTACATTTTTTTTGAAAAATTAGTAACATACGAGCTAATACCAGTTTTTACTTTGGTCAAAGAATTTTACCTCAGAAGGAAACGTCAAACATAGCATTGTTAGGTAATAATATCTCAGGTCACACCAGCCGATAGTATTGTTAGGAAATGATATCTCAGGTCACACCATCCGATAGTATTGTTAGAAAATGATATCTCAGGTCACACCATCCGATAGTATTGTAAAGAAATGATATCTCAGGTCACACCTTCCGATAGTATTGTCAGGAAATTATATTTCATGTCACACCATCAAAATAATACCACAGCTTGGCAATGAAACGGTTATGGTAGGAACAAATCATCCATTCATTTTACATGATGGATATTAATACAATGTTTTTTATATTATGTGTTTAATTATTACAGCTTTATTCTCTTTACATTACAGGAATTATTAATGTTACTGGCAATAAAACCAATCCTGGTACACAGTGGTCAGTTACATGTTGGGTTGAGGAGTTACAGCAGAACTCTTCAAAGTACACAGTTTTCCTGTCCCAGTCTATTAGTCTCAGTTCTACATCATTCCCGGTAACAAGTAACCTTACCAAAGATAGCAGTAGGGCTGGATTAGTTCAGAGAGGATCGACATTTACAACCACTGATGCTCAGGTTGGGGAAACATACTATTGTGTGATACAACACAGTACAGGATATACATGGCTAAACACAACCTTGTCTCATTATGGTAAGATAACTGTTATATGTTTTACACGGATGACCTGTTCATATTCAAGTTCAAATTCCTAAGATCAAAGTCAAGTGTGCTTTGCATTATTTAAGTACTGAACTTGCAACCCTTGCCATTTTCAAATGATACTAGCTTTGCTGTCAAATATTAAAATGCACTGAGGTGGCAAACAAATGCTCTATAAGGGCTTACCATTTAGCTAAACACTGTTGAGGTATGATTTCATAATTGTTGCTGAATTTAAGTTGCTACATTTTCAAACATATTTATTTGCTTCTTTTGCCGACTATTTGGTTAACTAAAGCAATTAGATATATCAAACAGTTTTGAAAACAATGTGATATGGGTGCCGCGTTCAGAGATTTATTATAGATCATGTTGTTGGACCCTAAAAGGGGTTTAGAAAAATTGGCTGCCTCTTACTTCTGAAGAGTACTATACGGGGACAGGGCTATTATTTTTCCGTCTTCTTAGTTATTTTACTCTGTGCAGAAAAAACATGATAACATTTTTATGTATTTTTAAAGAATCTCAAAAGTTATGATAACATTAATATAAAATATATGACATTTTATGAATTTTTGAGTGACTTGATCAAGTCTGGTGATGATGTGATCAAATTACTTTTGTTTGATACTTTTCTTCTTGATTTTTGCCTTGACAAATACAATACCCTGCAGTTAATTAATTGTCGACAGAGATAATCCGTTAGCACTAGCTCTGAGCTTACAGTACTGTATTTCAGTATGTAGGTAAGGCATTGCCTTTGTAATCATCAGTTCTACTTTAAGGCGTATCTCTGACTTTAATTTCTTGTTATTTTATATAGGTCTTCATAAATGTTAAAGAGCCAAAAAGTAAATATAAACTGAAGTTCATGCATTTACTAACCTTGCTCTTTGGAAATGTGTATCAAAAATGGTCAATAATTTAATGCCAAATTTTGAATCATCAGAGTTCTCACTGATAAATAGTAGTGTAGAACATGCTGTGTTATACTGGCTGCCAAGAAACAATGTTACTATTTAAGAGTACCTCTCCAAATATCATCATAAATATTTCACTGACAACAAGCGCGTTTTCATCCCACGGAATAAATATCAAGCTCTTTTCCATTCTCACAGAATGGGGCAACAAGTTGTTTTAGTGCAAATGTTTCATCAATGGTAGCTAGGCATAAATTAATGACACAGGAGACAAAGGTATTGCAGCATCATTTTCCCAATGTGTAGTATAAATTCAAAGCATTAATATCAGGAAATCGCTGTCTAGCCTACTATTTCATTGACCTTTTCATTGGAAACCAGAAACAAAAAGACCATTTGTTCAGACCTTAACAATTTGTGTTTTACT
This sequence comes from Apostichopus japonicus, assembly GCF_037975245.1. Lineage (NCBI taxonomy): Eukaryota > Metazoa > Echinodermata > Holothuroidea > Aspidochirotida > Stichopodidae > Apostichopus > Apostichopus japonicus. Next base: position 8,058,444 of record NC_092579.1, read on the forward strand.
ATTATCAAGCCTCTAAATTTCTTGCACAGTACTGTCCCTTCTGCTATGCAGTATTTATATAGCCAAATATAAAGCATGCTGCCTAACAGTATCTGAATTTCACAAAGGAAGACAAAACAGTCATACAGTGGCTTGCACAATCCACTTCTAGTGTGGTTTAATTTCTTTTGATCATTTCCATTCAGAACTTCCTATTATCAGTGAATCGCCTGGAATAGTCGATATGTCCCAGACCTTTATAACCATTAATTGGAGAGCCTGGGATGAGGGGACCGATGTAGGGGATCCACCGGTGGTTGGTTATATTGTGTACTACAGGAAGAATGCAACTGATAGCTGGAGTAATGTTACTATCATAGAATCCAGTCAACTGCTACAGTACACACATACCAATCTAGAAGAGGACACCAAATATGTCTTCAGTGTATCAGCTGTTAGGGAAGGGGATATGGGTGAGGGTCGTATGGGTCCGCCTATGACTGTCAAGACATTGTGTGAGGGTGAGTGGTCTTAGTTGATCTCATCAATATTGTTATTATTCAAATGTTTTTTTGCGTCTTAGTTTTTTGAAGTTATAAGGAGGTCACCATTATCTTAAAATGGTCACATGGTGATGAAGATGGAAGTATAATATGACATACAGTTTCGGTGACAGACAAACTAGTAACCAGGTGATGAGGTTAAAAAAGCACTGATCAACCAATACAAATAAACAGTTAGGAATCATACACAAAGACCAATAACAGGTTTAACACTGTCTTGGTAAAGATATGTAACACAGGAAATTCCCATGCTTAGACTTGTAGAGATTCGGAATATTTATAGCATTCTGGATAGTATTTAGTAATAACAAGTGAAGTTGCCACAATGTTTGTTTCTTTCTTGTAATGGCAATATGTTGAAGATAGGAAAATTCCCACATTTTTATCTTACTCTCAGAAACTCTCCTTGTTTGTCTTTACCTCTGTTTCATTCTACCCCTGTTTCATTCTGTTATTTACAGTACTAACTAATCCTACAGATGTTATGGTAACAGTAACAGACTTGAACCAACTGAATGTTACTTGGCAGGTATGCTAAAAATATGAAAATAATGTAAATGAACAAGAATATTAAAAGTGTCTACAGTATATTGATATACTACGCAATATGTTCAACAGCACAGTGAGAAACTAGGCAGGTATAACTGAGCTACTCAGTGAAGGTTACATAGTACAAGAGAAGGGAGTAGCTGGATTTAAAGATGTAACCCTTTTGTGATGTAAGATACTTGATACCTACCCTTCCCTCCCCTGCCCTGCCCTGCCCTACCCTGCCCTGCTCTGTCCTGCCCTTTCCTTCCCTTTCCCTTCGCTTCCCTTCTCTTCGCTTTTGGTTCCAGCTTCCCCATCCTTTCCTTACCTAACCTTCCCATCACATCTCATCCCCTTTCTTGTAGTTTCTTCTAGCCTTGTTTAGTTTGCTCTCTTATTGACTCATCTAGCCTATACATTGATGCATTATAAAGTAGTTGTAAGTACTAAATTATTCATAGATGATGCTGTGTATTGTATACTTAATATAGCAACAATATTGAAAGTTTCCATCTTTGATCAATAGGTTGATGAAAATGGTATCACTTGCAGTACTGGGATAACTAGGTATACTATCTACTACAAGGTGGATGGTAGTAGTGATGATCCAAAGAGAGTAGCAACAGTCTCTGGAATTACAATGTACACTATTATCGAAGGACTTGAGCCTGGAGAGAATTACACATTCATGGTTTCCTTTACAACAGATCAGGAAAGCCCCCTCAGTGAAGCATCTATGGCAGTAACATTTCCAATGTCATCTACTCCAAAACCCCGAGAAGGTAAATTTTATTACTTTCTACTTCCCTTCCTTAATTTACAAAGAGAAGTACAATAGGATACCCATATAACTTTCTGGCAGTAACCTCAGATGAGATGGGCTGAGAGTATTGTCACTACATTTTCGTATGTTAGGAAATTGAAAGGAGTATTAAGTGGTAATATTCAAGACGAGGAAAATAAAGCGTTTACTGAGTGTAAACATACAAAATGAAATGCATGTATTAAAAGGTCCAAAAGAGTTTAATTATTATGTTATTTCATTGCTTTAAAACTGTTAATAGAATAGTAATTTTGGCAAATCTGATCTGCAAAAAAGCAAGCGGTTGTGTGAAAAAAATCTAATTTATAACACGCACTTATTTACCTCATATACATATGCATTATCCTCTAATACTACGCTCAAATACCACGAGCGTGGCTACCAGCCATCCAGGCCCGGACTCCTCTTTTGACCATTCAAATGGAAGACTCGATAAATTGGTCCAGTTTTGATAATATCAATATAATTAGATTTGGACATGGGGAATTGTTATTCTTATCTTCTATGTGGTTACCAACCTTGTTTCATCGGTTTTGACCAGTTATGTTTAGTTATGTACAGCTATGTTTTGGTTTGGATCAACTTTTTTAGCCAAACTTGTTTACTTCATTTTGTGTCCTTATGTTTTATTTCCATATGTATCGCATGTTAGGATACGTTACGTTATTAATGCTATTTCCTATATTTATATATGAGCTTCTTGTTATCCTTTGTTCAAACTGTGTTCTAAGACTACATTTATTCACCATGTTTGGTTTTTTAAACTGGTGAGCTGACAAGTCAGGATGCCGAACAGTCCAGATGAGGCTAGCAAGCCAGTAGACCTGAGAGCCAGCGAGCCAATGATTCGGCAGCTGCCGCCGGCAAGGGGCTCACGTGAAGTTTCAGACCCAGACATCTGTCCTGGCCGGAAAGCTGAGAAAATCTCATGGGGAATAAGCCGATCCAGAAGAAGTCTCCTTCCATGACGTCTGGCGCAATTTACAAATAGCCTCAACAGAATTTAGAATTTTCGAGACTGAAAGCCTAATTTCACAGCAAAAGAAAAATAGCTGTAAGAATGGAAAGAAAAAGACTTCTCTCTTCGTCATCGTTATCTCTGTCGGATTCATCCGTAACCACCGGTTCTGGGTCAGACAGACCTTTGAGAGAGCGGCTCAGATAGTCAGAAATATTTGGTTTTCCTAAACTAACCCAACCAACGATTCGTGAAGAGAAAATCTCACAGCTGGACCTCAATGCTTTCAAGAAAACTTTACCAGCTGTGATTCCGGTAGACGTGTAATGCGATGACCGTTTCCGCCTCACGGCACAAGTCAACCTTGGTCGCCTTCCAAGGGCTCCTCACCAGGTATCTATCCACCAACGGTTCCGTAATCTGCCAGAGGAAAATTTAAAGAGTCTCTAAGGTCATCAATGCCAAGGATCAGTCACCAACACCTCGACTCACAGGTCCAATAAGGCGCTGCGGAATGTTGACAGAGCCACAAGAGTCGGCATGAAATTTGCATTAGCTATGCTACTATTAGCCGAAGTCCTCTCCTTGTCCTTTCAGTAAGCTGAGGATATCTCCAGGAAAGACACAGGCAATTATGACACTTCTCGGTCTAGGGTCCAAGTTGACCAGTTCTCCAAGATCACCATCCGTGCGAAAACGGAGCGGAGGGACTAGGTTCTAAACTCACTGTCCTAGCCCACACCAGTGGTGAAGCAACATTGCCACCTGCCACTATTTAGAGAATATCTTTTTCATGTACAATTTGATACCAATGTCCAATAAAAAGCCAATAGACGCAGGTCTCTGAGAGACGCTGACTTCAAACTAACCAAGGCAACAACCGGACGACAGAAATCCAGCGGATTCCAAAGGCGTTGGTAGATCGAAAGTCTAGTTATAAGGGCAGAGCTATTGTAAGCAACAATAAAAAAAGGACAAGGAACAAGGGTTGCAAACCGTCGCGGCAACTACAGAGGCTCCCACAGATTTACCGCCAACAACAATGCCCTATGGATGCTCATCCCACCAGAATTCCCTGCCGGTGGAGAAGACTCATTAGGTTTTTCCACAATTGGGACCTTTTGGTTCCAGTTCTGTAGGTACTGGAGGTCATGAACATTGGCTACTCCATAGAGTTCACCTGAAACCCTCCATTGTCAGGCAACTATTAAACCCCGCCAAGTCCTTTGGACCCATACCAATGGTAGACACTGAAAATGGAGATCACGGATCTCTTGACGAACAAACGCCGCGATCAGAAGGAAGGACCAGTTTCGGTTACAGTTATCAGTCGTCATGTACAAGGGAACAGACCTTTGGAGGCTCATACTTAACGCAAGGCCCTATAAACAAACAGTTCATGACACTAAAGTCATTCCGGATGGAGTAACTTTCCTCAATGGTTCTGATCTTAGAATGGGAATGTGGGGCACCTCGTTGGATCTAAAGGACGCCTACCTGCACATCCCGAACAAGAGAGAAGACCATACATTTCTGACCTTCCACTACATGGGAGTTGATGAGCAGTTTTTCGCCCTACCAATTGGCCTATCCACGTCATAATGGGTCTTCACCAGGGTAACCAGATCCATACTGGCATTTTATGATGGAAGGGCTGTATATACATTCTCTAAAAAACTTGTAATTATTACTAAGGCCTCCTGTCCTCATTTGTGCCTTGGTTATGTGCACTAACTGTCACCTTGTTCACTTAGTAGCTCCTCGAAGACACTAGGAATGTAATGGAAGTGGATCCTAAAGATGGAGGAGGAGTCAGGGCCTGGATGGCTGATAGCCACACCCCCTGTTTAAAGACATGACCATTTGAGTTTAGTATTAGAGGATAATGCATATGTAAATGTGGTAAGTGTGTGGTTAACAAATTCCCAAAACAGGTAAGTAGTTTTGGGGATTCAAATTGTGTAGGTTTCAGCATGCTTCTCTTATGTATTAGGCTTATTTTCTAGATTTAAATAACCATTTTAAGGATAGATATATTGTTCCTCTTTTTCAGATGGTAAAAACAACTTTGCAGTGCAATTTGTCATTCCTACAGTCTTTGCTATAGCATTAGTTATCATCCTCATCACATGTATGTTAATTTACAGGTGAGTAGACCAGTGCTTACACAATTAAAGAGCATTGAAGGTATGATAAACTAAGTATATATATTTCCATAAGTTTCATTTTAATGCAATCAACAGCGAATGGGACTGCATGTTCTCCCGTCTTTTGAATCCACCATCAAGAATGCATGACTGTGTACATACAAATGAGTAGAATTAGTGCATCTAATCTGAATACAAACATTTAAGTTTACGTAAGATAAATCTTTTTTTATTACATAAAATACAGTAGCTAATGACATGTCAATGCTGATGTCACCTCGTCATATTATTGCAATCAGTTCCCCTTTCTTTACCAGCTTGATTCAAGCAGTAAACTATATATTTCTAGTAGGTATTTTCTGTCAGTTTCAGCAATATTCATCAACAAATTTCAAAGCTTGGCTTCATTTTGCACAATTAATAAAATTAGGCTGACAACATGTGAACTTTGATAAACTTTGGGCATATTGAATTCCTTTAATTTACTCCCATGAAACATTTTTGCATCTATATTTTGAGTGAGCACAGGAAGGTCTAGAGAAACCGCTGGTAATTGATTAGCAGCCGAGTACGGAGAGATTCATTAAACTAATGTCCAATTTTTAACATATAGTCGGGTTTTAACTTAATTTATGAAAGAAAACTTCTTTTAACCACAGCCAGTTTTCTTTCAAATTTAAATTATGCGTATCTTTGCAGTTTATGGTAACAAAACCGGGCTTACATAACAGGCAGAGCTAGCTATTTTCACAGAAGTAAAATTTACTGATTCTATGTCTCTATAAAAATTAGTTTTTTTAAAATGTTAATGGTTACTTGCACCCTCACTAAATAGTTACTTTCACTCTTTCAATTAATTCCAGGAAAAGATCTACAAAAGCAGCTCCATCTTCATCAGATCTTACGTCATTTACCAATAATATTGCAATCGACAAGGAAGATCAAGGTATTTTCCAGCTGATAAGGAATAGAAACATACAATTTTCTCTTTTTATATTTTTGTAAACATGTCATACATTCCGTTGCTACGTACAGATGATTGACAAGTAAAGGTTTCTTGACAGACATATCTACTTAATAAATCAAGTTTCTTTAACTAGATGGATGAAATTTTTCCTTGTGTTTTTATATGCATAATGAAATTTTTGTGTACCCTATGGTATGAATGTTTTATGATGGCCACTTCATACAGAGACATGTCTGTTTCTTCGTGTTATACAATATTCATCCCATATGATTGCAAACGTACATAGCTTGTACATCATGATTCCGGTACATGTTCATTGAGAAGATAAAATCTTGGTTCTCATATCATGTATGAAGTTTGCTATTTGATAATATTGTACAGGTAAATTATCAATTCAGCACACCAATTGTATTGGCAATTACTTTCTTTTTCTTACATTCTTATCGATTTGCCCACAGAAGTCAAAGACAAAACTGAGTATATGTCCCTTGACAAAAATGAAATGGTAAAATCACCAGATCAATATCACAATCTTAATCAACCAGTGAGTGGAGAGCAGTCTGAAGGATACGAAGTACCTCAAGACAAAATTAGGTGCTTGGTTGAATCTGGTTCAACGTATGAGGCTGTTGGATCCACAGTGGTATCAAAGGCATCTACAGAAAGAGAGAAAGACAATAATTATGAGGACCCTGATGATATTGAACGATATGCAGGTGTTCCTATCAATGTAGACACTGACAAAAAGACAGCACCACCAAAACCAATCAAGGTGTCCGAACTTCAAGACTACATGAACAGAGACAGAAAAAATGTCATTGAGGATATTGTCAAGGAGTTTACGGTGAGTATTTGATACTAAATTATGTATTATCAAGATGTTCAAAATTATCTTTCGTTTTCAAGTAAAGAGTAAACTATGAGAGAGATTATTGTAAATGATAAAATAATACTAACTGATACTGTCCAACTGTACAGTGTAATTTATATACAGTTCAGCTGTGGAGAGATTTGATCACCATCTCTTTGTCTTTATAAATCAGGTTCTTCCGAGGGGTCGGCAACATCCGTGTTCTGAAGCGCTCCAGCATGAAATATTGCAATCAAAGAACAGCTTGTCTAAGATCATACCATGTAAGTACCTCTGTTTATGAATGCCGTTTTTCTTTATGAATGTATTGCCTGTATTAAGAATAACTTTGCATTGTTACAGATATTCTTCTAGTCCCTGCATGATGGCAAACATGCAATCTACGCCAAATTATCATACCATTTTTCATTTTTAGATGATAAGGTGTAGAGGCCATTCCAATTTGAATGTTTTTTCAGTGTTTAATGTTTGGTCATCAGCAAACCAATGTATAACATTCTAATAATGTAAGATGAGAAGTGATATTGTGCCTGTATTGTTCAATTCTGTTGCTGTTGAATTCTCTGTTTATTATATTCCTCATTAGTGAGAGAATTGTTAAGATTTCACCGCAATAGTAAAACTATATAGCGATTTGATCATCAAAGAACACATATTTTATGCATCCTGCTGAAAAAATTACATTGGTTACTTTGTGCAAAGGTTCTGTATTGGAAAGTGATGAAGATAGATAAAAGAGAAGTTACACCAACATCTAATACAATCACTTGGAATATGATCTTACAAATTGATCACAGCTCTTAGTATGCTGAAGTGTTATACCTACTTAAATGACACACATGTGGCACATTGTGCATTTCTGAGGTAAGGAAACAGGAAATAAATTTGAGGTATTAACAGTTGATCCCTATTGAAACTACGTCAAAATACATCTGGAAAAATGCACTACCACTGATTCATTTCTTTGCAGAGAGCATCTTTATTTTCAATGTTGCAATCATATTTTGATAGGACACAAGAGTGTCTGGTAATATGAATAATGTCTATTAAAAAGAGGATAAATTGTATGTATTACTTTACATCCAGTTTTTGACATCCTGTCCGCCTTTCTAGTATTTTGCATGATTAAAACCTGTTCAAACATAGTGCAAACTAGGTGTAATTTTGTTAAATGACACCTAGTTTTAATTCATGTTTTCAGTTTCCATTATATGCTACATGTTCCAAACATATATTTAGACATGGACATTGTTTATGTCTAAATATATCTTTCCCATAACTGCTCATCCAACTTTGTTGATTTTTTTTTTACATTTGAATCTTTTAATTTAAAAGATGATCATACAAGAGTAAAGTTACAGGTATCCGGGAACTCAAGGGAGTCAGATTATTACAATGCCAGCATTATAAAGGTATATATCAGTTAAACTGCTGAGTACTTGCAGCAGAGTACTTTCGCTACCTGAAGAAGAATCTTCATTGCAAGCTTGTGCAATTGGATATGGGTAAAGGGTTCTATTGCCATGATACATGTTTTTTATGTATCTCTCTACAATGCAACATCATATATTAGTTTCTTCAACTAGTTCTACAGGTGGTAGATGGTGTGAGAACATGCTAACTATATGGCATTGTATATTGTATGCCATGCCTCTTTCTTGCTTCTTTCTTGCTTAAACTTTCCTTCTGTTTTGGTTTCCTATAATGCTAACTCTCATGTTGCATGAGTGAGTGACATATATCTAGTGATGTAGTATTGCTGTCGCAACAGCGTTATAGGTTATAGATTAGCTGCATGTAATTGCATGGGTCTGATGATATTCATCAATCAATCCAGTAGATTCTCATCCACTGCAGTTTTTTTTTTTTTTACAAAGGGCGTGATGTTTCTCTTGTATACTGAGCAAATAATTATTACAGCTATAAAATATGGTTTTATTTACTCAATTGAGCTCTAAACAGTGTAACTGTATTGTTGTCTATGAATGAACAAATAAGAATCAAAGTTAAGAAAACCGATAAGGCTAGAAGTGCAGAACATTGATTCATCTAGAATTCTGTGAGGCATAATACCAACTTAGATCAATAATATCATTAATTTGAATCTCATTTGGTGATAAAGTTTGAAAAATATATGTTACTTGTGATAAATTGTCGTTATCAGGGTTTAAATGGCGATATGGTTAAGTTGTATTGGACTCCATTTAACTTGTACCTAATCCAGTACAAAATGGCTTGTGTTATTTATTGTTTCTGAGCTTCTACATCTTTTGTGCTTATTTGATTATGTACTTAAAATGTCTGCAATAATACAGAGTAGTGTCCAGTGGAAAATTCTTTAATAAATGTAATTATATTTAATGTTGCCCAGTGACACGTCATTTGTTTTCTTTGTTGTTGGCTGTAAAGTATCCGTCGCTGCTAAGTAATTTGAAAAATTACACCTTTAAGGGCAGATAATGATTGAACATGTAAATGAAAGTAGTTGTGCTAAAAATTACACTGGAGTCGCTAGTTTCCCATATTTGCATTGGAGTCGCTAGTTTCCCATATTTATCAATCCATTAAGAAGTGTAGCATTTTGTATTCAGTTAATATGTAATTTTTTTCATTTTACACTGTTATTGTATGTATTTTCCTACCAGTTAGTGTTACACTTTTTATTCTGCATCTCAAAAACCTTGCTATGAGTAAAGCATTATTTGCTTTAATTTTATGCAATTTCATGTACTTCCAAATTTAAGCAGTAGATTAATTGTTTAATTAACATTGTAATCAAATTGAACCGTTTGTGGAAAAGAATAAACATTGATTGAGTACTATATTTCATTTTCAGGCTCGCCAAGGCAAAGCAAGGTTCATAGCTGCAATAGGTAAATCATCCTTGAAGAAATTATACTTTTATTCTCCACAATTTGCATAAGGGAACTTTTCTTCTGTTTATACCATTAATATTACCTTATTTGTGTCTTAATTTACTTCAAAGTGGTTTAATAAGTTATAACATGACTTTGTTCATTCTATTTGTACAGTTTCATAACTGGTTTGTTGCTGATTGTAACACATGCCTTATTTTCAAAACAATGTTGTACCATTAGTCTTTGAAAGAGCAATCATAAATAAAATGTTCACAACTGCCACCACAATATGTATGAGTAGTACTCATACTAAAATGGACAGTAATAGATAGAATATTAATACTATAATATTATAAAATGATCAAGTTAGCTAGATATATAGCTACAACTAGCTATTTAATCGAAATATGAATTAATTCTAGATTTCAACATAAGTCATTGATATGTTTAGACTTTTAATCGTATGCATTTAACAAATGCCTTGATATACTATTGACTGGATAAAATAAACACTACTGATGGAATATGTCATTTAATTTCCCAAAGTCTACATGAAAATAATCTATATCAGTTGAATAAATTACTTTTAGATGATTTAACCAACAAAGTATTTCACCTTCCATTTTTGCCAACACATACATAGGTGTAAATCATGTACCTTACTTCCAAACTACTTTGTGCCATTAGTCTCTGATAGAGCAATCATCACTAAAATGTTCATAACTGCCACCAAAATATGAAATAGCAGTACCAATACTAATAATATACAGTGTCTTTGTGTTTATCTGCTCTGTATATTCTCCTGCAGATAATTGTTTGAATTTTACTTCTTGAATTGAATTAAAAGCACACATATAGCTAATAACATTTAATGCCTTTCGTTAACAATACTTCTTCATTATTTCCTAGGACCTCAAACTAAAGGTCTTGCAGAAACATTTTGGAGAATGGTTTTGCAACAAGATGTCAGGACATTGGTCATGCTGGTAGGCAGCTCGGTAAAATGTTTAATTTTAGATTGCAACATAAGTCATTGATATGTTTAGACTTTTAATCATATGCATTTAACAAATGCCTTGATATACTATTGACTGGATAAAATAAACACACCCGATGGAATATGTAATTTAATTTACCAAAGTCTACATGAAAATATCGTAAGATATGTCTACCGATTAAAGTTATGTATTTTCAACTAACATAGACTGGATTACACTGTACCATGAGCAATGTACTGAAAATATTATTTTAAGCATTTCCATAATTCTTAGGTTGAAAAGCAGCTAATTAATCTGAAAGTCACATACAATCAACTTCCGTAATGTACTCAAAATTCAAGCATAGTCTCTATCACATACACTTTGAATTGTCAAGTAAGTTTTCTTAAAACTCCAATTTGAATAATAGTGTATTAGAGGGATTGTGAAGAAGTTAACAATATTTCCATGTGCTGACATATAATTGAAACAAGTTAAAACACTGCAGTAAGAATACACCTAGCAGAATCTATAGAATTTTTATATTTTTACATTTTGTTGATCCTTTGTCTTGTCTAAGGATGGAGATGTTTATAGCTATTGGCCCAGGAAAGTAAAAACTAATGAGGTATTTGGTGAGATGACCGTGCTTTTGCAGGAGGAAACCAATCATCAAACATACACAAACAGAAAGTTGAATATAATCACTGACGTGAGTGAAATATTTATTTTGTGAAGATGTACATTCCCTAATGTCAAATTTTAGTGAGTCATTGTAAAGTAGACAGATTATTTTGGTATTTTAACAGTCCAGGAATTAGTCATTTGCAAACACCTATATACGCTTGAGTTAAATTGTGTCAGATTTGCTGTATGCTAAAAGCAACGTACATTCTATCACTTTGTCCAATGTTTCAAAATCCATTTTCTATACATTTTTACATTGCCATTTTAAATGTAAATTTGGTTCCAAATATTCAGGTTTTCCATGCATGATCACGTTTTATTTTTGTTTGCAAATGTTAAGTATTTCATATAAAAATCAAAGATTGTTAGTAAAGGAGTTGTGGCCTCTTTGATTCATGATTTAATTATTCCTGTTTTGGCAATCTTATCCATTTTTGCCACATGTGTCTTCTTGTTATCATGAAGTATGTACTCCTCAAGCAAATTAATACCGATGAGTGCTACGATAAAGTTGGTGTGATACATGCTTTACACACAAAACTACTCCATGTTTCTTTGTTTAAATTAGTCATTGGGTTTGTCAGACGTTGTTGGATTATCTATCTTAAAATCTTACCTTTAGTTCTGTTACATAACACTCATCATTACATTACTAGTAATTTCTCTTTACAGGATGACAAACTTCTGACTGTCCACCAGCTTCAGTTTCACGGTTGGCCTCAAGGAGGAGTTCCAGAAGATTACACAAACCTGATTGATTTTATTAAACAGGTGAAGATGAGACAGGAGAAGACCAATATGTCACCTCTACTCATCCACTGCAGGTAACAAGTGTGCTACTCTTGTAGTTGAGTGTTTAGGGTTCAGACCTATATGAAAATCATATGTATCTTTTTTCTTACCATATAGCATTGTATAATTATTTTATATGGAATAATATTAGAAACACTCCTTAATGCAAAGTATTTTAAAGTTCAATCACTCAACATTTACAGATATTTGTTAACATAAGAAATACAATTGAAAGTATTGTATGTAAGCCCTTAAACAATTTTCAACAATGTTTCAAAGTATGAGAACGCTAAAATTGAATTTGACAGAAAAACACATTTTTTTAATCATTTGAGATAGATATTTCAATATACTTTGAACAGTAGCGAATGTGATATCATCTGGGCAAATGCAGATTGCGATATAACCCATGCTGTATAAAGTTCCTATGGTAGTCACAACAAAATCCGCGTTGATTACAGATTAATTTCTTCCTTAATTTTCAGTGAAATTTCTAATAAGTTAGATATGTTTAAAAAAATCACCGAGCCGTCATAAATGTAGTACATCGGTGATTTCTTGTTTTTTTTTGTAATGCAATATACGCTTGAACAGAAGACTTTTGTTGTTTACATTGCGCTTTCCAGCTCCAATGCGAAGAATGTTCGCATGTAGTGTACTCTAAAGTTTATAATCGGGCAGTTCTACAACGCCTAAGCTTTCCGGTACTGCTTTCAGTATATTATGTGCAATGCCAACTGGACATGGTCTTTTGTGTACGTACGTTCGTGATTTGTACGTAATATATAAAAGGCAATCACCTGTGCGTGTACATGCGAGAGTGTATTTATTGGGGAAATGAGAGTGGTAACTTCAAGTCTCTCGTTTTGCCTATTTTCCCGCTTACGTCATTCATCAAATTGATGCGTTTGAACAAACGGTGCTTTAGGTGAGAAACTAGTCAATTTGAAAACCACATTTCTACAAAAGGAAAACGTTAAATGGGGACAATTTTCACATGGTTATAAAGAGAAAAATAAGAACTATGAGGACAATGTATCAAAATCCTCAACCAGACAATTTCTGTCATAAATATAACACAGCATATACCACTTCTTGTCGCAAATGTTATGATATCTTTACAAGGTTGACTATTAGATACTTTTCCATAGCAGCAAAACAGACAACAAATGCTATATGAAACAGTGTCTGTGAAGTGAAGTTAGATGATAAGATGTTTATCATGATGCTTACATAGAAAATAATTTGCAATAAGTAATTTGGCAATGATTTCTTTAACAGAGATGGGAGTGGATCTACAGGTACTTTTCTAGCCCTGTATCAATTGTTGAATGTGCTTAGATCTAACAACACGATCAGCGTCTATAATGTCATCAAAAATCTGAGAGAAGACAGAATGGACATGGTCCTGACCCGGGTTTGTGATTTAGTAATAATTTCAGATTAACTAAAGTATTAGTCTTCTAGCATTTATTGTGTTTGTCTAAATGTTTTATTTATAAAGTTAAATGCGACTTGTTATTAGATAAAATGTGTTTTCCTGCTGCAATAAACTAATGTAATTTAAAATTTGCTGTTTCTTTTTTACAAAATTACATTTAAGTTACTTTCATTATTTTAATTGAATTTAACATCATCAGTAATTCAAAAAGTGACATAAGTAGAACGTGGCATGAATTGCTGAAAAACCTCCAAATTAATATTTTTCATACCCCTGTATTCAAAAGTATGCATGTTTGCTTACAGCTTTGGGGACCAAGGTTTAGTTACTCCATTAATCTCCATTTAATCAGCATGTATGTCGAGGAGAATGAGAAGTAGTTTAGAATCGTCGTGAGGTTCCTTATTTTAATATACTCTGCTGGTTTCATTTTACAACTAATTTATGATGTTTTAAAAATTAAATAGTTATGGTAATTTAACAGGTGCAGTATCTATATATCTACGACACCTTGCAGCAGGCTCAGCTGACACCAGAGAAAACAAAAACATTAGCTGAGGAGCTTAAGGGAATGGATGAGCAGACATTAAAGCGTAAAGCTGTTCAAGAATTTTCCGTAAGTTGAATTTAATGTATTTACCAAAATCCTGTGACTGAGTGTATGTCAATACATATCTGTTTCTAGGATCCTGTTTAGTAAAGTTTAAGTTTCAATTATATGTTGAAAGACTACAAAAGAGTCTTATGTAAGAATTATAAGAATTGCTACGACAGTTTTCTTAATTCGATCAAGAACAGTTCTTTTTTTTTTCACACGCATATATATATATATATATATATATATATATATATATATATATATATATATATATATATATATATGTATATATATATATATATATATATATATATATATATATATATATAGTTGGTTGGATTGTGTCTATCTTGGCGCAGAGTGCTCTATGTCCAGTGGACAGAGCGGAATATATATTTCACTGTTGTCTGACGATCGCTATAAAGCGTGAAACTCCTATATCTATATCAGATGAACTCTTTACTGTAGGTTATATTAACACATCCAAGTGTTATCAGTGGTTATGTGATTCAATACAGTAGTGGACTTAAAGACAAATCAAATCAATAGCAATGTTCACTCCTCTCACTCTTAATGTACAATCATGAAAAACATTGTTAGAAATATCTTATGGTTAAACAAATGGAAACTAAAATGTTTCTGCTGAGGTTGATAGCTTGTAGGGTAGTCATCAAATACACTTTTAGCTTATGGACATGCAAATGTCATGTTCGTTGATATGATCAATATCGTGAGGATACCTTTTTATTATTTTCTTCTTCAGGGGCTGAGTAAGATCCGAGAACTTAACATGCCACGGCAGAAGCAGCTGGGAGAAGCCGAAGAGAATGCTTACAAAAACAGATTTCCTGGAATCATTCCTCGTATGTACAAAGCCTCAAATCAATGGCGTTCGCAAAGGGGAAGGGAGGGCAAGTTGAACATTCGATTGTTAGTTGTGTGAAGATTTGGTGGGGTTCTTTTTTCCTTTTGCTGTGGGACCCCTTTCTTTCGTTTAACCTCACACATAGTATTTATTAGTAACTCCTTGCATTTATGGCTTCTTCAATATAACTTACTTATTTGCAACATTTAACGTCGCATTTGTTTCCGGATGAGAACCTCGGCCCTTAACACACGAGACTGCTTCAGTGACCTTAAAGCCACACCACCTATATCACAAAATCCTTTACTCTCCTCTGGCTCTGCAATACAAGTTCATTCCTCTAACTTATTCAGTACTAGAAATTTTGAATTGTGTTTTTCTCATTAGCACAACCTTCTGCTTTAAGCACTTTATACGAATCTAAGTTACAGTCTAAATATGCTTCTTTATTCACTATTTGCCTTTTACTTTGTTTCGGCTTGATAGAAATTGTTTCACTTCAAATTTTCCTTCATATTTATTGGCAGGAGGAAACTTGTTTTCTCTTACTACACCTTAAGAATTTGCCAATTTTGAGTGCAATAACCAAGCTGTGGTGTAAAATGGTTCGTGTTTACTGTAGCATAATAGTTTTGTACATGGCTGTTTTTATCAAATGTTTAAATAGATATAAAATGAATGAAAATGCATTAAATTAATTAAAGTTGCTTCAAACTCTGTTTACAAAGACAATGGAAAATTTTGTGTTTATTCAGCCTGATTGCCATAAAAAAAAGTTGCAAATTCTGAAATTTTAGCAAATTTTGTCTTTGATGATTTATTGAATTCTTTATAGTTGACTCCTACAGACCAGTCTTGAAGTCAAATGGTGTTACTCTTGGCAGCAATGATTATGTTAATGCTACCAAGTTAGAGGTTGGTACATTCTTACATGAAGATTTATTCACAAGCTTTCCCTGAACCAGTGGAATTCTGAATTCTTGTAAATTTGATGGTCGTCTAGGATGCGCTACATTTAAGGAGAAAGAATTGTATTTAAGCCTACACAGTAGCCTACACAGTGAACAATATTTGCTGGACTCTGTATTATAATTAAGTCAAGCAACTCTAGACTAACATGATTTTTGTGGAATGCGTCCTTTGTGTGATGATAGTGCCAAATACAGTTGTAGAGTAGGGATCGGTTAGTTCATATAGATGTTTAATTGGATTTTAAGATGTTTATTTAACCATTTAATCCCAGTAGTAGATAATGTGTCAATTCCATGGAAGAGGAATATTTTGTAAGTTTATTTGAAAACCCAATCTCAATATCTTGAATGCCATTTAAGCTAGATGAATATTCAGAATTTGATAGTTGATTTATTAAGACCAAAACATTAAAGAGAAAGTTTTGAATGTTGGTAATGCTTTTACAGTAGTTTGATTTCCAAGATTGTCAAATGTCCTTAAAGGCATTGAAGACTCGGCCCAAACCGCGTGCCGCCCTCTGAAAAAAGTTAACTTTCCGTTGCTTGCAAGTGAAGTTTTTTCTTTTCGTTACAAAATGCAGACAGTAATGAAACGTGATACCTTGTTATCTTTTATCTGGACCTGAGATGTCCATCCATGCTATGTAAGCTGTGTTGCTGGTATTGACCGTAGCTGCATGTATTAACTGTACACGACGGTAGCAATCTGTGCGTGTATTTTCTGGGGTTGATGGTGGTGTCTAACACTTCTGGTACACCTCATACGAGACTAGATCAGATTACCAGCATCAGACGTTTCTTTGTTCGCGAGTCTTCACTCCCTTTATTCAAGTGAAAAAACTCCTTAAATGGATGATGAAATAAGTTACTCTGTCCTAAAAGTTAATGTTAAGTAACCCATTGTTGCTTTTGTAATTTAAAGAATTCAACCAAAACATGTTCTTTTAACTGCGAATGAATAACTTTTCACCCTTTGTGTACATTCAAAACTGTATTAGTCCCTGACAAGTTGTTGATGCCCCATTGAAATTGTGATATGATGCTATATAGCTCGTAATATACAATATTCTATTGATGTGGTTTCGATAAAAAGGGGCTTATTCAGGATTTGAATGTAGGATATGCAGTTGAACTACTAGAATCTCATAAACCAGTCAAAATGTGTTTGTTAAGAAAAATATTTAGGTGTTGCTTTCTATTTGAAAGTGCTTGTTTCAAATCTTTTGCTGCCTGTGTGCCCTTAGTTTCTTATAAAAAAAACAAAATGATTTCTATGTTTAACATAGGATGATGGGTCAATTCTTTTGGCGCAAGATCCTTTGGCTTCAATCTTGGAAGATTTTTGGAGACTTGTCTTTGATTACAAATGCAGTACCATTATCATGCTGAAAGACACGAGCACAGCTAACAAGGTTTGTAGAAACACATGAAATACTTTTGCAAGAGATTTTAAAGCATGCAAGTTGTTTTGAAATATTCTTAATCTGTCTGCGTCATTAAATCTCTCACATCCACAACCCAAGCATATACCTAACATCATTTTCTCAAAATGATCTGGGATCACTTGTAAAATAAGACAAATTGGTTGTTCAATGATGGTTGACAATTAACAAACTGATAAGTCATTAAAGTCTGTAAAGATCAAATGCCGCAAGTATTAAGACAAGGTCTGAGCAGATTGATTATGAACCTGATCCTTTGAACAAATTTGATTTCATTTTAAATCTCTCCAAAGAATGACAAATTAAACAACCCAGCCGTATCCAAAAAATGGTATTTAAGTCAACCGGCACTGTGTAAGATCACTGATCTTGACCTCAACATACCAGACTGATCTATTAAGATCCATTGCTTTATGCCTCCTGACTTCTGTTTAAGTAGCATCTGCTTATCAGACCTTCCTTGAATACTGGATCTATTAAAACAAATTAAAAGTTGGGGCAAAGTAATGTGTGCTATAGTGTGAGCTCAAAGGTTATGAAATGTCATTTTGGGGTCTGCCCACTTTTACAGCAGAATGAGCTTTACTCGGCGAACTAGGTGCTTATAGGTTAGTCACGATCTGGTTATATCTGGTTTTGTAACCACGAATATTTCTTCAATGCTATAATCGCTGATTGAAGTGATCAGGAATTGTGGGTGAAATTAAACTTAGAAGTATTTAGTCATCTGAAATACTTAAAAAATAATTTGATATTTACTATGGAATCTCAAACAATATTTGTATTAAATTCTCTATTTGAACGTGCAGATTTAAAATTGTCATCTGAGGATCTATTTTGAAATAAAAGTACACATAAAACTGAATCTTGATGTCAGTAGAACACTATTTTTATTTTCAAAATTATTATTATAAACAACATATAATGGTTAGGCATTTGTATAGTGTTTACACTTCTCTTCATTGTGTAATTTTACAGAAGGCTGCAAAGTATTGGCCAGATGCTGGGTTGATTACTTGTGGATCCATCACAGTGAGGTGTATTAACACTGAAAGTCAAGATCTGTTGAAAACAAAGACATTTGAAGTCAATCACCAAGACTATGAGGTACATCTGTGAAATCTATAAGATACGACATTTATGAACATCCTTGATCATCTTTGTCAAATCAGGTTTACTTTTAATATTATCATTAAATGGTTCTCATTGCATTCAAATTAATTGGTTTACCTAACTGATTTCATCTGGCACTGAAAATATCTTAAGTACATTTTGGCATTTGAACATTTTTTACTTGTTCATTTCCTCAGGATCCAGTTATTGTGAATCACTTGACCTTTGAAGCATTTCTTGGTGATGATGAAGCTCTTCCTAAGATGGTAGATTTCATACAGTCAACTAGAAACATAACTTCTGGTCCTACAGTTATCCACTGTGTGTATGTATCTTTAATTATTTGTATATTAATTAGCTAATTTATAAGAATGAAAGCTAACATTTTGGATTATTATGGCCTATTTATTAATGGAACATTGTTGAAAATTCACATTTTTACAGGACTGCATTACACAAGATGCTAAATGAACTGTTTAGTGGTGTTTTGTAAACAGGTTTGGATACTTAATGTAAAAAAGTTGCAAATTCTGAAATTTTAGCAAATTTTGTCTTTGATGATTTATTGAATTCTTTATAGTTGACTCCTACAGACCAGTCTTGAAGTCAAATGGTGTTACTCTTGGCAGCAATGATTATGTTAATGCTACCAAGTTAGAGGTTGGTACATTCTTACATGAAGATTTATTCACAAGCTTTCCCTGAACCAGTGGAATTCTGAATTCTTGTAAATTTGATGGTCGTCTAGGATGCGCTACATTTAAGGAGAAAGAATTGTATTTAAGCCTACACAGTAGCCTACACAGTGAACAATATTTGCTGGACTCTGTATTATAATTAAGTCAAGCAACTCTAGACTAACATGATTTTTGTGGAATGCGTCCTTTGTGTGATGATAGTGCCAAATACAGTTGTAGAGTAGGGATCGGTTAGTTCATATAGATGTTTAATTGGATTTTAAGATGTTTATTTAACCATTTAATCCCAGTAGTAGATAATGTGTCAATTCCATGGAAGAGGAATATTTTGTAAGTTTATTTGAAAACCCAATCTCAATATCTTGAATGCCATTTAAGCTAGATGAATATTCAGAATTTGATAGTTGATTTATTAAGACCAAAACATTAAAGAGAAAGTTTTGAATGTTGGTAATGCTTTTACAGTAGTTTGATTTCCAAGATTGTCAAATGTCCTTAAAGGCATTGAAGACTCGGCCCAAACCGCGTGCCGCCCTCTGAAAAAAGTTAACTTTCCGTTGCTTGCAAGTGAAGTTTTTTCTTTTCGTTACAAAATGCAGACAGTAATGAAACGTGATACCTTGTTATCTTTTATCTGGACCTGAGATGTCCATCCATGCTATGTAAGCTGTGTTGCTGGTATTGACCGTAGCTGCATGTATTAACTGTACACGACGGTAGCAATCTGTGCGTGTATTTTCTGGGGTTGATGGTGGTGTCTAACACTTCTGGTACACCTCATACGAGACTAGATCAGATTACCAGCATCAGACGTTTCTTTGTTCGCGAGTCTTCACTCCCTTTATTCAAGTGAAAAAACTCCTTAAATGGATGATGAAATAAGTTACTCTGTCCTAAAAGTTAATGTTAAGTAACCCATTGTTGCTTTTGTAATTTAAAGAATTCAACCAAAACATGTTCTTTTAACTGCGAATGAATAACTTTTCACCCTTTGTGTACATTCAAAACTGTATTAGTCCCTGACAAGTTGTTGATGCCCCATTGAAATTGTGATATGATGCTATATAGCTCGTAATATACAATATTCTATTGATGTGGTTTCGATAAAAAGGGGCTTATTCAGGATTTGAATGTAGGATATGCAGTTGAACTACTAGAATCTCATAAACCAGTCAAAATGTGTTTGTTAAGAAAAATATTTAGGTGTTGCTTTCTATTTGAAAGTGCTTGTTTCAAATCTTTTGCTGCCTGTGTGCCCTTAGTTTCTTATAAAAAAAACAAAATGATTTCTATGTTTAACATAGGATGATGGGTCAATTCTTTTGGCGCAAGATCCTTTGGCTTCAATCTTGGAAGATTTTTGGAGACTTGTCTTTGATTACAAATGCAGTACCATTATCATGCTGAAAGACACGAGCACAGCTAACAAGGTTTGTAGAAACACATGAAATACTTTTGCAAGAGATTTTAAAGCATGCAAGTTGTTTTGAAATATTCTTAATCTGTCTGCGTCATTAAATCTCTCACATCCACAACCCAAGCATATACCTAACATCATTTTCTCAAAATGATCTGGGATCACTTGTAAAATAAGACAAATTGGTTGTTCAATGATGGTTGACAATTAACAAACTGATAAGTCATTAAAGTCTGTAAAGATCAAATGCCGCAAGTATTAAGACAAGGTCTGAGCAGATTGATTATGAACCTGATCCTTTGAACAAATTTGATTTCATTTTAAATCTCTCCAAAGAATGACAAATTAAACAACCCAGCCGTATCCAAAAAATGGTATTTAAGTCAACCGGCACTGTGTAAGATCACTGATCTTGACCTCAACATACCAGACTGATCTATTAAGATCCATTGCTTTATGCCTCCTGACTTCTGTTTAAGTAGCATCTGCTTATCAGACCTTCCTTGAATACTGGATCTATTAAAACAAATTAAAAGTTGGGGCAAAGTAATGTGTGCTATAGTGTGAGCTCAAAGGTTATGAAATGTCATTTTGGGGTCTGCCCACTTTTACAGCAGAATGAGCTTTACTCGGCGAACTAGGTGCTTATAGGTTAGTCACGATCTGGTTATATCTGGTTTTGTAACCACGAATATTTCTTCAATGCTATAATCGCTGATTGAAGTGATCAGGAATTGTGGGTGAAATTAAACTTAGAAGTATTTAGTCATCTGAAATACTTAAAAAATAATTTGATATTTACTATGGAATCTCAAACAATATTTGTATTAAATTCTCTATTTGAACGTGCAGATTTAAAATTGTCATCTGAGGATCTATTTTGAAATAAAAGTACACATAAAACTGAATCTTGATGTCAGTAGAACACTATTTTTATTTTCAAAATTATTATTATAAACAACATATAATGGTTAGGCATTTGTATAGTGTTTACACTTCTCTTCATTGTGTAATTTTACAGAAGGCTGCAAAGTATTGGCCAGATGCTGGGTTGATTACTTGTGGATCCATCACAGTGAGGTGTATTAACACTGAAAGTCAAGATCTGTTGAAAACAAAGACATTTGAAGTCAATCACCAAGACTATGAGGTACATCTGTGAAATCTATAAGATACGACATTTATGAACATCCTTGATCATCTTTGTCAAATCAGGTTTACTTTTAATATTATCATTAAATGGTTCTCATTGCATTCAAATTAATTGGTTTACCTAACTGATTTCATCTGGCACTGAAAATATCTTAAGTACATTTTGGCATTTGAACATTTTTTACTTGTTCATTTCCTCAGGATCCAGTTATTGTGAATCACTTGACCTTTGAAGCATTTCTTGGTGATGATGAAGCTCTTCCTAAGATGGTAGATTTCATACAGTCAACTAGAAACATAACTTCTGGTCCTACAGTTATCCACTGTGTGTATGTATCTTTAATTATTTGTATATTAATTAGCTAATTTATAAGAATGAAAGCTAACATTTTGGATTATTATGGCCTATTTATTAATGGAACATTGTTGAAAATTCACATTTTTACAGGACTGCATTACACAAGATGCTAAATGAACTGTTTAGTGGTGTTTTGTAAACAGGTTTGGATACTTAATGTTTAGCATGCATACAAATAATTTAGCAGTTATTCCGAATTTAAAGAATTAATTACCACTGCAAAATGCATAGACAGTCAAGAAAACAAATTGGACTTTTGCAAATCTCATTACAGAAATGGAGTTGGTGTCAGTGCTGTGTATGTTACGGCTAAAGCTCAGATTCAGTGTCTGGAGAAAGAAGGCGCTTGTGATGTATATCTGGCTGTGCAGAAATTGAGAAGGAGCAATGTAAACTTCATGTTATCGCAGGTAAGCGGTTTAATGTGAAGCTTGCTGTAGACTATCATTGATCTATGTTTAGCATATTTCATTTCATTTATTTTGTTCTCACAACATGCAAATAAATGTTTGTAAATAACATGAAGTAGTAGTGAAGAACACATGAAGTTAAGGAAGCGGAACAATTAACCCTTGTGGGCTTGACAGGTGCTCCGTTCCCTAAATACACAGAGAAAGAGACCAATCAAAAGAAATATAAAGCAAAAAACATAATATAGGACAAAAGACTATAACAAAACCAACGACACCCCCAACCACCCGCAGAACTGCAATCCAGTACAGCAGAACACCTCCCATACAAAAAGGGTTACTTCGCTGCGCATTCGCAGCTGTGTCCGTGCAACAAATGAAAGAATATTGGAGTGTTTCAAAGTAGTAAAAGACTAATGTCAGACAATCACTAGTCAAGAGTTATTAATTGCTTAAACAATAATTACTAAACTTATACCTAAAAGGATTTTAAGCTGGGCATGTCACTTATTGCCTCGGGCAATGAGTTCCAACCATTGGTGGCACGATAACGAAGGCTCGAGTGGGAAGAAGTTGGGAAATTTATAGTATTCAAAAGAAGCTGAGGAGTTCGTGTGTTGTAGTTATGAATGAGGTAATGAATGATAAAAAGTTAGAGAGAGCGTCTGGTAGCAGATTGTGTATGAAACAATATGTGAATGATACTCATAGCTAGTACAGTAAATACTGTGCATGTTCCACAACCGTGCATCAGTGACTACTGCGCTGTGTTCGCAACACGGTAACATGTGTTACAGGTGGCACAGTAATTACTGCAAAGCTGTTACACGTTGAACTACAAGTCCGAAAGGTGAAAATGCGAAGCGGCTGAGCAGGGGCGGCGATCTGTTTCAAATATTGGGGGGGGGGGGGGACATTTGCCTGGATGCAGGCGAATTACTATCAAAGCGGTTGTGAAACATGCACAATATTACTGTACTAGCATGATTATCGTGTGCTCTAGCTAGCAAAGGGCAGGGGTTGGTAAGAAGGTTGGTAAAACCTTTGGTGATCCATTGTTGTTTATTCTGCTTTTCTCTGACCTACGTTAAGCATGGGAAAAGCTATTGTTGCAGATGTCATTAAAAGTAGTAAGAAATAAACTACATGCTGAGTTCACGTTACTTTCCCTACAAAAGCTTTTGCACTGTTGAACTGTATAGAAGATCGATTATAGATCAAAAAGTGTTCAGTTATATCAGTTACTAAAATTCCAGAGGTATCAACCTTGATTGACTGGTTAGTGCAGCTAATATTAGTAAAGATGTTGTCAATCATAGACTTACAGCTAATGGTAACTCTTGTTGGTGTGTTGATGGTTGGACTAAACCACACAAAGTGAAATTGTTTAAGAAATCAGACGTGCAAGGGTCGACGGTAAGATCCCCCATCACAAAACCATACAAGTACAAATAATCATTATAATTTGCCAGATTACCCGTAGGTGGTCGATAAGTTACTCCAATGATCATTCTTTTACTTAGATTTGGAATTGACAACTCATTAAAAATACTTTCAATGTCATTGTTCAAGAAAGAAATGTAGTGTCTAACTTCAACCACAAAATCGTTTCCTATAAATGGGCAGACGCCAAATTCTTTTCGGACTGGACGGTCTTTGTGTACCAATTGATAACATTCAAGGTAAACAAGAGAAGACAAATATCCTTAAACCAAGTTTCTGCTGCAAAGTTATGGTTAAGGAGTGCAAGATAATCATGAATACTTGGAAAATTGTCTAATTAGTCTGCGGAGACTGTTAAGGTGAAAAACGCTGAAGTCATCCTTTTGAATAGTATTAAATTGACAAATGTTAATATATATATTGTATCAACCTTACATCCAATGCCGTATGCATTGGATATTGTATCGAGATCATTGTCATGAGAGGAATATTTCTCACAATCAAAGAGCTCATGAGGGGAACTTAGATCACTAAAAGGAAGACTTCTCTATGCACAGTGTGGTTTAGAAATACCCCTAGATGTTTCTAGATTTGTTCAACTAAGAGCGTCTTCACAATAGAAAATTTCACACGGAGAACAAATTAGAAGATGAACCTAATGTGAATCACCTTTACATTAAACGCAAAGAAAATCTGACATTAAGACATAACGGAATACTTAGAAGTAGAGAGAATATAGTAAACATTTGGTTGGTGAGATCATGTCAATTCATTGGAAGCTAAAGTTGTTGTAAGTCATCTAGACACCAGATACTTTTTAAACTCTGAGCCATACTTGTTAACAAAAGCGATGATTTTTGCATCGTGTGACAAAGCTGATTTTACCATGGGAAGGTTTCTTGTGGCCTTTTTGAGATCTCGGTTAGCCTTTGTCTTCTCTGATGACGTTTTGGTCCCTTTTAGCTTTCGCCCGTTCTTTATAAGTCGATCTCTTGGCTATGATGGCTCTCGGCTTATTGTCATCTCACTGTCCCACTCTGTGTTTCTACGAGAGTACTGCTCTACCTCATTTATCTCCTTTATCGAAACGATCACATTTGTCTTCGAGCATTCTGATTTGGTTTTTCATTTCCTGCACATCTTGCAATGCATTTTTCGAAGGTTACCCGTGTAGTTTCCCGGCATGAGCTTTCATTTGTTCCAATAGTTCGTCCATTTTGTTTAGCAACAGCCCTGTCAAGACAGTTTTGGAGCTTGGCTTTGAATTAAATAATTGGCTTATAACCATAGCAACAAGTTCCATAGTCTCGTTTGTTTGCAGTCTTGTCCTGATACTATAACTCATATTGTTAGTTGCCAGAGTGGAACCAACGTAGAATTTTGGTCAGATGACAGTCTGTTTGAGAACACAGCTTAGGCTATGTTAAGATGGGTTCTTCAAAGCTCTGGAATCAAAGCACTTTAATAACAAACTGTTGGAGTAGATATGTTCACTTTAGATTTCTTTCTTTTCTTCTCGGTAAACAAGTATTCCAAATATCAACAAGATGATAAAATCTTACATATTTTCTAGCAGCTTATAGTTGAGCAAACCAAAAGCTGTTTGTACGATGGGTATAATAAATATGACCTTGAAGTATGCATATATCGCTTGAAAATCAAGAAACTTTTCTACAGCACTTCTGATTATTCTATTTTTTATGATTGATGAATCTGAAGATCAACTTGCCAGCTTTAGTTTAAACACGATGAATTCACACATATAAATATCTTAATATTAGCCCCTTCAAGTAGCCTTTAGTCTGTATAGGACCTGCACCAACAGAATGTCTATTGTTTCTACTTTTTTATATATATTTTTTATTTCAGGAGAATTATACTCTGTGCCTGAAGTTACTGAGGTGTTACTTGAACAACCAAGATGACTATTCTGTGATCTACTGAAATGAATTTACCTTTTGTTTTTAAATTAATTTCAAACTGTGACATGTTCTCCAATATCTATAGATGGAAACAAAAGGCAGGGAATCAATTTTTGTAATGTACCTTATTTTACATGGAAAAATTATATTTTAGTATATCTTCATTTTTACTACTGAATTATTTTGGGGTAAATTGGCAAACCACTTTAAGCAACAATTGATAGAGCCTTAAATGACAAGTCGTGCCATAGATATCAATATAAGCATTTCACAGTACAGTACTCGTAGCCAATATGTTAGACTGTGCTAGGAATATGCTACTGGTTCTTATGGCCTAGGTGTTCACAACTATACCAGTACACACTAGGCTACATGGTTTGCACTTGGTTTGCTCTCCATTATGTTGCCATAGATTCGGTCAAGGAAGTTTTCTCTGTAGTACAATGTTATAAAATTATCTCTCATAAATAGGTCAAATTTTCTTTAACCAATATGAGGCTCTTCATTGTATCGCAAAATGTAATACAGAGAAAGTAATGAACTTCTCAATGTGTTCCCCGGTCACTAGGGTCGACTGATACAGGTAGGGGTGCCCATTTTTCTGAGCAAGAAAAGACTAAAACTCTTCAAAAATAAGAAGTGTGACATTTTGCAATAAAAAAGTGTCATTTTGGTCATTTATAAAAGAGAAAAATTGGATAAATCCATAAACAGTCATTTGATCATGTTACTTTTTTGCTTGAATGTTTCGGTCATATTGTTATTTTGGTATATATGTGTAATAGTCGAAATGCTTTTTTGTGGTTATTTGACCTCTAATCCTATGACGTCATTAAGCACACAGGCACTACAACCCATCCTCAGGTAAGTACCCACTAAGTTTTGAATTCCATCAGCCTTATGGTCAATGAGTTGTTTGCGAAACGCTTTTTCGCACAAATTTGGTCAAGCTTGACCTTTTACCTACCTTTTTTACGTGATCCTTGGCAATTTACACACACACACACACACACATATATATATATATATATATATATATATATATATAAATATATATATATATATATATATATATATATATATATATATATATATATATATATATATATATATAAATACAGGGTTATAGCCACGCCGGCCGACGGCGGCCGGTGGTAACCGCCACTCACGCTCACAAAAAAAATAGTAAAATGCTTGTGAAATACAACAAAAGTAGCAAATTTATCTTTCCCTTGCCGTAAAACATGATAATAACGTCACCTTTTCCCCTGGACCCCACCAGGGGCCCTTAAGCGGGCCCCTGGACCCCCGGCCGTGAGATGCGAGAGCTTCGCTCGCTACGCTCGCTACGCTTCGCAAATTTATTTAACCAGCACTCACAATTTCCTAGCTATAACCCTGTATATATATATATATATATATGTACATATATGTATATATATATATATGTATATATATATGTACATATATGTACATATATATATATATATATATATATATATATATATATATATATATATATATATTTATATATATATATATATATTATGTGATAACCAATATATATCCAAAGTAGGCAAAGAAAAGAAGAACTAGAACCTTCGAACCCCCTCCCTCTTCTACAACTGCATACTTCCATTAATTTATGCTCTAAAGATCATTTTTATATTTTCATCAATAATCTACTCGATTTGGAATACAGACACTTTAGCTTGTAAAGCAGTCGCGTAGCCAGATGAGGGTGGGGTGGGTTTTTTTTAATTAAAATTATGGAAATGATTGCACCATCATGCATTTAAGCCATGTTATCAAAACACAAGTTTCTCGACGGAGAAAAAGACAGCCCTTCCGTAATAGAAATTGCCCAGTACAAACGTCAGGAATTGTTTTGCCCCTCTTAAAACTCGAATACTTAACAGTGGGTACAGCTTATATGATGTCATGAAAAGTCATGTGAAAAATCATGCGTTACTTAAACTTAAAATTCCTCGACTCTTATATGAGGATATGATACTCCTTATGAGGATAACAATTTAGCTTCGCCCCCTCATATCACCTGATCACGAAAGCTGTCTATGCGACTCAGTGTTAAGAAGCTAAATATTGTTACATCCTCATTGACCATAACAACAATTAGTGAAACTTTGATCTGTTCATAGTGAAATTAACGAATAATACCACCGAAATCATGTCTTACTTACCTGCTTCTACACAACAATAAACAACAAAAAATGGGAGATAATTCAGAGCACACCTTGTTCAGGCTGGAGAAACTAATTTATCTAGCGAGTCCATCTATCATTGTATAGATGAAATGAAGACCAAATAAAACGGTGGAAAACCGTCACCTTCCTGCACCGACTGTATTCATCCTTCTATTTCTCGCCTCAATAAACATTTTAGACATGGTCTTCGGCTAATCACCAGTAACTTTCTTCCACTGGTCACGCCAACTACTAATAAATCAGGTGATGTTCATGACACCCCCTCCCATGCACTCCAAAACTTGACATAGTATATAGCATAATGAATAGGCTGACCAATATAATGTTATTGAATCTTAATTTAATAATAATAATAATAAACCATTTGAATATATTACCCTCATATACTGTATAGATATGATTGTTTGAAATATACTGTACTGAGATATTCCACTAAATGTATATATAGCTCACTTACAGCATTTCATAATGGTTTCATTCATTCTTGATGTTTTAGGTGAAATGTGATACGGTCTTTTCTTATACTGTGATGAAAATTATATTTACAAATTAAAGGATATCATTGTGTGATTAGAAGGTGTTTTAGATTAAATGGGTAATTTTTTCTAGTAATTACTTACTACTGATTACGTTTTCATCTCTTCGCCTCAAACGTTCGACCATGCCGGCACACTGCCTTATAACCACGTCTCGAAATTTCGTTATATTTATCTCTAGCCCTTCGGGCGTTGGGCAATCTTAATCCACTAGCCCGAAGGGTGTTTGTACTAGCCCCAATTCATCAAACTAACTTTAGGATAAGACTTGCACATGTACTATACACACACGTAACCTGCAATGAACGCTATGCCATTAAACCTCAGTATAATGTCATACACAGAACACACCTGATGTGCAAGCAAACAACTCCTCAATGTTTGTATTTGGAAGGAACTTGCAAGAACTGTAATATTAAAAATCATCATTTTTACCTCCTTTTTAGCATAAATTCACAACAATATAAGTGCGATATATATATAGACATGTCTGTAAAAAACTTTCCCAACTATGGATAATAACCAAGTGACATCACTAAATACTAAGATATCAAAGCGGCGGACACTCTTTTAACCCTGAAAAGGAAACCAAAAATATTTAATAATTTCGCCTTGTGTGCCGCATAATAGCGAAATACCAACTACAACAATTTAAAAAAAAAAAAAAACTGCTGGCAGTATACGTTCCATTCCTAAAAGTGTAGTCGAAAAGACTTAACTCATAATAAGCACAAACTTACTAGAGCAATACACCGACTACGACAGTTCCTACGCAATGTGGCTGTTTTAACTCGAATACCATGTGCGTGAAGCCAAAGACTGCAGTTTTCAATCTCTGCAATTAGCAAATTGTAACACCCAATATGCTGCGCTTTTGTCCATAGAAATTTATTTGTATTCAATTTCTATGGCTTTGTGTCACCCACAATGACATGGAACCCAAAGTTTGGTGTTATTGTCCAATAACACCACTTCCTTGTAGACAGTGTGCAGTCAGTATTACCATTTTGAATGTCAACTTGATACGAAATAGGCCTACTAACAACCAAATGCAAGTTAGTGAATTACTAGCATAAAGCGGAACACTCTGGAGTTCAACCAACATTGTCGTAAAATATCAATCCAAGTACACGTAATTAACCTAAGTTTGTTGTTGGTGTTACTTGTAACTGCCTGGTCTAAGTAAAAGTTGGCCTGCGTTTTCGCCAAGACGTCTAGCAAAACGGTTATTGACCCATTCGGGGTAGGTTACTAAGTTGTGGCTGGAGGCCAGGTTACAAAGGAACTTAAAATGTTTTATAAAACACTCAGTCTCAATCCAGGTGGTCTCCAGTTGATGTTGATCTGCTTCATATTACGGTATTCTGCAGCACAAACGGGAACATGCGGACGAAGAGGTAAGTGTTAAGTACTTATAAGTTTTGATTTTGAAAGAGCATGTAAAATTCGTTGGTTCTTTAACGTTAGTGTAGGATAACGCAAGAAATGAATAAGATAGCCATGTGGCTGATATGACTTGCCTTAAGCCTAGGCTTGTATAACACAATAGCAGTTTGAGCCTGAACATTTGTCCCCTTAATCCTCAAATACCCCGCTTGGGGATACCATA
Organism: Apostichopus japonicus; assembly: GCF_037975245.1. Taxonomy (NCBI): domain Eukaryota; kingdom Metazoa; phylum Echinodermata; class Holothuroidea; order Aspidochirotida; family Stichopodidae; genus Apostichopus; species Apostichopus japonicus. The sequence continues at coordinate 8,088,797 of NC_092579.1, forward strand.
CAGCTTGTTCACACGACTTCAAACGTGGGCCACCATGCAGTAATTGGCAAATATTTGTTGCGTTGTCACATGCAGTTTGAAGTATAGACACCTGGACAAGTAGAAATGCATTAAATGGTATTTCACTTCCTATAGCACCTCAAATATATATATGTACCCAGACTACAACTGACTGAGTATACATTGTGATAAGAAGAATAAGAAGAAGATAAGAAGAATGATGATAACCACAGCTATTATAATAAACTGATCTCCAACATATAGTATATGTTTGTCAAAAAGTGACTAGAAGTGAGATCTTTACAGAAGATTATTAACACCATGGATGCTGATGGGTAAGGCTCACTATCCCAGTCTACTGTTTATATTACTACTATGATAAAAAAAAATTGTTAAATATTTTCATGTTAAAGGTTTCTCCAAATTTTCTGCTGAGTTAATTCCCTAGATCTATGATTTCATGGTAGTCTTGTGCATTCATAGTTACATACATCATGCCCAGAAAGAGCCCATTAGCTTTATAGGTTGCATCCATAACTCCACCTTTTGCACCGAACGACTGGTTTTTGCATATTGGTTAGCTGAGTGATGAGTCATGTCTTTACGCACAATTAGTTGAGCTGCCTATCTGTCTATTATGTAACTCATCATACAGCTGGTAGCCAAATCCTATCAGTTTTCAGTGTGTAGCTATAGCTTGCAGTGCACGTATTCTTCCGCAAGCGGTACGGTCACAATAATAATGTAATGTTACAGTCGCCTGTTAAGGCCTTTAGAAGCATATTGTCTTGGGGCTAAATACACATTGTTTACCATGTGTGCTTATGCACTGTCGATTCGTGTCTCGTAGCATACGTATTATCAACGTATAAACTCAGCATCAGTTGCTACTTCACTGTATGGCAGTTCAGGTGTGAGTGAATCATTCTGGTCAATTGCACATTAGGCCTAACCTCGTTTGTTGGAATTGTACTCGAACTACTCTCTAACTACGCATGTCTTTTAAAGGCCTATATGAGTTTATTGTATTGCATTTATAAAGGATTTAAGGTAAAGCAGTATAGTGATTTGACTCAGAGCACTTATATTTGATTGTAAAGTTTAGGCTTGCGACTTCTCTTTTCAGTTAATACTGTAAGATTCTGCTATGCTATGTGTATAAAGTGACACATTATTATTTCAGTTTTGAGCTTCCTTAAAAGTTTCACTAGTCTACACTTCGTGAAAAATCACCACAAGCAAAATATCCGTACATAGTGTACATGAAAGTAGTGACCCATTCCACACAGTTAAATCCCATTGATATTGGTTGTTGAACAAAAATCCGATTTGGACTTGCTTCAAGTTCACTAAAATTAACTTTTTATTACAATGTGGATATGCATTAATACATATATATTTGGGTTTTCATTGGCTCTATATTCCAACACAATTTTTCCCCGCCCTGTTTCCCGCGAAAATTTCCTGCTTTCTAATGTTTGGAAATATGATTAAATGATTAGGTTGACTTAAGAATATCTGGAAAAAACAGAAAACACACAAATGGGAAATGAATTTCCTTTATTTTAAAATCAAATAAAAACATACAAAAGATGTGTCTACTCATAGCTTGTTTCATTAGGAAGAATTAAGACATAGTCACAAAGTAGGCCTAGGATATGCCTTTGTTTTGCACATGATATCCAACGGTATTTTTTTTCTTGTTTTCCTGTTTTGGCCGATTTTTACGGGGCCTGTTAGTGATTTTGGACCCTGGTCATAATCCCGTCGGGCAGTTACCCTTTTTTTCCTTCTTTGAAAATGTTTGAAACCAATGGTACTTATTTCTTTGTTGAATTCACGGACAATTTCGCTGAAACTTTTTGGACTAATTGTTTTGCGTTTGATTTAAGCTGTTACTTGTTTCCAACGCAAGTCATATACAGTATGTTGAAACAGCAGGGCCGCTCAGTACCTCTTCAATGTACACCTGCATGTGCACATGTTGTGCACACATACACATCACATAGTTTCTGAAGGATTTGATTCAAGCAATGGCAGCTACCTAAGGAGTTCGCAGTACACCCTGGCCTTTCTCTTGATTGTCTTTTTCTCCTGGATTTCGTTTAGCAGTATATGTTGATTAAACTTATAATACTACAAGTAGCCAACATCGTGGACTTAGGACCGGACAGAAAGTGCAGGTTTGTTGATGAGTTAGGGAGATGGGAAAACGATGGCCGGGGTTGGGATAAGGCTTTCTGGTCACTTCGCCCAACAACCACTTCGCCCAACTACCATTTCGCTCAACTAGTATGGTCATTTCGCCCAATCAGCCTGGTCATTTCGCCCAACCGGCATGGTCATTTCGCCCAACGAGCATGGTCATTTCGCCCAACCATTTTTTTAACTCATATTCATTCATAATAATATTACCTTTTCTATTTCACTAGTTCAATTTCATTGATTTTGGGTTATATTACTTCGTGGTAGGCAAATAAAGTGATGTCCCTTCGATATCGGTCGGAGTCTGAGCAGCTTTGGGTATAATGGGAGGATTACTTTGAAAGTTATTTTATTATACAAACAAAGGGGAATCGGTGTGGAATAATATCACCTTTTCTATTTCGCTAGTTCAATTTGATTTATTTTGCGTTATAGAACACTACTTTAGGCGGTTACGCATACAATGAAAGTTATATTATCATACAAAGGGGAATCGGTCTCCATAAAAACCTATTAAACCTAACCCCTAAAACACTGATCCGGCATCCTACCGACTAACAATTCCCGAACGTTTACTTATTGAATTGAAAAAAAATAAAATAAAATATGAAACCCGTCCGTAACATTGAAGTATTAATTATATTTAATCAATGTAACCACTGTATCGATGTAACCACAACTTCAACTTTCCTTAATATTCGGTTTGTATCCCGTAACGTTAAAAATTCCCGAACGTTTACTTATTGAAGTATAATATTTAATCAAGGTTGGGCGAAATGACCAGGCTATTTGGGCGAAATGAGCAGGCTGGTTGGGCGAAATGAGCAGGCTGGTTGGGCGAAATGGTAACGTTGGGCGAAGTGACCAGCTTCCGGGATAAGAACACTTCTTTCAGGAAGTGATGTCAGGAAATTGTCACTATTTTCCTATAGGGCTTTTAGAAAACAAACATTATGATGAGACTTTCAAATTATACAGACAAGCAATTTGATTTCCCATCGATCCTCTCCAAAATATGGCTAATTCTCATTAAAATGCTTCTTATCTTGCATCTAAATGTGCTGCTCAGTCAAGTAGCCCGGTTTCATTAATGCAGAAAATTAGGTAGTATATTTTATGAAAACTTTTATGATGAGTATTGCTCTGCTTCTACTCACTTTTCTTTCAGCAGTACAACTCTATATATGATAATATGAATTAGTTTCCCTTCTTTACCTGAAAATATGAAGGCTTTGCTCACTGCCTATCTTGCATGAATTCTTCTTTGGAGTTGACATTTGTAAACTGAGACTGAATCATTGACTTAGAGTACCTATAGAACCTCCTCTATCTCATCACTGAACTATATGTGTAACTAAAACCTGCGGTATATCAATAGCTATACAGGAGAAGATTCTATGCACTGTACATGTCGTTTGCGTAACTAAACAGTGAATTGCCAATTTGTCATGGGAGATCTGCAAACCAACTTTAAGCTGCTATCTGTGGAAAAAACAGCTGCTCGCTTAATTGTTACATAATTGCAAATGTAGTCATGTAGCTGCACAAAAAATAGTAATATCTTACCTGAATGCACAACAACTGCCACACATAGTGACCATCCATACCTGAATGCACCAAAACTGCTACACATAGCGACATACATACCTGAATGTACAACTACTGCTGCATATAGTGACCATACAAACCTGAATGCACAACTATTGCAATACATAGTGACCATACATACCTGAATGGACAACTACTGCTACACATAGTGACCATGTATACCTGAATGCACAACTATTGCTACACATAGTGACCATACATACCTGAATGCACAACTATTGCTACACATAGTGACCATACATACCTGAATGGACAACTATTGCTACACATAGTGACCATGCATACCTGAGGGCACAACTACTGCTACACATAGTAACCATGCATACCTGAAAGCACAACTACTGCTAAACATAGTGACCATACATACCTGAATGCAAAACTATTGCTACACATAGTCACCATGCATACATGAATGCACAACTATTGGTACACATGGTGACCATGCATACCTGAATGCACAACTATTGCTACACAAAGTGACCATACATACCTGAATGCACAACTATTGCTACACATAGTGACCATACATACCTGAATGGACAACTACTGCTACACATAGTTACCATACATACCTGAATGCACCAAAACTGTTTCACATTTTGACCATACATACATGAATGGACAACTACTGCTACACATAGTGACCATGCATACCTGCATGCACAACTATTGCTACACATAGTGACCACACATACCTGAATGCACAACTATTGCTACACATAGTGACCATACATACCTGAATGGACAACTACTGCTACACATAGTGACCATAAATACCTGAATGCACAACTTTTGCTACACATAGTGACCATACATACCTGAATGCACAACTACTGCTACACATGGTGACCATACATATCTGAATGGACAACTACTGCTACACATAGTGACCATACGTACCTGAATGCACAACTATTGCTACACATACTGACCATACATACCTGAATGGACAACTACTGCTACGCATAGTGACCATACATATCTGAATGCACAACTGTTCCTACTTACAATATAAATCACCTCATTGGATGTACATACTTAGACAAAACCACTTTGCATAATAAGAACATCAGCAAGTGTAGAGGAATTTTCCAATCTTAGACATTCCATTACTAAAGTACAATCCCCTGTGCTTTAGTACACTACAAATAATATACAAGGCCGAAATTAAAATAGCTTAAGTTGCTATGCTTAAACAAGGAAACATCAATTTTGTATTTTGAAACATTTTTGGTGAGTATCCTACTCATTTAGCGTAATGATACTGTAAGCTTTACTGCATAGGGGAAGTTAGTGAAATATCACCTTGCCTTGAGCAGTTTCACCTTTAGAAATATTTACTTCTCTCCATGTTTCTGGCGGAATAATACCTGTTCAAACCATCCGTGAAATCACATGCTTAAGGATAGAACTTAACCACTGAGCTAAATCAGCGAAGTCGTCATCACAGCGGAAGCAGGTCACTTCGCCCAACAACCATTTCGCCCAACTGCCATTTCGCCCAACCTTACCATTTCGCCCAACCAGCCTGGTCATTTCGCCCAAACAGCCTGGTCATTTCGCCCAACCTTGATTAAATATTATACTTCAAAAGGAAACGTTCGGGAATTTTTAACGTTACGGGATACAAACCGAATATTAAGGGAACTTGAGGACGGATCAGTGTTTTAGGGGTCAGGTTTGATTGTAAACGTTCGAATATTAAGGAATGTTAAAGAAACTTGAAGTCCTTGAATTTGTATAACAGTGTTTATAAATATATTACATATGTGATTACATATGTGGTTTCATTGATACAGTGTTCACATTGATTAAATATAGTACTTCACTATTACGGACGTACCCGTACGGGTTTTATATTTTATTATTTTTCAATTTAATAAGGAAATGTACGGGAATTGCTAGTAATGTAAAGTAAGTGTAATACTACAACCAAACATAAATCAAATAGGAACTGGTGAAATAGAAACAGTGATATTACTCCACACCGATTCCCTTTTGTTTGTATAATAATATAACTTCCATTGCATGCGTAACCGCCTAGTGAAAGTAGTGTAATCCTCACATTATACCTGAAATAACTGCTCAGACTCCGATCGATATCGAGCGGACCTCACTTTATTTACTTACCACGAAGTAACATAACCCAAAATAAATCAAATTGAACTAGTGAAATAGAAAAAGTTATATTATTCTGACTGAATATTAGTAAGAAAAGGTTGGGCGAAATGACCAGGCTGGTTGGGCGAAATGACCAGGCTGGTTGGGCGAAATGACCAGGCTGGTTGGGCGAAATGGCAGTTGGGCGAAATGGTTGTTGGGCAAAGTGACCAGCAAGCATCAAAGCTATCTTTTGAAGACATTGTTAAACCCCTTATTATCACGAATTAATTACAATACATAGTCCTAAAGATCTGAATCCAAGCAATACAGATTGAACAAGCTAAATCATGATTTTAACAGTAATATAGTTTAGTCTTGCGGCTTGGGCTACAGAGGGGTGATTGTATTATAACTGCCCAGTCTGTCTTGATCTAAACACCTTCCAAAAAGATAGATATTCAGCTTATCCCTGATGGACAGAATGGCATATGTTTGGTACAACTAGCTGACCTCAGGCATTCACTTGAAATGTGAGTAAATATTTTGCAAAAGTCATAGTTTTCTTTAGGTACAGTATATGAGAAACCATATTGACCTTTGAGCAATCCGTGGGTTACAAACTCTAGGGTATACTTTTCAAGGTTTATCATCTAAGAAGATAAGGAAGTTAGTAGAGGTTTAGGATTTCATAATTCTAATATTGTTATGTTTTCAGATAAGGTTCAGATGACTGTGATGTCATTCAAGTCAAATGATGCTGGATCTGTTTCTACTTCGCCTCTTCCTCACTTTGAGTGTTATCTTGGAGCAGGAGATGAGGATGCAGATGTGACTTCAGTTAGAGCTTATAACACAAGAAATAACAATCCTGTTCCCAGAGTGGGTGATACCATGATCTCAGACCTTCCTTCAAACACAGCTGGATATTCTGTTTCAATTACCCCTGCTGATAACAATGCATTTGGCGTTTTCAATTGTACAGTAAGGAAGGCTGATAGAGAGGATACTACCATCATCACTATCTTCCTGCATGCTAATGGTGAGTTTAATTCAATAAGCTCAAATATGCAAAATCTATTCAAACATTGACTGCTTCTGTAACAACGAATGTGTTTCTATACTCTGTATGTTAGTGTATGTGTATAACCTGCAATAGTTATACAACTTATTAAAACAAGTATAAGGTAAACACCACAGAATGATCAAACTCATATATATATATATATATATATATAATAGCATCACAGCTAATTGATGGAGCGCAGAAGCAATGCATTGATGGAATCAGTGTAAAAATATGGGTCAATATTAGTTTCCATAAATAGAGTTAGAAGTGAACCAAAAAGATAAGTATTAACTTATAGATCGGCAATAGCAAACTCGTTTAATACTTGATCTCGCAGATGCACCGTTTGTTCGTGCGAGATGCCAAGACATTTATCTCGAAGCCTTGCATGTGCATTGTCTGACAATACAACATCCCCCATTCAAGCTACAAGCGCTCTCGATGGTATGGCCGTCTTAGTACACAACTTTATCCATTTAACTACCGTATACAGAAATACTACTAACCATATATAGCTGTTAATAACAGAAACATAGTCTTAACGTAGTAAGTAAACAAGCCCTGAATTGTATTAAAAGTTGAAAATATACTCTACTATTGTCGATGAAAAAGCCTGAACCAAACACAATTATATCTTTTTGTATGTGTGTTGTTGTTCAGCATGCCTACTAAGCCCAATGTAATGTATTACATAGCAAATATAAATCAAACATGAACATCGAAATTCAATCTCCCTATAGCCTGATCACACATGCAAGAGCTCTACTGTGTATTTGCGATTTCATGTGCTAAGCACATCAACCGATGAGGTGCCCTTCGTCGGTTCTTCATATGCACAGTACCAGTAGTAGGCCAATGCTGTAAACTACATCGTCCTTTATGTACTTGGACCTCCATCATATAATGTGGCTATAAAATGTATGACAAAACTTGCAAAAATAAAATTTTTAAGTTCACATTTTTTATTTGTTCAACTGCTTATAAATCATGTAGTAATACACAATTTCGTTCGTGGCTCTCAACTGGGGTTTCCCAAGTTCAGATGTATGGTGAATGAACTTCGTAGTAACTTTCTAGAGGTGTGAAACGTGCAGAATTCGTACAAGGGCAAACAATTAGCAATGAACAATCTGCACACATTGATAGAATCTCAGAAAGTTGCCATGGACACTTAGAAAGTCATATGTAGAACTGAATCACTTTCAGTTGATGAAAAAAATAGACCTAATTGTGTAAAATAAAACATGAAATAAATCAGGCAACTGAAGTCGGATAGCCACAGAAATAGCGGCGGCAGATGTCAACAACAAAAGTTTCGTTTTGCAGTACTTAAAAAACAATTTAATTATTTTCTTATCAAGTTTCACAGGCAATACAAACTTTGCTGACACAACAAGCCGTACAAATATCATACTCTGAACGACGTGGCTGTAGCTCTCAATTCATGAACACGTTAGCATCCTTCAAACTCACTTACCATGTTGGAAAATACTTTGAAATTTCCCTACCATGAATAACACCTTTAGGAATTCAAGACAATAAATGTGCAATATAGACATTACCCCAGAAAATATTGAAGAATTTGCATATTTTATTATATGTTTTTATTTTGCCAATCTCTAATATTGTTATTGTTTAAATCTGAATGATCTACCCCGATAGACAACTCGACGGCCGTTTGAAGAATTTTCACAGGGAGTTGGGTCAGATAATTTAAACGAAATTGAACCTAGTGATAACAGTATCGCAGGTGTATGAAGCTAGACTATTTTTTGATTGGGGGTAGGTTAGGGTGAGAGAAGGTTCCGACAGCGATTTTCAAGCTCAAATATAGTATACCAGTCAGAAAGAGGTAATTATTCTGAATTGCTTGGTCATGTAAGTATCTTTGGGATATGATGGAGGTTATGAGCCAAAAAGCCTCTGGAAGTTGGAGATTTATCAGATAGGCCTATCATTACATAACAAAAAAATTTGAAAGCACAAAAAATGCATCTTGAAAAGATGAAGATAGACTCAGGCTAGTCCTAACGTTTTGGGGTTCCAAATCAGTATAACCGCAAGTGTGTGATTTTTTTTGCTTTTTGTTTTAGGGGGGGGGGGCGGAGGATTCAATTTCCCTACTGATTTAGGAAGGGGACTGCACCTTGCTCCATGCCCTTGGGTCATTGAAGCCAAAATTATGTAGGGAGTCTGCCAGATGCTTCACAAGAATCTACTGGGGAAACAGAGAATGGGGAATAAGATTAAATTTGGTGACCCCCAATGCACCCTTGGGTGCTGTCACCACATCCAGATATTCCATCATAATGAACTTCAAGCCAGAAAATCTGAAGAGGTATCATTGATTTTTTTATTGTCTGTAAGCAAACTATTGTGGTAACTACCCCGTTTTCCCACAGACAGTACCACACGTTATCACTTCAAGAGTTTGTCTACATTTTATGCAAGTCGGCAATTCATCATTTTGCAGTTGATGAGCAATTTTAGCCTGGACGAAAGTGGTCTAAACAATACTTAGTATTTAGCATATACATGTAAAATAAAATACATTAATCATTCGTAGAGACTTAAGACAATATTGATTGAAATAAGTTTTAGGGACTTTTATATAAAAATTGTACTGGTACAAATATTATCATGGTGTGAAGATATGTATTTCAAATATAATTTGTTAGGGATGACATGCATTAAATTATTTTAATTTCTGCCTCGAGAGATCCTCAGTTTAGAATGCTATGCAGTAGTACATAACTTACGGCAATGAAACAAGTTGCAACAATATATGCGCACATGGCTTCGTTTCGGTTATATTTTTAAAGTGTGTCGTTTATTTTGTTCATTAACATTAAAGCCCAGAATAAAAGAACAACTCATTACGGCCTAGTTACAGTCTTTGAGGTGTTTCATCAATCTTTGCAAACAACAGTTATAATCACAACGATTTTTTAACTTGATTTAAGGCTAGTCACAACGGGCAGTTTTGTATCATCTTATGAACTGTTTATTAACATGTAACAGAGCTGAAGTGTCGCAATTCTCAAGATATCACAAGTCTTTAGTAGTCATTGACGTGCAGGACTGAGTTGCAACAATAGCGCTATACGATGAACATGCATTCGTGAAAATTCTGATCTTATGTGTCCATACTGTTACTTTCCATACCGAGGGTGCTAAAAAAGTGACATTTAAGTGAGCCACATTGATAATTAAAGTGCTGCCAGGCTATGCAAGGTACAAGCTTGTCGGTTATATTTGCCCAGCACTTACAGTAGATCCTGCAAGCTTCCTTGAAGCTCAAATACTCTACAAATTATAAAATAATTTCTGTGGCTGCGACTACAACTTATAATCTGGCTCCAAAAGATCAATCCGTAGACATGGAGGGCTTCTAAAATGAAATGTATGTCCAATCAAGAAAGTGAATCTGTCACTGCGGACAGTAGTAATGATAGGTGTTGATATGCAGGGAATAATTTAGTGTTCTCATATTGTGTTACCAGTTTTGAAAGCTCTGAATCTTGTGTTATTATATAGAATGGTTCCTGTTGGTTAAAAAAACTAATGGTCATCTTTGAAATTGTGTAGTTATTTGCCCATTTTGCGATGTGATACTATATGAATTATTCACTGATATAATGAAAAAGGGTTGTTTGATATTTGATTGCCATATTTTTTTAACTGAATCTTGGTTATTATTTCATAGTTGCGTAAAGTATTTTTTAAACATTCTAAATTAGAATAAACCTTTTATTTTATTCTGCTTAACATTTCTTATTTTCATTTTGTTGGGAGTGGGCAACTCTTTTTTCTTGAAAACACAATGTATTTGTGTTTTGCTAACATCATTTTTAATGTGCCCATGTTATTGAAACATAACAATATGAACCATTGCATAATGCACAAAGAAAATAATTGGAAAATACAGGAAATGTTTGTTTGACTAGGTATTATTATAATTTGGTTCTGAAAAATTTGAACACTACAAAACTCTAGGGTTTAATTCTCCTTTGACTTTGTTTGGTTTGCTGCAAATTTCCTGATAACAACTGTACAGTACAGTTACTCTGCAGTAAACATGATATGGTTAAATTGCATTAGAACCAATCTGCTATGACATTAAATTTGGAACACAGAAAAATATAGCAAATAAAGGTTCATCACCAGAAAATGTAAAGTATCTACAATATTTGAATCTTCAAATCTTTTGTATTTACAGCTTATGTTGTTCCAGTCAATGGGCAGTTTACTCAAACTGTTAATGCAGGAGATACAGGTGTCCAGATAGACATGGAGTGGTCTGATGTGGGTGAATCCAGGTGGAGAATTAATGGTTCAGATTTTGTAATGGATAGGGATGGAGACAAAGATTTCATCATAAACAGAGAAGCTGCTACTGGTGATAATGGTCTCTATGAGTGTCATATTTTCACTCAAAGAGGTCGGGCTCTCCATGGATTGAATAGACTGATTGTCCGTGGTAAGAATAATGTATTTCCTATACTTACTGTATTGAGTTCATGGGTGGTGGTATAATGTTTGATTTCCACCCAGCAATAGTGAATCAGTTTAACTAATGTATTCATTGCATGATTAAGAGCAGCTACTTATTGATCTGAAAAGCTAATCCACTTGGCTCAACTTGCTTTATGGAAGATAGATTATGTGGAAAGTCTTGACAATATTTTTGATGTTGCATGAAGGTTATAGAAAGCACTTAACTAAAGCTCATGAATGGAAGTTAGATGGAGCCTTTTGTCTCACCTCATCCCTTAATTGTATTAATGTATCTAGAGAGTATGACAATGTGCAGTTGTATGTCGGTGGAGCATATCCTGGATATTTCAGTTGCTATAGCGATATGGCTGCTATGGGAAAAGTTTATGATCTGGAGGAGCAAGTTTTGAGGAGTGACCCATGATATGGTGATTGAGGTGTGACCCGAAGTCCATTAACTGGAATGGGGTAAAAATTTGGTCATCTGTGTGTGTGTCTGGGACATCTTCCAGATTTATCAAACAGCTTCTTCAAGCTTGGTAAGCAGGTGTCCCATGATGGGAACTTGCAAATATGTCTCTGAGAGCAAATTGAGTCTAATTAAGTGAAAAGAAAAAAATTTTCTTTCATAATAGATCCAATTGGGAATATTGAATCGACATGCAACCTTCACATGTATGTGTATTTCAAGCTCTATCAAATATTTCAGTCACAGTGTTAAAGGTCAAATAAATAATTTTAGTGCAAATTTGTGGCAAAAACCTTTCTTAAACAGCTGTTTCAATTTTCTCCAAACTTGTTAGGGAAGTGCCCATGGCATTGTCTTGTGTCTGGGAGATCTTCAGAATGAGATAATGACTTTCTGCTAGTTAACACAAAGGGGAATCACTGACTATTACGGCCTACAAAGGTATAATAGGAATGTCAAGTACAACCAAAATATGTGCTTGCTATTGTTAGCGAGGTCGACGGTAAACAAAAGCATTAAAGGTCAAGTTAAGCAAAAGACTACTTTTGCTATCCAGGTTTCCATGCATCTGAGGTCATTATCTATGTATGATAATAATAGTACTTGTTTGTAAAAATTCTCCTCAATAACTCAACCAATAACCTTCGATTTTGGTAGGAAGAATTGTGCAATGAATGTGAATTTTTCCTTGAAGACCTTCTGAATGAAAGTCCAGAGGTCAAAAGTTGAATGATGCAAAAAGCAACTTTTGAAACATTTTAATAGATCGCAAACCTCAAAAGTTAACTATTATCAAACTATATGTTACTGAATAAAGGCAACCGCTGGAGGTCAAAGCTCAAGGAATAAAAATGAGTCTTATGAATATGTAAAATTTAAACATGCATTTATTTACACAACTTATTCATGAAGGGTATTCACAATGACATATGCACCTCGTTGGAAATGCTTCTAAATTTTATATAGAGCATACAGTAATAGCTCTTTAACAATATTTGTGCTGTGTGAATGCAAATAAAGTAGTTTGATTGCTACTGTCAATTTCTAATCTATTCTCAAATCTTTCTTTAGTCAACTACTGTATGGGCATTATTCCTCACAGAGCCGTGCTGAGTGTTGCCTAAACTGGTTTTCCTGATTTGCTAGTGACCCACATACTAAGGGGCGTCAATCATGGGGGAGGGGGGGGGTACAGGGGAACACATCCCCCACTTTCTGCAGGGTGGGGACACAATATGAAATGCTCCACCCTTTAGGTTTAGTGACTGACTGGTGTAGTCACTAGGCCTTTCGGCTCATAGTGAATCGTGTTTCTCATGTTATGATCTGCTGAACCTTCTGATGAAAAACAGAACTTTTCAACTGGATTGAAATAAGAATTACGGATTTCATTTATAGCATAAATTAAATGGCTTACCAAGCCCATACACCGTTGAGGCTATCTGCTAAGCCTGGGTGCTATAAACTGCTAGTCATGTTGTTGTTATAACCATTTTAACCATTTTACCTAGCTTAATAGTTATGTACATATGTATGCAAAGTAAGTTATTTGTGATTAATGTAGCTAATGCCAAGTACAGGGCTGTAGCCTAGTGGGGGTTGGGGGGGGGGGGGTCAGCTACCCCCTGAGATTTCCACTTCCTAAATGAAAGTAGGGCTACAATAATGTGAACACCTGGACAGTATGCACTATTTCAGTCAGTTTTGTCAAAATGTTCGTATCATTTCTTCTGTTTGCATAAGTCAGTAGTGTGCAACCTCAAACTTATAGGCTAGTATTATAGGAATGGCGTTCAAAAAGAACACGAGGTACTTTTTAAGAAAAGTCACACAAGAAAGAACCTGGGAATGAAAAACATCCAAACGACTGATCCGCTCTCAACCCCAAGCCTAGTTATGTTGTGATCTTAGTCAAGTGTGTATCACAATTCACCTACAAATAACACATAATGCTACACATGATCTTAGCCAAAAGGCCTATGCACTTTCACGAATGCGATGACCATGCGTTTGATTTGGTTTTCAAGAGTTTTGTTAGGATAACAATACATGTAGAGACCTCCCAAGATAAACCTGTGTTAACAGGGCAACAGTCTAATGGGAAAATACTGTTCATAAACATATTTATGTTAAAAGTTTAGAAGATTTCACATGGGCCTATCAGTTTCATTTTTAGCAGCTATATCATTGCCCCAATGTTTTAACAAAATATATTGCGGCACAGTGCCCTACACAGCCAACCCCACTCAGCTCATTTAATCTCTTCCCCCCCCCCGTCCCCTCCACCCCTCTCCCATATCTTCATATCACATGTTTATAAAATGCATAAAGTAGAGCTTAAAAAGTAACATAAAGTCCTACATTTCTACAGAGTGATCTTACCGAATGAAACTTTTCTAATGTACATTTTGCTTTTTAAGTGTAAATTTCTAAAACATGAGATCTGGCTACGCCACATGTTTAGATAGTGTCACGGTGGTACCTTTTGGGAAATGACCCATCCACTAAAAATTTCTTTTTAAAGGCCTGAGTTATATATACTCATATCAAAAGCATCACTATGTAACATTTGGACGGTGCATACTGTTTCTCGCTGTTCCCGAACTGCTCTTAGAGACTCCACCAAGCTTACAGCCCTGAAGTTTCATTATTTTGTAGTTGCTACTGTATGCATCCGATAAAGTGAATTTTGCCCAGTTACCCAAAGAGTGTTTTTTAAATGCACTTTAGGGCATTTCCACGGTAACTCACGTTACATTTTTGATGTTTTTCGTCTTCTTTTTGTACCATATATTTTACTAACACTTGAGTATGATCAATTACTTCTGCTACAGTAGTTAACACAATGCTGAGGCATACCTCAGCCAAAAAAAAAAAAAAAATGCTTCTTGCAGATTTTATAAGGCAAAAAGAGTCGGTAACTCACGTTACATTCCTAAAAGCGCCGAAATTGGAAAACAAATATTATTCAAAAAGTGTCCTCATACTAAATGAACTCAAAGAAAAGTGAAATATGGTAGTTATACCTTACCTACTAGTAAACATATAGGTTGCCAAAAAAATCCTGTATCATTGTCCAGTTGCATAAAAATGATGCAAGACTCGGTAACTCACGTCACGGTAACTCACGTTACAATTTGTCCACGCATAAAACAGTTCATAAAATATAAGTTGCTGACACAATTCAATCTTATTAATTCTTATGTAATAGTTTAAGCCTTAATAAAAATACTTCTTGTATTCATTTTGTAACACAATGTGACTGTTATTAACTTATTTACAGTTTCAAATACTGTAGGAATCACTACAGTGCTCCATATCATTCAACATTAAAGCCAATGAACACTGGCGGAAATAGCCAAAACAATTGACATCAATGATAACGATTGTGTTCAAGTGGCGAGGTTCAAGAGGCCCTGTGATAGTATAGAGTAATATTTCATAGATGTATCTATATGGTTATGGGTTACTATGAGAATGGGGTCTTTCACTGTCTAACAGCGTTAGCAGCCCCTGTTTTCTTATATCTGGCCTAGCTTAATGTACAAAAATCAAACTTCCCTTTAAAGGGTGTCAAGACTCGCGCATAGAGAAACGTCTCATGCCGGTTATCTGACCTAGATTCGAATAAGGTGTAACAGAAATGTTAGACACCACCATCGATCCCAGAAAAAACACACAGAGCCTGCTATCGTTGGTATCCAGGTACCCCTTACCTGACGCAATACTACCCGGTTTCTAACTTATTACCCGAATCCTATGCAAAGTTTGACTTTTTTTGTTGCTAGGTCTATGGTTAGGCAAGATTTTCCCATTGACTTAGAGTGGTGTGAGGCTACCATGTGGTCGAAGATAACAACAATAATATAGTATTCCATAGATATCTTATAACTGCGTCACAATTTCAGCAAATAAACAGATGGTTAGGCTAGATTACCCCATCGACTTAGTGTGGTGTTAGGCTACCATGTTGAAAGAAATTGAAAGAATCCTCACAATTACTATTTTTTCATTCGTTTATTTCATAAAAGGAAAGACTGACATCTACTAGATGTTACTAATGGATAATAGATGGGATTACTAAAATATAATAATCGCAAGTGGTTTTTAACTAAATGTTTATTCCAAATTGGATCAAATTGTGGGAATCATGCAATCCCGCAGCTAATGCGAACCCTGGGCCTGCATAATAGATAGTAGGAGTAAAAACTGTTTAAAGAGCTAAATTGGATATTTATATGGGAGAGCAAACATAAGCAGCGGCAGTGCGATGTTAGTAGTGATGTTAATTTATTAACAAGTTAATGAAAGAAACAAAAGCAAATAGAAATTGTTGAGGAAGGTTTTACATCTTATCTTACACCTATTTGAACATGAAAACATTGTCATTGCAGAATATAATTCATTTAGTATAGCATCCGAAATGTAGTTTCCTGAAAATCGCGATACACAAGGGTAATACTTTTCCGGTTACCCGGATAATGACAGGTAACGGCTCTCCGGTTCCAGGTTCCCGATTTTTGGACCCTTGTAAACACTAAATATTAACAATGATTATAAAACAGTGAAAACCAACAATTATATTCTGGCCATGTTTACGCACCACATTTGGTGCTTCAGTTTGACTTGGTAGCATAATTGTCTACATTGTAAGCATGATTATATTGTATGGTAACTCACGTTACATGGTAACTCACGTTACATGGTAACTCACGTTACAATTTGCATCACCTACCCTATTTAACGTAGTGGGGTGCACAATATTTCTTTACTTGTTTTACATTTAGGGATGATGAGTAGAAACCAAAATCCAATGATGAGATTTTTAATAGTGACATATTTTGTGTATGGGAAAAAATAATTATTTTGGTAACTCACGTTACATCAGCTAATAGAGGTTTGAATAAAGCAAAAAATAGATTATTTTGGAATTTATATTCAAAAGGTTGGTAGTGATATCTGAAGTTAGTGCCCTATGTAAGCAATAAATGAACAAATCAGTACAGTATCACCATTTAGCTTTAAGGCGACTGCTGCGACATGTGATACATCAGGAGCAGATTTATTAGCTGATTGCGGATCCATGTTGAAAACAAAAAGATTCACTGAATTGTGAAACTGATGAAAACTTATGTGACTTGAAAAACGGGATCACCAATTGTTGGTATTCGAAATATGAATGCCTAACATAAAATAAAAGTGCATAAGCTCACCAGTGAAAATGAATAACTCCTGTTAGAAATGTGGCAATCCAAGAAAAATAAATCATCTGGGGCCCGGAGGCATGATGTCCATATAATTGTCCGAAGAAACGCGTCCAAACAAAAATACACTTTAAATTTACTCCTCCTTGGATAACACAAGCGAAGAAAGTTTTTACAGGTGAGAAATAATATCCCAAATTAAATATGTGAGAAAGCCTAATAGTAGTTGTTGTAGTTGATGTATAGTGTAGATGAGTAGTAGTATAGTTCTTAGAGTCTTAGCAGAAGATACTTGTTCCTTGGTGGAAGCCTTCTACTAAGAACTGCACATGGTATAGATCTACCGGATTATGCAATGTGCTAGAATTTAGACTGTCGCTTGATTGGCCAGTTGTTTCCATGGTACAAAAAACAACTACTGTACTAGGGTACAGTAGTTATGGTATTTCAACAAGAGTGAGCTTGGCTGGTCTAAATTCTATACAGTGACAATGTTGAAAAGGCTGACCAGTGGTGAACAAAAGAGATAGTTTCAAAAGGAATGCTGGTCTGTTGGTGTTGAAAGGCAACTGATGGTGATGTAATAAAATCAGCTGACAATTGTAAACAAACTGTGGTGAAGTGCAAATGTTTCTAAAATTGATGATTAAAATTCGCTACAGTTTCTTAGGAGAGCAAAAACAATTCTGTTCATAATTTGTGTACAAAATTTGCATTACAGCTTCCTTTCACTTCATATGCAAATTTCTACAAAAAAAATCAATATTTCGGAAGGTATAATATTGATTCAACAAACTTGGATATGTTTACAACAACATTTAACCAATGACAAGATGTCATTGCAGAATTTATACTTTGAGCCCATGTCCACTTTTTCATAGAAATGCCCTTTAGATACCATGTGTGTGCATGTTGTAAACATCTGTATAACAAGATGTTTTTTGTGTGTGCAATGTTTAAGGATGTTTCCGTATTTGGTTTAAGTTTCAATTTTCATAATCATGATAAAGGCCCTAAGTTACAACCGGATGTTATATAGATTCTTTCTTAATTGAAGTCTAATCCCTAAGGCCAGCCCCTGGACCCCATCAGGGGACCGAAGGCTGGCCCCTGGACCCACCAGGTAATGGCTTTGCACCAAGGGGGTCGCAGTGTGTGCAAGGCGCACACTCCTTCAGTTATATCTATTTATGTCCTATCCCAAATTTCCTATTGAGATTGACACCGGCCCTGCATATACTGATCATTTTTCAAAGGAAATGACCCAACTATCCAGGGTACCTTTGGTGCATGTAATTCAGTAAACTGACCGTTTAAAGCAAAGCACCATAAACTGTATTGCATTAGGCTTATACCACAGATCTTTCATATTAAATACAGCAGAAATTAAATTTTGAGGATAAATAATTGCCAAAATTTAATACCATGTGTGCACGTGTCAACGTGGCCTAGACAGCTCTTTATAATTCTCAATGAGTATTGTAATGCCACTGGTATAACATTAATTACGGCATATCTTCTGCATCATATACAGTGGTGTAGCTGCAGTCGCTTCTTACGAGAGGGAGGAGGGGGCTGGAAGGAGATGTGACAAAGCTAAAGTAAAAGCAACATTTGTGTGTGTGTGTGGGGGGGGGGGGGGTCGGTTGAAAGGGGGAGAGTGCTGGTAGTGCAAACTGGCACCAGAGAGTTTCATCAATTCCAGATTTCATATTAGCAGAATTTAGAGGTAGACATATGTAAGTTATAGTCAGTAGAAGAAAAACAAATTTCCTTCCCTTTGCAACATTTCAAACCTTCATCATGGGAGTGGCAAAACATTGGGAGAGCCCTTGTCCCCCTTTGGGATGCCATTGCGTAGCTTCACCCCAAGGAAAGATGTCATATGCGCATGTACGATGCCAACTATAATTGAGCGTTTGAATATTTTAGGATATCACATATTTGATTTGTTCTACCTTTTGCTTTGGTTTCAGGACAGAGCATATTATGTCATAGTCATCAACATTGTTTGGTCCGATAATCTGTTAAACAAACTGATATCCACATTGTAGCTTGGTTGCACTATATGGTATGTGTAGCTATCCCTGTTGTAACAATTAACACAAATCCTGCTGTTGGTCTTTAGACAGGACAAAACATAAACTTATCTTGCATGGGAGATCATGAATATGACCCAAGTATCATAATGCTATGTACATTTTCTTCTGCTGAAACTTTAAGTTGGAATTGTGTTCTTTTTTGACTTGAAAGTTATTATGAAATTGCTTTGAATCAATTACACATTACAGTTAATGCCTGATCATGATGTTAATATTACTGACTTTCATTGAAATAATGAAAAACACAAGATAACGGCATAAATTGCATATCTTGCAAACTCATTAGCTCCACTGTTTAGTGGTCAGTGGATATTTACATCCGAGACAGAGACACAAATATAATCTAACCCTGACAAGAAGTAACTTGGCCAATTGTCCGTTGGAATCAGAACCTTTTGACAGCATTTTACGATTGCGATCTGACAATTTCCTCCGATTCTCACTCTTTGAGTGTCATACTTCTAATGTTGGCTGCACATGTCGCTTTCTTTCCTTTGTGGCATTCGCAAATTTGTCCATCCTTGAGTTTGGCATTCAAGCACTGCTGTCTACGTATGAAGTGTGCTGCATCCATATACTGTGGTTGTATTCCATGTTATTGTATGTGCTGTTCTATATACTGCGAAGATTAATTACAAATGTACCCTTCTGTGTTTACTAATACTACTTTAAGGGCTGAATAGTGTTTTGCCGCAATACTTGCTTCCTGCTTATTGGCTGTTATGAAACGCTCGTGAATTATGAAGTAGGCTACTGGAAATTTAAATAAGAAAAGGCCGGAAAAAAAATTCCTGTCAATTATGTTGCTTCAGGCACATACTCCATAATTAGTGAAAATATGTGCATGAGAAACTGGACATACTTTCACTATTGAAATATATTAAATGAACGGCAGAAACTGCCTTGTTACGATCAAACAGTGTTTGAGACTTCAAACACTGAATCCACCTCTAAGAATTTGTAATATTCTTGATAGGTTTATAATAACTTGAAACTTGCGTCTACAACTTAACTCACAAATATTTTGGTCTTAATCACCAACGTTTTCATGCACAGGGATCAATCCATGTCAAATGAAAAGAGGCGAAGAGGGGCCCAGGTACTACTGTTGTTGGTATGATGTATTCCCAGAAGTCTTAAATGAAGAAAATTGGCACACTTATGTATGCGCATGTTTTGTTTGTTTGGTAGGATACGGGCCGGTCGGCACCCATTAAAATCCCCATAGTTTTTATAATTTGGAGGATCCTTTTCATTATATTAAAAGTAACTTTCATCTCATAGTTTAACATGTATTGTGACCTAGTCTTTACATTAAACTAATGATGTCAATTTTTTTCAAGAGGTGCGCTGACTGTACATGCCTTTAATAAACAATGCTTTAAATCAATAGGCAAACAAAATTAGCACAATTGTCTCCCTTGAACTCCACTTCCACCCTCCAACCCCAACCGCTACCCCCACCCTTCCAAAAAAGGACCAACAAGGAATATCACATGCTACCACCCAAATTACTTCACTGTGTTCTCCTTGGGTTTCTTTTCTATTAATAGCATGTAGCTCTGGTAGATGGGGTCCACCAGGATGTACCGGTATCTGTGACAATTGTTACAATGGTGGAGTTTGTGATGATGAGACTGGGAGATGTATCTGTGCCCCGGGATTCATGGGACAAAACTGTCTGACAGGTTTGTACAAATGTCTGTGAACTTGTTCTTTGGACGGAGGTTTTCTTTGCATGAGTGTGAGGGGCCATGTGGGACACTATATTGTTAAAGCCTCCTCCCATTCCTTCAAGGAAAACTTAGTAAAAGAGTTTGTAAAATTCATGAAAACCATACACCAAGTTAGGAGTTCTTACCCCAGCCTTTGATAGGAGTTTTCCCCGAGAGATTATCCATTTTTGGGTGAAGGTACGTTAACAAACATTTGGATCCCAGGTCATCTTGTTATTGACTTGTACTTGACTGGTTCACTGTAGCAACATGCATTTGTCATTTTTGTTATGCCTAAATCAATTTTTAAATGCAAAGATCTCCATCAATACCACCACATTTAATTTAAATGCAATCTAGACAATCCCAAGGACTTAGTTTAACTTTAACTACATTTTACGAAATAGTCACTGTTGAAATATGGATATGAAAGAGAGGAACATTAGATACAGTTAAACATTAGATAATGGTTATAAAAGTGTCACAGGTAACACATGAGAGTTGATGAAGATCTCTCTTTGCATACCGGGGGATAACATGGAATATAGTTTTTTAAACTCTCGAAGTGTGGTTTTTCTTTTAAACGCTGAAAATGATGATTAATTTTGCATTGAATGTAAATCAAATGCAAAAGTATTTTCTTTCAGGGTGTGGTCCTAACAAGTTTGGCTATTCTTGTGAGTTTGAGTGTAACGTTGGCAATGGAGCGGCTGATGATGGTTGCCTAGGGAGACTGTTTTGTCTCATAGATCCTTTTGGTTGCAGATGTAACTCTGGATTCAAAGATCTTAGTTGTTCAGTGGGTGAGTATTATCTTGATGCCTGTGTGCTGGGAACTGAGTTTCAACCAATCCAGAGGCTTTTGTGGTGGAAATGTGAGCCATGGTACTTAGATTAGAAAGAATTTGCCTTTTTGCCATGATCCATGCCCAGTTCAAACTGCAATTTTACCTATTTGTCAAGAATGTTGGTTATCTAGATGTAAAATACAATTTACAAAGTGCAGATTGCTGTTAACTGGACTGTTCATAGTTCATTACATGTTTCAGTATGTAAATCAATTACAGTATAGTGTACTGCTTCCAAGTGTTTTTGCATGTACACCTGATTCATGTTTACAAAATGTTGTGCTTCCATTTGTTTATCAAATCAGTGGTGCAGTACGGTAGTACCAAAACACATGATTAGAAAATTGAGAGTATATTAACAGAATTCATAATCAGAGTAAAATATATAACATGTGTGAGAAAACATTGGCTTTGTTACTGAAAGAATGGAAACCAAGAGAATGAGACTCAAAGAAATAATTGGACAGTTGGACTTTAAAGATACATGTTTTCAGTTTACAGCTTAATTTACTCAATCTGGCTGTGTTTACTTATCTTTGTGACGTTATTTTATTGCAATAAGAAAATTTACTTTTAGTCAAGCGAATGTTAAATTGTGGATACAATTGACGGGATAGCACAGATACTCTGTATTGAAATTGATTTGGCTAAAATGTAAGTCATATTATAATCATGATATTATATCTTATTGTGTCTTGCTATAGTTCGCTCTACTTTTGCACAGACATTCCATTTTTGCTTGTCTTTTGATCATACCAATAATCACTATGAGCCAAATCTAATAAACTGTAAAAGAGCTAACACTCAAGTCTCATATCGTTTTGTTTACAGAGTGTGGACCAGGTCAATATGGGGCTGGCTGTTTACAAGATTGTCACTGTCAGAATGAAGACAGCTGTAACAGATTTACAGGTGAATGTGACACCGGGGGCTGCCAAGCTGCATGGAGTGGGAATAACTGTCAGAGTAAGTTGTATACTTTCATTGGAACCATCAATTAGGTTATGTTTTTATAAGGAACATGATAACAACTGTATCATGGTAGTTAGGTATGTATAGAGCAATCATTACACATATTTGGTTATGTCAAGCGAGCTGTTGTAAAATGTCAACCTGCAATTTTATTTCTGTGAAGTAATATGCCTTCACTCATTTCACTAAAGAGGGTTTAAATGCATTTATATTATACAGCCCTTTGCATTGCTTTTAGTCAGACTGAATACAAACAGTTTAAACCTTATTTCCTCCTTCACTTCCTTATTAAATCTTTATACAGTCTTTTGACGCACACGCTATAGGAATGTACACCTATGGTTACTCAGTGCATTGATTAGAATACCTTTGTCACGGTTTGGTGATTAAATTGATGGAAATTGACGACAAATTGACTGTAAAGAATAATTCATTCACAAGTGATATTTGTCAGAAACTTACAATGGCAAAATATTTTGCACAATAGACAGTTAATCAAAGGATACTTTAACGGCCAAGGTTATTGCTTAACAAAAAAAAAATACTAGACATTGTAGGGCTTGACATAAGGCTAAAACATGGCACTGCAAAAAAAAAAGCCATTAGTAGGTTCCAATTGTGTGAAGGGCATCACTGCATATGGAAAGGGCATTACCGCAAAAATGAATGAAAGGAAGGGCACTGACAACATTTTTGGTCCACGCAATTCTTACGCAATTTTAGTGAATCCAAAGTTCCAAAAACTTTTAATGGTCACATGGTCGTTATACACTATATAGCGCAGCGCAAAGCAATTTTTACCTTGAAAATCCTTTACGTACATATAGGTAATCAATCGCCTATTCCTAACGTGGTATGTGACTGATGACTTGATACGTCACTACCTTTTCCAACTAACCGTTGACTTATGTCGTTTCCAAAGTGGAGGTTACTATTTACTAACAGGTTCTTGTATGAACGTTCCTGCCCAGTTTATAGCTGAGTACCAGAACCTAAATTGACACAAGCAAGTCAAGTTCCACCCGATAAAGTCAATGGGATTTTACTGTGTGATTTTACTCGCATCCCGTAAACTCAATGGAGAAGTCCCATTGACTTAACGTGTCGAAGTAAAAAGAATGTCGAAGAGAAAAGTCATTGCGAAGGAAGAATAAGAACGATCACAACGACATTAATGTTTGTATTGTATGTTATGTCCCCTGAAACTCTTGAGAAAGTGAAAAAAATCGCCGAATCAAGCTACTGCATTTCGAAGGATGAATCAAACCAAATCTCCCCAAGAATTTTGGGTTACTCTACAGTGTAACTTAGTGTACTACTCGCAATGTACATGGCACCGATGGCAAAACATAAAGGGCGAGGTGTATTTTCCGTAGGGCACCTTGGCAAACAGCATGGGCACGACGGCTTTTTGCCATCGGTTACTTCAAGCCCTGCATTGTTTACACCTTTAAATTGAAACTGCATCCTCATAACAATTTGTATGTTTGAGATTCTCAATTGAATTAATTTGGTGATATTTTGCCAATGCAGAATGAATGATGTCATCATGTCAATTAAGCTGAATAACATTTTATCACTTATCCACAGAGGAAAATAATATTTCCACGAGGACATTGAATTGTTCAATTAATTTAACAGGCATTATTTACAGCTGAGCAAACATTCCAAATGTACCACACTTCAAGGATAACTCAACGTGAAGATTATAATAGCGTATAAGTAAAAGGTCTTGTACAATGATGGCATCACAGATAATCTACAGTACTGTAATACAGTTTGTGGAGTAAGAAAGTGTTTAGTTTCTGTATGTATATGCAGAAAAGCTCACCGTGTGTAGCTTGCTTGAACTTCAAACCTGGTCTTTAACTAGGTGCTATCTAGGAAGTTTTCTGCTGCTTTTGTTAATGTGATATGTTAGTGAGGTAACAAGTGGGCAAACTCTGGTAAAATCTTATAAGCAAGCTTATGATCTGTAGCACCGTATACAGTAGTCAAAAGATAAAAGATTACGAAACATTCTGAGTATGTCACATATTGTAGCCAAAGGTTGAATGTTAAGGATATATTGAATAACTGTACTTGCATTTACTCCCGTAGGAAACTACTTAACATAACAAATATACAACTGTGAAATAAAAAATATATATTTTAGTTAAAGCAGTACGAGGCCAAATCAACTTTGAAATTAGGAGAAGAAAAGGTATAATGGTTTTGCTCTGCAATCAGTGCATACTTTTATAATGTTCAACGTTATAAGTGCAGTAATTGTGTATCATTGTACTAATATCCTGGTCTCATTTTTTTAGAGCTGTTATTGCTTTTTTTTTAAACTACCTAGATCTAAAGGATGAACTCTTGAAAAGGTTTCACACATGCAGGATATGGGATATTTTTTCACTTGCTGTATCGCAACCTTTACAAATAATTTAACTTCCATTTGAAAATCAAAATGAAAAAAAAAATGCGTACAATTTTAATAGAGTATTTTATAACCAATAATTGAACATGAGGAGTTCGTAATGTAATGGTACTTAGATTTATTTAAAAAAAAAAGTGCTGCTCATTTATTTTAAGGGTTCTGAATAGCCAGTTTAAAAAGCTTCTTGTTCATCTCATGATAGGCTCAGCATAAATTGGCTAGTGCTAAATTGTGGTCTTGCGCCGCGACACAATAAGCTAAATATTATGTCTTGAAAGATGTTTGCTGTCCTCTGATACTCGGTTTTGTGCGAATTCAGAATCTCAAATAAAGATATACAACACTGTGTACAAAAAAAGGTATGAAATGGGCACATAGTCTGTAGGTTAGTAACATCCATCCATCCATCCATTCACCCACCCATAAGTCCATCACATCCACGGTGACCCATCTACCCCATTCATCCATCATCATCATCGTCGTCGTCATTATTATTTATTTTTATTAGTGGGGAGGGGGTGGGTGCTCGGCTGGGCAGGCAGAGTTTGAACTCTCTTAACAGTAAATCTTTTCCTCTTCTGTACTTTTGCACATATTTATTTGCATCGTTTTTACATTATTTCATATCCTCAGTACAAAGGAATTATGGAGAGTTCGCAAAAACATCAACTTAGTACCCAACAATTCACAATGATGACATAGACAGTGTGACTTTAGAAGTCTTCATGTGTTTTATAACACTGTTGTAGCAGATTAATGTCAGTCTCCAAAATGTTAATGCAAACTAATAGCATAAATTTGAATGACAGAGTATGTTGATGATATCATGTGATGGTGCTAAAGTTACTACATACAGGAAACTCATCAAAATTCACTGAAAGAAGTGTGTTTGTGTGTCAGTGTTAACATTCTTGTATTTTTATCACAATTAATACTTTCAGATCTTGTCAGGAAACATTAACACGCATATTAAGAATCAATAACCATGTTATGACTAATGGTATCATCCAAACAGTCATGTAATATAAAAAACAAAAGCTGACATGCGTAAATTCTGCAGCTTGACAGTGAAATGATTGTATTATTTGTCCATAGTTCCTGATGTTTGTCCAATGGGTTACTATGGTAACCAATGTACAGAGAAATGTCTGTGTCTTGATGGTGCTGTGTGTGATAAGCTTTCAGGAAGATGTGAAGATACCAGCTGTACTCCAGGTTCAATGTTGGATTCAAATGGCCAGTCCTGTCTAGGTAATTTCTTAGTGCACTAGTCTATACTCATATATTCCACGAGAATTCCTCTTTAAAACCCAAAGAGAGTGCAGGATCCATTTGATGTGTAATTTAGTACACAAAAAAGCTATAACTTTACTAATTATATGTCTTAATTTTAAGTTTTTAATCCCTTAACTGATCAGGTTTGCTAGAACTTACATACTTCATACCATGTCCTCTAGTTCAACCGTGTACTGGTGGCGGATTTGGTATAACTGGTTGTGAGTAGTCTACACTATTCCACTAATTCATCTGAACAGGTAAGTACCATTTACAGATGGGAAATGCCAGAGTACCAATCACTTATCTTCTGTTTGTAACATGCCTGCTTAATTTAAGCCAAGCTGTTATAGAAGCCCCTATTCATCTCAGATAAATTACCAAGAGTCTATATAAGTATGTGCACGGACACTTCTACCTCAATATTGTTGCATCTCCTTTCAGAATGTCAGAATGGATTTTTCGGTGATAATTGCTCAGAGGAGTGTCGCTGTGACTCTGATGCATGTGATAGAGTTACAGGAGAATGTGTTGGATGCTGCAAGCATCAGTGGATTGATTTACCTCTATCCATATGTCAAGAAGGTAATTTGTTGATAGTGTGTAGCATCTTGAAGAGCACCACTCAAATGGATGAATTTCCCCATGCAGTAGTGCGTTTGCTAGTATTTGATTATATTTTGCTAATATTCCACAATTTCTTGCCCTGCAGGCTGGACGATGAGTGGGCGGTAAATGAATTATACAGACTTCCAGCTGGTGAAATTTCTGTACAGTAATTTGAATAATTAGTAACATACTAGCAAATACCAGTTTTTACTTTTGTCAAAGCTTTCACCTCAGAAGGAAACGTTAAAGATAGTATTGTTAGGTAATAATATCTCAGGTCACACCAGCCGATAGTATAGTTAGGAAATGATATCTCAGGTCACACCACCCAATATTATTGTTAGAAAATGATCTCAGGTAACAGCATCAGATAGTATTGTTAAGAAATGAAATCTCAGGTCAAACCATCCGATAGTATTGTAAGGAAATGATATCTCAGGTCACACCATCCGATAGTATTGTTAGGAAGCGATATCTCATGTCACACCATCCAGCTCATACCACAGCTTGGCAATGAAACAGTTATGGTAGGAACAAATAATCCATTCATTTCACATCATGGATATTAATACAATGTTTTTTATAATAATTTGTAAAATTATTACAGCCTTATTCTCTTAACATTACAGGAATTATTAATGTTACTGGCAATAAAACAAATCCTGGTACACAGTGGTCAGTTACATGTTGGGTTGAGGAGTTACAGCAGAACTCTTCAAAGTACACAGTTTTCCTGTCCCAATCTATTGGTCTCAGTTCTACATCATTCCCGGTAACAAGTAACCTTACCAAAGATAGCAGTAGGGCTGGATTAATTCAGAGAGGATCAACATTTACAACCACTGATGCCCAGGCTGGGGAAACATACTATTGTGTGATACAACACAGTACAGGGTTTGCATGGCTAAACACAACCTTGTCTCATTATGGTAAGACAACTGTCATATGTTTTACATTGATGACATTAATACTTGTTTATATTTAAGTTCAAATTCCTAAGATCAAAGTCAAGTGTGTTTTGCATTATTTAAAGTACTTTACTTGCAACCCTTGCCATTTTTAAATGATACTATCTATGATGTCAAATATTACAATGCACTGAAGGTGGCAAACAAATGCTCTATAAGGGCTTACCATTTAGCTAAACACTAATAAGGTATGATTTCATATTGTTGCTGAATTTAAGTTGTTACATTTTCAAACATTTTTATTTGCTTCTTTTGCTGACTATATGGTTAACCAAAGCAATTAGATATATCAACCGGTTTAGAAAACAAAGTGATATGGGTGCCACATTCAGAGATTTATTATAGATCATGTTGTTGGATCCTAAAAGGGGTTTAAAAAAATTGTCTGCCTCTTACTTCTAAAGAATACTATACAGGGACAGGGCTATGATTTTTCCGTCTTCTTAGTTATTTTACTCTGTGCAGAAAAAAAACATGATAATATTTTTATGTATTTTTAAAGAATCTCAAAAGTTATGATAACATTAACATAAAATATATGGCATTTTATGAATTTTTGAGTGACTTGAGCAAGTCTGGTGATGATGTGATGAAATAACTTTTGTTTGATATTTTTCTTCTTGATTTTTGGCTTGATAAGTACAAGACCTTAGAGCAATTTGTGTGTTACTATTACCAAGCCTCACAATTAGCAGTATTTATATAGCCAACCATAAAGAATGCTGCTTAACAGAATCGGAATTTTACAAAAGGGGAAAAAACAGTCACTCAGTGGCTTGCACAATCCACTTTTAGTGTCGTTTAATTTTATGTTATCATTTCCATTTAGAACTTCCTATGATCAGTGAATCGCCTGAAATAGTCGATATGTCCCAGACCTCTATAACCATTAATTGGAGAGCCTGGGATGAGGGGACTGATGTCGGGGATCCACCAGTGGTTGGTTATATTGTGTACTACAGGAACAATGCAACTGATAGCTGGAGTACTGGTAGTATCAAAGAATCCAGTCAACTGCTACAGTACACACAGACCAATCTAGAAGAGGATACCAAATATGTCTTTAGTGTATCAGCTGTTAGGGAAGGGGATATGGGTGAGGGTCTTATGGGTCCACCTACGACTGTCAAGACATTGTGTGAGGGTGAGTTGTCTTAATTTATATCATCAATATTGTTATAATTCAAATTTATTTTGAATATTCGTTTTTTGAAGTTATAAGGAGGTCACCATTATCGTAAAAATGTTCATGGTGATGAAGATGGAATTATAATATGACATGCAGTTTCGGTGACAGACAAACTAGTAAGCAGGTGATGAGGTTAAAAAGCCCCGATCAGCCAATAATAATAAACAGTTTGGAACCATACACAAATACCAATAACAGGTTTAACAATGTCTTGGTAAAGATATGTAAAACAGAAAATTCCATGCATAGAATTATAGAGATTAGGAATATGCATAGCATTCTGGATAATATTTAGTAACAATAGGTGAAGTTACCATAATATTTTTTCTTTCTTGTGATGGCAATATGTTGAAGATAGGAAAGTTCCCACATTTGTATCTTACTTTCAGAAACTCTCATTGTTTGTCTTGACCTCTGTTTCATTCTACCTCTGTTTCATTCTGTTATTTACAGTACTAACTAATCCTACAGATGTGATGGTAACAGTTACAGACTTTAACCAACTGAATATTACTTGGCAGGTATGCTAAAAATATGAAAATACTGTCAATGAACAAGAATATTAAAAGTGTCTACAGTATAAAGATATACTATGCAGTATGTTCAACAATGTAGTAAGAAACTAGTCAGGTATAATTGAGCTACTCAGTGAAGGATACAAAGTACAAGAGAAGGAAGTGTCTGGATATAAAGATGTAATCTTTTTGTGATGGAAGATACTTGAAAATTCCCCTCCTCTCTCCCTTCCCTCCCCTGCCCTGCCCTACCCTTGCCCTGCTCTGTCCTGCCCTTCCTTCCCTTTCATTTCGCTTCCCTTCTCTTTGCTTTTGGTTCCAGCTTCCCCATCCTTGTCTTACCCAACCTTCCCATCACATCTCAACCCCTTCTCTTCGAGTTTCTTCTAGCCTCGTTTAGCTTTCTCTCTTATTGACTCATCTAGCCTATACATTGATGCACTATAAAGTTGTTGTAAGTACTAAATTATTGCATAGATCATGCTGCTTCTTCTATACTATAATTTAGCAACAATATTGAATGTTTCCATTTTTGATCAATAGGTTGATGATAATGGTATCACTTGCAGTACTGGGATAACTAGGTATACTATCTACTACAAGGTGGTTGGTAGTAGTGATGATCCACAGAGAGTAACTACAGTCTCTGGAAGTGCAATGTACACTATCATTGAAGGACTTGAGCCTGGAGAGAATTACACATTCATGGTTTCCCTTACAACAGATAAGGAAAGCCCCCTCAGTGAAGCATCTACGGCAGTAACATTTCCAATGTCATCTACTCCAAAACCCCAGGAAGGTAAATTTTTATTATTTTCTACTTCCCTTCCTTAATTTACAAAGAGAAGTACAATAGGATACCAAGATAACTTTCTGCCAGTCACCTCAAATGGACTGAGAGTATTGTCACTACATTTTATGTATATTAGGAAATTAAAAGGAGTATTAAGTCGTAATATTCAAAACGAGGAAAATATAGCGTTTGCTGAGTGTAAACATACGTAACGAAATGCATATAGTGAAAGGTCCAAAAGAGTTTTATTGTTGTGTAATTTCATAGCTTTGAAACTGTTAATAGATTAGTAATTTGGCAAATTTGATCTGCAAAAAAAGCAAGCGGTTATGTGAAAACATATAATTTATAACACGCACTTATTTACCTCATATACATATGCATTATCCTCTAATACTACGCTCAAATAACAGAGGTGTGGCTACCAGTCATCTAGGCCAAGACTCCTTTTTTGACCATTCAAACAGAAGACTCGCTGAATTGGTCCAGTTTTGATTGTATCGATAGCATTAGATTTGGACATGGTGGAATTGTTATTCTTATGTTCTATGTGGCTACCAACCTCGTTTCATCGTTTTTGAACAGTTTTCAGCTATGGTTTATTTTTGATCAACTTTTTTAGCCAAACTTGTTTACTCAATTTTGTGTCCTTATGTTTTATTTCCATATATATCGCATGCTAGGAAACGTTTTGTTATTAATGTTATTTCCCATATTTATATATTAGCTTCTTGTTATCCTTTGTTCGAACTGTGTTCTAAGACTACATTGATTCACCATGGTTGGTTTGTTAAACCGGTGAGCTGACAAGTCAGGATGCCGAACAGTCCAGATGAGGCTGGCAAGCCAGTAGACATGGAAGCCAGCGAGCCAACGATTCTACAGCTGCCGCCGGCAAGTGGTTAACGTGACGGTTCAGACCCAGACATCTGTCCTGACCGGGAAGCTGAAGAAATCTCATGAGGAATAAAACGATCCAAAAGGAGTCTCCATTCCATTCTAGCGCAATTTACAAACGGTCTCAACAACAAAATTCGAGACTGAAATCCTAATTTCACAGCAAAAGAAAAATAGCTGTAAGAATGGAAAGAAAAAGACGTCTCTCTTCTTCATCGTTACCCCTGTCGGACTCATCCGTAACCACTGCTTCTGGGTCAGACAGACCTTTGGGAGAGCGGCTCAGATAGTCAAAAATATTTGGTGCTCCTAAAATAACCCAACCAACAATTCCTGAAGAGAAAGTCTCACAGCTGGACGTCAATGCTTTCAAGAAATCTTTACCAGCTGTGATTCCGGTAGACGTGGAATACGAAGACCGTTACCATCTCACGGCACAAGTTACCTTGGTTCGCTTTCCAAGGGGTCCTAACCAGGTTTCTGTCCACCAATGGTTCCGGAAACTTCCAGAGGAAAACTTAAAGAGTCGCGAGGGTTTTCAATGTCAAGGATCAGTTCACCAACACATTGACTCACAGGTCTAATAAGGCGCTATGGGATGTTAACGGAGCCACAACAGTGTGCCTGAAATTTGCATTAGCTATGCTACCATTAGCCGAAGTCCTCTCCTGATCCTATCAGTAGAGCTGATTATATCTCCAGGAAAGACATAGGCAATTCTGACACTTCTCGGTCCAGTCTCCAAGTTGACCAGTTCTCCAAGATCACCATCCGTGCGAAAACGGATCGGATGTTCTAAATTCACTCTGCTAGCCCACACCACTGGTGAAGCAACATTGCCGCTTGCCACTATTAAGAGAAGATCTCTTTCATGTACAATTTGATACCAATGTCCAACAAGAAGCCAAAAGACGCAGGTCTCTGAGAGACTTCAAACTTACCAAGGCAACAACCGGTAGACAGAAATCCAGCGGATTCCCAAAGGCGATGGGAGGTCGAAAGTCTAGTTTAAGGGCAGACAGAGCTATTGCAAGCAACATTATAACAAGGACAGAGAACAAGGGTTGCAAACCGTCGCGGCAACTACAGAGGCTCATACAGATTTACCGCCAACAACAATGCCCTAGGGATGCCCACCCCATCAGGATTCCCTGCCGGTGGAGGACACTCATCAGGTTTTTCCACAATTGGGACATTTTGGATTCAGTTCTATAGGTACTGGAGATCATGAACATTGGCTACTCTAGTATACTTCAAACCCTCCATTGTCAGGCAATTATAAAACCACGCCAAATCCTTTGGACCCAGACCAATGGCAGACACTGAAAATGGAGATCACGGATCTCTTGACAAAACACGCCGCGATCAGAAAGGACCAGCTTCTGCTACAGTGCCTCAATCGTCATGAAGAAGGGAACATACCTTTGGAGGCTCATACTTAACTGAAACCCTATAAACAAACAGATCATGAAACCAAAGTCATTCCAGATGGAGTAAATTTGCTCAATGGTTCTGATCTTAGAAAGAGAACGTGGGCCACCTCGTTGGATCTAATGGACGCTTACCTGCACATCCCGATCAAGAGAGAAGACCATATATTTCTGACCTTCCACTGCATGGGATTTGATTACCAGTTTTTCGTCCTACCATTTTTTGGCATGTCCACGTCATCAAAGGTCTTCACAAGACACAAAATTCACGGTTTCCTTTCTAAGATCCTAGGTCAAAGAACTGCAGATCAGCTATTGCGGCAGTTAACAAGGGCTTCGCAGACGGTTCAACAAAGAGCAACAACAACAAAATATTGGCCCAGGTCTTGAAGGACATGTTCATTGTCCTCCACCAACCAAGAAATGATCCGTTCATGCATGCTCCTCTTATGTATAAGACACATTATCTAGATTTAAAGGACCATTTAAAGGATAGAGATATTGTTCCTTTTTTCAGATGGTAAAAACAACTTTGCAGTGAAATTTGTCATTCCTACAGTCTTTGCTATAGCATTGGTTATCATCCTCGTCACATGTATGTTAATTTACAGGTGAGTAGACAATTAAAGAGCATTGAAAGTATGATAAACTAAGTGTATATATTTCCATAAGTATAACTTTAATGTAATTAACAACGAATGGGGCTGCATGTTTTCTCGTCTTTTGAAACCACCATCAAGAATGCATGACTGTGTACATACAAATGAGTAGAATTGGTACATCTAATCTGAAAACAAACATTTAAGTTTACGTAAGATAAATCTTTTGTTATTACATAAAATACAGTAGCTGATTACATGTCATTGCTGATGTCACCTCATCTTATTATTACAATTAGTTCCCCTTCTTCAACCGGCTTGATTCAAGCAGTGGACATATATTTCTACTTTAGTCAGTTTTATCAACATTCATCAACAAATTTCAAAGCTTTGCTCCATTTTAACAATTGGTAAAATTAAGCACACAACATGTGAACTTTGATAAACTTTGGGCATATTGAATACGTTTAAGTTACTCACATGAAACATTTTTACATCTATATTTTGAGTGAGCACAGGAAGGTCTGGGAAAACCGCTGGTAATTGATTAGCAGCCAAGTACGGAGAGATTCATTAAACTAATCTCCAAATTTTTACATATAGTTGGGTTTTAACTTAATTTATTTGGATGAAAGAAATCTTCTTTTAACCACAGCCAGTTTTCTTTAAATTTAAATTATGCGTATCTTTGCAGTTTATGGTTACAACACCGGGCTTACATTACAAGCAAAGCTAGCTATTTTCACAGAAGTAACATTTACTGAGTCTATGTCTATATAAGATTTAGTTTTTAGAATGTTAATGGTTAGTTGCACCCTCACTAAATACTTACTTTCACTTTTTGAATTTATTTCAGGAAAAAATCTAAAAAAGCAGCACCATCTTCATCAGATCTTACGTCCTTTACCAATAATATTGCAATCGACAAGGAAGATCAAGGTATTTTTCAGCTGATTAGGAATAGAAACATACAATTTTCTCTTTTCATTGTTTTTTAACATTTAATACATTATGTTGCTAGGTACAAATGATTGGCAGGTAAAGGTTTCTTGAAAGACTACTTACTATTTTTTTTTCCATGTGCTTTTATGTGCCGCATGCTATTTACGGGTATCTTATGATATGAATGTTTTATTTTGGCCACTTTCATGCAGAGACATGAATGTATCTTCTTGTTATAAAATATCCATCTCACATGATTGCAAAGGTACATAGATTGTACATCTTGATTCCAGTAGAAGTTAAAGAAGTAGAAGATAAAGTCCTGGTTCTCATAGTATGTATAAAGTTAACCATTTGATAAGATTGAACAGGTAAATTATCAATTCATCATACCAATTGTATATAGAGGCAATCACTTTCTTTTCCTTACATTGCTATATATTTGCCTACAGAAGTCAAAGTTAAAATGAGTATATACCCCTTGACAAAAATTATATGTTAAAATGACCATATCAATATCACAATATTAATCAACCAGTGAGTGGAGAGCAGTCTGAAGGATACGAAGTACCTAAGGACAAAATTAGCAGCTTGGTTGAATCTGGTTCAACGTATGAGGCTTTTGGATCCACAATGATATCAAAGGCATCTAAAAAAAGAGTGAAAGACAATGATTATGAGGACCCTGATGATATCGAACAATATGCAGGTGTCTACATCAATGTAGGCACTGCTAAAAAGACAGCACCACCAAAACCAATCAAGGTGTCCGAACTTCAGGACTACATGAACAGAGACAGAAGAAATGTCATTGAGGATATTGTCAAGGAGTTTACGGTGAGTATCTGTTACTAAATTATGTATTATCAAGATGTGTAAAATTATCTTCAGTTTTCAAGTAAAGAGTAACTATGAGAGAGATTATTTTAATGATAAAATAATACTAACTGAAACTGTACATTGTAATTCATATACAGTTCAACTGTGAAGAGATTTGATCACCACCTCTTTGTCTTTATTAACCAGGTTCTTCCGAGGAGTCGGCAACATCCGTGTTCTGTAGCGCTCCAGCATGAAAAATTGAAAACAAAGAACAGCTTTTCTAAGATCATACCATGTAAGTTCCTCTGTATATTAATGCCGTTTTTCTTTATGAATATATTGCCTGTATTAAGAATAATTTTGCATGTGACAGATATTCTTCGAGCCCATACATGATGGCAAACAATGCAATCTACGCCAAATTATCATACTATTTTTTCATTGTTAGATGAAGGTTTAGAGATCATTCCAATTTGAATGTTTGATCAGTGTTTAATGTTTGGTCATCAGTGAAACAGTGTATACCATTTAAATAATGTGAGATGAGAAGTGGTATTGTGTATGCATTGTTCAATTATGTTGCTGTCGAATTCACTGACTATAATACCCCTCATTAGTCAGAGAATTGTTACGATTCCACCGCAATAGTATAAATTGAAGAATATAACTATATAGCGATTTGATTTGTCATCAAAGAACAAATACTTTATGCATCCTTCTGCGAACAATTGCAGTACATTGGTTACTTTGGGCAAATGTTCTGTATTGAAAAGTGATGAAGATAGATTAAAGAGAAGTTACACCAATTTCAAATACAATCACTTGGAATATATTCTTAAAAATGATAACAGCTCTCAGTAAGCTGAAGTGTTATATATACTTAAAAGACACACATGTAGCACATTGTGTTTTTCTGAGGAAGGGAAACAGGAAATAGAATTGAGGTATTAACATTAACAGTTGTTGATCCCTATTAAAAATACATCACACATATTTTACATCTGGAAAAATTCAGAGAGTATCTATGTTTTCAATGTTGAAATCATATTTTTATAGGCCACAAAGGTTCCTGGTACTATGGATAATGTCTATTAAAAAGAGGAAAATATGTATTACTTTACATTCAGTTTTTACATCCTGCATGCCTTTCTAGTATTTTGCATAGTTCACGCATGGTAATTTTGTTAAATTACACCTAGTTATCATTTCATGTTTTCAGTTTCCATTATTTGCTACATGGTCAAATCAAATATTTAAACATGAACATTGTTCATGTCTACATATAAGTTTCCCATACCAGCTCATCCAACTGTGTTGATATTTATCCTTTTGAATCGTGTCATTTTACAAGATGATCATTCAAGAGTAAAGTTACAGGTATCTGGGAACACACGAGAGTCAGATTATTACAATGCCAGCATTATAAAGGTATATATCAGTTAAACTGCTGAGTACTTGCAGCAAAGTCCTTTTGCTACCTGAAGAAGAATCTTCATTGCAAGCTTGTGCAATTGGATATGGGTAAAGGGGATCTATTGCCATTATACATGTTTTTATGTCTTTGCTACAATGCAACATCATATATTTGTTTCTCCTTCTACTAGTTCCTCTGGTGGTAGATGGTGTGAGAACATGCTAACTATATAGCATTGCAGATAGTATTCCAAGCGTCTTTCTTGCTCAAAATGTCCTTCTGTTTTGGTTTTCCTATTGCTAACTCTCATGGTTGCATTCATGAGTGACATATATATCTAGTGATGTATAATTGCTGTGGCAACAGTGGTATTGGTTATAGATTGTCTGCATGCAATTGCATGGGGCTGATGATATTTATCAATCGATCCAGTAGATTCTCATCCATTGTCGGTTTTATTTTAATGTAACCATGTTTTCCATTTACAGTATAAAATGTCAAAGGATGTGACGGTTCTTTGTATAAGGAGCAAATAATTTATTATAATTTATAAAAGATGGTTTCATTTACTTAATTGAGAGCTAAACAGAGTAACTATTATGTTTTCTAAGGATGAAAAAGTAAAAATCAGAGTTAAGAAAACATATAAGGCTATAAAGAGAAGTGTAGAACATTAATCCATCTAGATTTCTGTGGGGCATAATACCAAATTAGACCAATTACATCATTATTTGTGTCACGCTGATACGAAACCCTTTCATAATTTGAATCTCATTTGGTGAAAAACGTCAAGTTTTGACAAATATTTTACTTGATAAATTGTCGTTATGAGGGTTCAAATGGCTATATGGTTAAGTTTATTGGACTCCATACAACTTGTATCTAATCCAGTACAAAAGGGCTTTTTGTTTTTAGAATTTCTGAGCTTCTCCATCTTTTGTTCTTATTTCATTATCTTCTTAACATTTTTGCAATAATAGTAGTGTACAGTGGAAATTCTTTTATAAATGAAATAACTTTTACGGTTGCTCAGTAACACTTTACATGTTTCTTTTTTTGTTGGCTGTAAAGTATTCACGCTACTAAGTAATCAGAAATATGACTACACCTTTAAGGGTAAATGCATATGAAAGTAGTTGTGTTAGAAAACACATTGGAGTCGCTAGTTTCTCATATTGATCAATTCGTATAGAAGTTTAGCATTTTGTAGCAGTTAATATGTACCTTTTTTAATTTTACACTGTTATTTTATGTATTTTCCTACCAGTTAGAGGTGTACTTTGAAGCGTTATTTGCTTTAATTGTATGCACTTCATGTACTTACAAAGTTTAAGCAGTAGATAAATGGTTTAATTTACAACTATGATGAAATTGAACCGGTTGTGGAAAAAGAATAAACATATGAATGATTAAGTACTATATTTCATTTTCAGGCTCGCCAAGGAATAGCAAAGTTCATAGCTGCAATAGGTAAATCATTCATGAAGATATTTTACTGTCATTCTCCATAATTTGAATAAGGGAACTTTTCTTCTGTTTATCAGTTTGATAAGCCATAGCATAACTTAGTTTATTCTATTTGTACAGTTTCATAACAGGTTTGTTGCTGATTGTAACACATATCAGTGTTATTCTTGAGCTGATATTAACTTATTAACATACTGAGAGAGTGAGAGGTTATCAAATTTTAAAATGTGATCTGTCACCGAAAGATGAACATTGTCTGCACATTGATAGAGCGCAACCCATTGCAACAAACTATCAAATATGCAAAGATAGCAACAAAAACAGATGAGAACACTAAGTAAAATAAAATAAATTAAAACAATCAACACATTTGTGAATACTATAATCTTAGAAAATGATACATTTAGCTACATATAGTTACTATCTAGCTATTTAATCGAACTATGGACATCTATATTAGTTGAATACATTACTTTTAAGGTGATTTTACCAACATAGTATTTCACCTTACATTTTTGCCAACACATGAAGTAGGTGTTAACCATGTACCTTATTTTCAAAACTACTTTGTGCCATTAGTCTTTGATAGAGCAATCATCACTAAAATGTTCATAACTAGCACCACAATATGAATGAGCAGTACCAATGCTATTGCCAGATGTCAACTTCTGTAGATATGAAATGAAAAATGTTGGAGAACAGTTCACATTTTAGTACTAAGTATATTCTCCTACAGATAATTTATTCTTTGAAGTTATTTAACTTCTTAGTTGAATTGAATTGCACACATATAGCATAGTTGCTGTGTTTTTGAAATGATAACATTGAATGCCTTTTGTTAACAATACTTCTTTATTTTTTCATAGGACCTCAGAGTAAAGGTCTTGCAGAAAAATTTTGGAGAATGGTTTTGCAACAAAATGTCAGGACATTGGTTATGCTGGTAGACAGCCCGGTAAAATGTTTAATTTTAGATTGCAACATAAGTCATTGATATGTTTAGACTTTTAATCATATGCATTTATCAAATGCCTCGATATACTATTGAATGGATAAATATAAACACACTTGATAGAATATGTCATTTAATTTACCAAAGTCTTCATGAAAATAGTGTAAGATATGACTAACGATTAAGGATATGTATTTTAAACTAACATAGACTGGACTACACTGTATCATGAGCAATATACTGAAAATGTTATTTTAAGCATTTCCGTAATTCTTAGGTTGAAAAGCAGCCAATTAATCTGTAAGTCACAAACAATCAACTTCCGTAATGTACTCAAAATTCAAGCATAGTCTCTATCACATGCACTTTGAATTGTCAAGTAAGTTTTCTCAATACTCCAATATGTTTAATAGTGTATTAAAGGGATTGTGAAGTAGTTAACAATATTTCCATGTGCTGATATATAATTGAAACAAATTAAAACATTGCAGTAAGAATACACCTAGCAGACTCTATAGAATCTTTATATTTTGTTACATTTTGTTACATTTTGTGTATCCTTTTTCTTGTCTAAGGATGGAGATGTTTATAGCTATTGGCCCAGGAAAGTAAAGACCACTGAGGTGTTTGGTGAGATGACCGTGCTTTTGCAGGAGGAAAACAATCATCAAACATACACAAACAGAAAGCTGAATATAATCACTGACGTGAGTGAAATATTCATTTTGTGTTAGTGTACATTCCCTTATGTCTACTTTTAGTGAGCCATTGTAAAGTAGACAGATTATTGTGGTATTTCAATAGTGTACAGGAATTAGGCATTTGGAACGCTACTATACGCTTGAGCTAAATTGTGTCAGATTTGCTGTATGTGAAAACGTACATTCTTTCAATTTTTCTAATGTAACAATCCATTTCCCATATTTACATGATTTACAAAGAGAAACACAATGACTGACCACTTAAGATGTAAATTTGGTTCAAAAGATTCAGGTTTTCCATGCTTGATCAAGTTTTGTTACTTTTTATGTGTATGTGATTTTACCCTGTCATAAACATGTAGGTAAGGGTTGCCACTGGTGTTTTTATATCATGGCAGAAGTTAAGTACTTCATATAAAAACACAAACATTGTAAGTAAAGGAATTGAGGCCTCTTTGATTCATGATGATCCCTTATTTATCACATGTGTCACTCTTGTTATCATGAATTATGTACTCCTCAAGCAAATTAATACAGATGAGTGCTACCATATAGTGGATGTGATACATGCCTTACACACAAAACTACTCCATGTATTTTTATTTAAATTAGTCATTTAGTTTTGTCAGATGTAGTTGGATCATCTATCTTGAAATCCTACCTTTAGTTCTGTTACATAACACTCATCATTACATTGCTATTTATTTCTTTATACAGGATGAGAAACTTGTGACTGTCCACCAGCTTCAGTTTCACGGTTGGCCTCAAGGAGGAGTTCCAGAAGATTACACAAACCTCATTGATTTTATTAAGCAGGTGAAGATGAGACAAGAGCAAACCAGTATGTCACCTATGCTCATCCACTGCAGGTAACAAATTTGCTTCTCTTGTAGTTGAGATTTTAGGGTTCAAAACTATATGAAAATCATATGCAATTGTTTTACTTACCATATCAGCAGTTTCTAATAATTTTATATGGAATAATATTAGAAACACTCCCTTAATGCAATGTATTTTAAAGTTCAATCATTCATCACTTACAGATATTAGTTAACATAAGAAATAAAATTGAAAGTATTGTCTGGAAGCCCTTAGAAGTTACCTTAAAAAATTATCAACATGCTTCAAAGTATTTGAACGCTAATATTGCATTTGACAGAGAAACACTTTTTTAATGGTTTAAAATGGATATTTCAAATATACTTTGAACAGTAGCGAACGTGACATCATCTGGGCACATGTAGATTGCGACAAACCGCACGCTGTATACATTTCTTACAGTAGTCACAACAAAAAAACGCATTTGAATACAGATTAATATCTTCCTAAGTTTTCAGTGAAATTCCTTATAAGTTAGTAATGATTAAAAAAGCCCTCATATATGTAGTGCATCGGTGATTTCTGGCTCTTTGTGTAACACAAGATAAGCTTGAACAGAAGACTCTTCGTTGTTTACATTGCGATGTCCAGCTCCAAATGCGAAGAAGGTTTGCATGTAGTTTACTATAAAGTCTACAATCGGACAGTTCTACGAAGCCTAAGCTTCCCGGTACTAAATTCAACTAGAAAGGTTAGCTAATGTTGTGTGTGAAAACCAGATTTCTATAAAAAGAAAACGTCGCATGGGGACAATTTCACATAGTTAGAAAGAGAAATATAAGAACTAAGAGGACACTGTATCAAAATCAGACACTGTATCAACCAGACAATTCCTTTAATAAATGTAAAATACCAGATACCACTTCTTGTGGCAAATGTTATGATATCTTTACAAGTTTGACTATAAGCTACTTTTACATAGTAGTCAAATAGACATCAAAACTATTAGATACAGTTTTTTGTGAAGTGAAGTTAGATATTTATAAAGATGTTTATCATGATGCTTACATAGAAGAGAATTTGCAATAAGTAATTTGGAAAGATTTCTTTAACAGAGATGGGAGTGGATCTACAGGTACTTTTCTGGCCCTGTATCAATTGTTAGATGTGCTTAGATCTAACAGCACGATCAGCGTCTATAATGTCATCAGAAATATGAGAGAAGACAGAATGAACATGGTCCTAACCCGGGTTTGTGATTTAGTAGTAAATTCAGATTAATTAAAGTAATAATTTTCCAGCATTTATTGTGTTTGTCTAAATGTTTTATTCTTAAAGTTTAATGCGACTTGTTATTGGATAAAATGTGTTTTACTGCTGCAATAAACTAATGTAATTTAAAATTTGCTGTTTTTTTTACAAAATTACATTTAAGTTACTTTAATTATTTTAATTGAGTTTGACATCATCAGTAATTCGAAAACTGACCTAAGTAGAACATGGCATGAATTGCTGATAAACCTCCAAAGTAATGTTTTCATCCCTCTGTTTTAAAAGTAGTCATGTTTGCTTACAGCTTTAGGGTCCAAGGTTTAGTTACTTCATTAATCTCCATTTAATCAGCATGCATGTCGAGGAAAATGAGAAGTAATTTAGCATCGTCGCGAGGTTCCTTATTTAAATATACTCTGCTGGTTTAATTTTACAACTAATTTATAATGTTTTGAAAGTCATAAATAGTTATGGTAATTTAACAGGTGCAGTATCTATATATCTACGACACCTTACGGCAGGCTCAGCTGACACCAGAGAAAACAAAAACATTAGCTGAGGAGTTTAAGGGAATGGATGAGCAGACATTAAAGCGTAAAGCTGTTCAAGAATTTTCCGTAAGTTGAATTTAATGTATTCACCTGAATCCTGTGACTGAGTGTATGCCAACACATATCTGTTTCTAGGATCCTGTTTAGTAAAGTTTAAGTTTCAATAATATGTTGAAAGACTACAAAGAATCTTACGTACGACAATTATACTCCATTAGAATTGCTACGAGGGTTTTCTTAGTTCGATCAAGAACAGTTCTTGCTACAGATCTAAGACACACATTCACACACACACACACACACACACACATATATATATATATCTATATATATATATATATATATATATATATATGTATATATATATATATATATATATATATATATATATATAAATATCTATATCAGATGAACTCTTTACTGTAGGTTAAATTAGCACATCCAAGTGTCATCAGTGATTATGTGCTTCAATACAGTAGTAGACTTAAAGCCAATCCAAATAATAGCATTATTCACTCCTTTCACTCTTCCTGTACAATCATAAGAAACATTGTTAGAAATATCTTATGGTTAAACAAATGGACACTAAAATGTTTCTGCTGAGGTTGATAGTTTGTAGGGTAGTCATCAAATATATTTTCAGCTTATGGACAGGTGAATCTCATGTTCCTTGATTTTATATTATCAATATCGTGAGGATACCTTTTTATTATTTTCTCCTTCAGGGGTTGAGTAAGATCAGAGAACTTAACATGCCACGGCAGAAGCAGTTGGGAGAAGCCGAAGAGAATGCTTACAAAAACAGATTTCCTGGAATCATTCCTTGTATGTACAAAGCCTCTTATCAATGGCGTGCGCGAAGAGAGGGCCAGGTGGATTGTCAGTTGTGGGAAGATTTAGTGGGGAATTTTTTTTCGGTTTACTGTCAGAGAATAGGACCCCTCTCTTTCGTTTAACCTCACACAAAGTATTTATTAGTAACTCCTAGCATTTATGGCTTCTTCAATATAACTTACTTATTTGCCACATTTAACGTCGCATCTGTTTCTGGATGAGAACCTCGACCCTTACACACGAGACTGCTTCAGTGAAAGGCATACCACCTCTATCACAAAATCCTTCACTCTCCTCTGGCTCTGCAATAAAGGTTCATTCCTCTGACTTATTCAGTACTAGAAATTTTGAATTGTGTTTTTCTTATAAGCACAACCTTGTGCTTGAAGCACTTTATACGAATCGAAGTTACAGTCTAAATATGCTTCTTTATATACTATTTGCCTTTTAATTTGTTTCGGCTTTATAGAAACTGTTTCACTTCAAATTTCCCTTCATATTTATTGGCAGGATGAAACTTGTTTTTTCTAACTACACTTTTAGTTTTTTTGCCAATTTTGAGTGTAATAACCTATGAAGGTGTGGTGTAAAATGGTTCATGTTTACTGTAGCACAATAGCTTTGCACATGGCTGTTTTTTGTCATCAAATGTTTAAATATATA
Source organism: Apostichopus japonicus (assembly GCF_037975245.1). Classification (NCBI taxonomy): domain Eukaryota; kingdom Metazoa; phylum Echinodermata; class Holothuroidea; order Aspidochirotida; family Stichopodidae; genus Apostichopus; species Apostichopus japonicus. The sequence continues at coordinate 8,132,720 of NC_092579.1, forward strand.
TAAAATGAATCAAAATGTATTAAACTAATGAAAGTTGCTTCAAACTCTGTTTACAATGACAATGGAAAATTCATTCTTTATTCAGCCTGATTCGCCATCAAAACAGTATCCAGCATATTCTGAATTTGCAGCAAATTTTGTCCTTGACGATTTATTGAATTCTTTACAGTTGACTCCTACAGACCAGTCTTGAAGTCAAATGGTGTTACTCATGGCAGCAATGATTATGTTAATGCTACCAAGTTAGAGGTTGGTTCATCCATACATGAAGATTTATGCACAAGCTTTGCCTAAACTAGTGGTATTCTAAATTCTTGTAAATTTTGATGGGTATGCTCCTACATTTAATTAGAAAGGATTGTATTTGAGCCTACACAGTAACCTGCACAGGGAACAATATCTGCTGGACTCTATAATATAAAGACTCACATGATTTTTGTGGAATGCGTCATTTGTGTGATGATAGTGCCAATTTCAATTGCAGCGTAAGGAGCGATTAGTTCATGTTGATGTTTAATGCTGAGGTTTTAAGATGTATATTTAACCATTTATCCCAGTATTAGATAATGTGTCACTTCCATGGAAGAGGAATATTCTGATATTTTAATTGAAAAACAATCTCAATATCTTGAATGTCATTTAAAGCAGATGATTATTCAGAGTTTGCTTGTTGATTTATTACCCCTCCCACCCCCCCCCAAAAAAAAGAGACAAAGTTTTAAATGGTGGTGATGCTTTTGCAGGTATTCTAGTTTTCAAGATATTCAAATATCCTTAATCATGTGAAATACTTTTAGAATGGATGATGAAATCAGCTACTCTGTCCCAAAAGTTAATGTTAAGTAACCCATTGTTGCTATTGTAATTTAAAGAATTCAACCAAAACATGTGCATTTAACTGCGTATGAATAACTTATCACCCTTTGTGTACATTCAACACTGTATTAGTTCCTGACAAATTGTTGATGCTCCATAAAATTGTGATATGCCTTAAAAGTCTCATAGTTTCCTGTTGAGTTTTTTCTTATATCCGAGGGACTGACTTTAAGTTATGTGTGATAGACTGAGTATTCCAGTCATTTAAAATTAGATGAGAATTAAATGCTTGGAAGGTCATTTCTGAAAGATAAGCAGTGGTATGTAAATCTAACAGATAAACATAGTGCAGTGCTTTTTGAGTGTATACAGTATATAAACATTAATTCAGTGCCCTTTAACTTTTGATATGGTTATATCAGTGTAAACTATGTTTACCAGGAAGTGGTGTGTCTTTCATGATGTCACAATGGTATTATGGTCTTCACATTCAACTTTCATATTTCTATAGCAATATATGATTGGAATGTTAGCTTAGAAGTCATTAGTTTCTGCATTTAAAGTAACATTAATATGCAACTTCTTTCCAATAATATACAATTCATCAGTGGATTAATACTTTAATCTTTAAAAGAATAATTTTAAAATGTAAAGCTCCATTATACAAAATGTTCTATGGATGTGGTTTCGATCAAAAGATCTTATTCAGGATTTGAATTTAAAACAATGCAGGTGAACTACCAGAATTTCTTAATCTAGTGAACATGTGCTTATTCTAGTGAATATGTGCTTATTCAGAAAAATCTTTAGGTGTTGTTTTCTATTTGAAAATGCTTGTTTTAAATCTTTTGCTGCTTGTGTGCCCTTAGTTTCTTATACAAAACAAAATGATTCTATGTTTAACATAGGATGATGGGTCAATCCTTTTGGCGCAAGATCCTGTGGCTTCAATCTTGGAAGATTTTTGGAGACTTGTCTTTGATTACAAATGCAGTACCATTATCATGCTGAAAGACATGAGCACAGCTAACAAGGTTTGTAGAAACACATGAAATACTTTTGCAAAGCATTTAAGGCATGCAAGCTTTGTTAAAATATGTCACTTTATCTGTCTGCATCATTAAATCTCTCACATAAACAACCCAAACATATACCTAACATCATTTTCTCAAAATGATTTGGGATCATTTGTAAACTAAGACAAATTGGTTGTTCCATCAACAAGCCTTTTTTAACCTGAACTGTAAAGATCAAAGTTCTCAAAAAATCAAACAGGGTCAGAGCAGATCAATTTTGAACCTGATCCTTTGAACAATTATTTTGTTTAATCGCTCCAAAGAATGACAAATTTAACAACCTTGTCAAGTGCTGATGCTCCAACTACTTGTAAATGTGTATTGTATTGTTCTGCTTACCGTTTGCAAACATTTGCATATTTTAAAATGTGACAAAATGGAACTCAGTTATGATTGTTATCAACAGCTGAGGCTAAGTCTTACAGCCCAGTCGTATCCAAAACATTGTATTTAATTCATCTGGCACTGTGTAAGGTCAATGATCATTGACCACAACATACCATACTGATCTAATAAGATCTATTGCTTTATGCCTCCTGTCCAACTACCATATGCTTGTCAGACCTTCCTTGCATATTGGATCTTTTAAAACAATTTATAAGTTTGGGCAGAGTAATTTGTGCTATAGAAAGAGTTCAAAGGTTATTAAATGGTCATTTTGAGTCTGCCATCCTTACAGCAGAATGAGTTTTACTCAGCGAAATAGGCCATTAGAGGTTAGTCACTATCTGGTTATATATGGTTTGAAACCACGAATATTTCCCCAATGCTATAATCGCTGATTGAAGTGGTCAGGAACTGTGGGTGAAATTAAGCTTAGAAGTATTTGAGTCATCTTAAAATACTTAAAAATTAATTTGATATTTACTATGGCAACTCAAACAATATTTGTGTTTAATTTTCTATTTTGATATGCAGATCTAGAATTGTAATCTGAGGATCTGGCTTGCAATAAAAGTAAACCTATTATTAATGTTGATGTCCATAAAACACTATATTTATTTTCAAAGTTATTATAAACAGCATAAAATGGTTAGGTATTTTTTATCGTGTTTACTCCTCTCTTCATTGTGTTTTTCTACAGACGGCTGCAAAGTATTGGCCAGATGCTGGGTTGATTACTTGTGGATCCATCACAGTGAAGTGTATTAACACTGAAAGTCAAGATCTGTTGAAAATAAAGACATTTCAAGTCAATCACCAAGACTATGAGGTACATCTGCGAAATCAATGAAATAAGACATTTATGAACATCACTGATCATCATCGTTCAAATCAGTTTTACTTTTAGTATTTTTAAATGGTGCTCATTGCTTCTAATTAAATAGTTTAACGAAATGATTTCATCTTGCATTGAAAATAAAACTACATCTCACTTGAATATTTTGCCTTGTTCATTTCCTCAGGATCCAGTTATTGTGAATCACTTGACTTTTGAAGCATTTCTTGGTGATGATGAAGCTCTTCCTAGGATGGTAGATTTCATACAGTCAACTAGAAACATAACATCTGGTCCTACAGTTATCCACTGTGTGTATGTATCTTTACTTATTTTGTATATTAATTAGCTAATTTATAAGAATAAAAGATAATATTTTTTTTAATAAATAATAGCCTATTTAATAATTGAACATTGTTGAAAATGCACAATTTACAGGACTGCATTACACAAGATGCTAAATGAACTGTTTAGTGGTGTTTTATAAACAGTTTTGGATACTTAATGTTTAGCATGCATACAAATCATTAAGCAGTAAATCCGAATTTAAAGAATTAATTACCGCTGCAAAATTCATAGACAGTCAGGAGAACAAATTGGACTTTTGCAAATGTCATTTCAGAAATGGAGTTGGTGTCAGTGCTGTGTATATTACAGCTAAAGCTCAAATTCAATGTCTGGAGAAAGAAGGCGCCTGTGATGTATATCTGGCTGTGCAGAAATTGAGAAAGAAAAATGTAAACTTCATGTTATCCCAGGTAAGCGGTTTAATGTGAAGCTTGCTGTAGACTATCATTGATCTATGTTTAGCATATTTCATTTCCTTTATTTTGTTTTTACAACATGCATATAAATGTTTACAAATAACATGAAGTAGTAGTGTAGAACACATGAAGTTAAGAAAGCGGAACAATTAACCCTTACGGGTTTGACAGGTGCTCCATTCCCTAAACACACAGAGAAAGAGACCAATCAAAAGTACTACAAAGCGAAGTACGCAATACAGGAAAAATACTATAACTAAACTAACGGCACCCCCCCCCCCCCCACCTGCAGAACTGCAATCCAGTACAGCAGAACACCTCCCCTACAAAAAAGGTTACTTCGCTGCGCATTCGCAGCTGTGTCCATGCAACAAATGAAAGAAAATTGGAGTATTTCAAAGTAGTAAAAGACTAATGTCAGACAATCATGTCAAGAGTTATTGCTTAAACAATTGCTTAAACAATAATTAGTAACGTTATACCTAAAAATATCTTAAGCAGGGCCTGTCATTATTACCTTTGGCAATGAGTTCCAACGATTGGTGGCACGATAACGAAGGCTCGAGTGGGAAGAAGTTGTGCAATTTGTAGTATTCAAAAGAAGCTGAGGACTTCGTGTATTGTAGTTCTGAATGAGGTAATGAATGATAAAAAGTTAGAGAGAGCGTCTGGTAGCAGATTGTGTATGAAACGATATGTGAATGAAGCAGTTCCTAGATTGATTATGTCCTGAAGTTTCAATAAATTGAATGTTGTAAAAAGAATATACCAGTGTGATCATGAGGGCCACCATGACAACTATGCCGAACAGTTCGAGTTCCACTGCCTGACATACGCCCACACAGTACTGCAATAAATTAAATGCAGATAAATCAAGGTAAAATACAGAGTGGAAAGAACGCTCTTTGGTAGTACATATTTAAGTCTACCAATAATACCGACTCCACTTGCAAATTGTGAGGATAAACTACGGATATGTTCTTACCAAGTAAGATTACAATCAGTAAATTACCCCAAGAAATGTAATCTTACTCAAAGAATTCAGAGTGTGACCATTTATGTTAATGTTAAAATCATTATCGTTGTGATGCTTAAGTTTGTTAAAGACCATGAAGTTTGTTTTGCTGATAGTTAAGTATAGTTTCTTAGCTGCAAACCAATCACAATAAGCTTTATGTTCTGAACAAACAGCCCATATTAGGTGTTTAGGGTTATCATCTGAAAAGATAATGTTTGTGTCTTCAGCAAAAAGACCAAATGAAGAATTTTGTGAGACAGATGATATGTTGTTTACATAAATAATAAATAGAAGTCGACCGAGGACTCAACCTTGGGTTACCCCGCAACGAAAAGTAACCAGGTCAGATTCTGTATTATTATAGTGAGAGTATTGTTGCCTGAGAGTCAAGTAACTTTCGAACCATTTGAGCGGAAGTCCCCTAATTCCATGGTGTGACAGCTTGGGTAGTTAAATGTTGTGGTCGACTCTGTCAAAAGCTTTGGATAAGTCTCAGAAGATTCCAATCTAAATCTCTTTCTTCTAGGCAGCTTTGTTCAATTTGTCAATAGCATCTGCAAAAGTGGTTTCGGTAGAATGACTAGACGGATTGCGTTTGTTCTTGACTTAATAGTTTTGGACTCTGTTAAATGCTAGTGTTTCTATAATTTTCCAAAGGCAGGCAAAAACAGAAATTGGAAGATAGTTAATAAGCTGATTTTGGAAAAGCGGAATAACTTTTTAGCTTGTCGGGAGAAGATGTCATGCATAAAAGAGGCGTTGAAATCTTTAACAAGAGGCTTCTCTATGTAAGGAATTACTCTACGGACAATAGCTGGACACAAACCGTCGTATCCAGCTGAGTTATTAGGGTTCAGACAATCGTATGCGCTCTATGCGTATAGAAGAAAAATTTCTAAGTAAGCAGTTCTTTGCGTGACCATTATTAGGAATGTCTCTAGCTAGTGAAGGGCCGAGGTCAGTAAAAAAGTTGGTAAAAACCCTTTGTTGATCCATTGTTGTTTCTGCTTTCTCTCACCTATTTTAATCAGGGGAAAGCTATTGTTGTAGATGTCATTAAAAGTAGTAAGAAATAAACTAAATGCTGAGTTTAGGTGGTCGATAAGTTACTCCAATAATCATTCTTTTACTTACATTTGGAATTGACAACTCATTAAAAATACTTTCAATGTCATTGTTCAAGAAAGAAATGTCGTGTCTAACTTCAACCACAAAATCGTTTCTTATAAATGGGCAAACGCCACCTCCTTTTCCGACTTCGACGATTGTTTTCTAACAATTGATAACCTTCAAGGTGAACAAGAGAAGAAACATTATCCTTAAACTAAGTTTCTGTAAAACCTAAGAAGTCTGCGGCGACTGTTAAGGTGAAAAACACTGATGTCACCCTTTTGAATTAGGAATAAATTGATCAATGATATATAAAGATTGCATCAACCTTACATCCAATGCCATATGTATTGATTATGGAAACGAGATCGTTACCATGAGAAGAATATTATTTTTTTTTACAATCAAAGAGCTCATGAGGAGAACTTATATCACTAAAAGGAAGACTTCTCTCTGTACAGTGTGGTTTAGAAATACCTCTAGGTGTTTCTAGATTTTTGGCAACTAGAGCAGGTTTCACAATAGAACATTTGACATGGAGAACAAACTAGGAGATGAACCTAAAATGGATCACCTTTACATTAAACACAAAGAAAATATGACATTAAGACAAAACGAATACGTTGAAGTAGAGAGAATATAGCAAGAGATCGTGTCAATTCATTGGTAGCTAAAGTCGTTGTACGTCATTTAGACATCAGCTCCTTTTTTTTTAAACTCTGAGCAATGTTTTTTAACAAGAGCGATGATTTTTTCATCGTGTGACCAAGCTGATTTTACCATGGGAAAGCTTTTTTGTGGCCTATGAGATCTCGGTTAGCCTTCGTGAGGTCTTCTCTGATGACGTTTTGGTCCCTTTTAACTTTCGCCCGTTCTTTATAAGTTGATCTCTTGACTATGATGGCTCTCGACTTATTGGCTCCTCACTGTTCAACTCTGTGCGATCTGTCAATATTTGTAGGGCTTGGTCACGGTGTAGCCAATTTTATTTGTAAGCGATTTCACTGACAATATTGTTTGTGTTTTTATTCGGGCTTTCTTCAATCCCTAAGACACGTAGACAGTTTCTACAAGAGTAATGCTCTACCTCATTTATCTCCTTTAGCGAACGATCACATTTATCTTCGAGCATTCTGGTGTTTTTCCCCTGCACATCTTGCGAGGATTTTTCCATGGTTACCTCTATGTCGTGTTGTTTCCCGGCATGAGTTTCCAGTCGTTCCAATTGTTCGTCCACTTTTTTTTAGCAACAGCCCTGTCAAGACAGTTTTGGAGCTTTGCTTCGAATTAAATACTTGGCTTATTACCATAGCAACAAGTTCCATACTCTCTTTTGTTTGCACTCTTGTCCTGATGCTTTTACTCATATTATTAGTTGCTAGAGTGGAACCAACGTAGAATTTTGGTCAGACAACAGTCTGTTTGAGAACACAGCTTAGGCTATGTTAGGATGGGTTCTTCAAAGCTCTGGAATCGAAGCACTTTAATAGTAAATTGTTGGAGTAGATATGCTCACTTTAGATTTCTGTGTAAAACTCTCCTGTGACCATACGTCTCGGTAAACAAGTCGTCCAAGGTCTACATGATGATTAAATCTCACATATTGTCTAGCAGCTTACAGTTGAGCAAAACAAGCTATATGTACGATGGGTATAATAAATATGATCTTGAAACATGCATATATCGCTTGAAAATAAAAATAAAAGGTTTCATGCAGCCTTTCTGATTATTCTATTTATTATGATTGATTTTGAAGATCAACTTGCCAGCTTTAGTTAAAACACGATAAATTCACATATATAAATATCTTAATATAAGCCCTTCCAGTAGCTTTTAGTCTGTACAGGACCTCCACAAAAAGGAGTGTTAATTGTTTCTAAAGTTTACTTTTCCTATATATTTTTTTATTTCAGGAGGATTATACTCTGTGCCTGAAGTTACTGAGGTGTTACTTGAACAACCAAGATGACTATTCTGCGATCTACTGAAATGAATTAATCATTTTTTTTTATATTAATTTCAAACTGTCACATGTTCTCCAATATCTATAGATGGAAACAAAAGGCAGGGAATCAATTTTTGTAATGTACCTTATTTTACATGGAAAAATTAATATTTTTTAGTATATCTTTATTTTTACTACTGAATCATTTTGGGTTAAATTGGCAAACTTTAAGCAACAGTTCTCCTATATCTATAGATGGAAACAAAAGGCAGGGAATAACTTTTTGTAATGTACCTTATTTTACATGGAAAAAATAATATTTTTTAGTATATCTTTATTTTTACTACTGAATCATTTTGGGTTAAATTGGCAAACTTTAAGCAACAATTCTCCTATATCTATAGATGGAAACAAAAGGCAGGGAATAACTTTTTGTAATGTACCTTATTTTACATGGAAAAAATAATATTTTTTAGTATATCTTTATTTTTACTACTGAATCATTTTGGGGTAAATTGGCAAACCACTTTAAGCAACAATTCTCCTATATCTATAGATGGAAACATAAGGCAGGGTATAAATTTTTGTAATGTATAGTTTAAGCTTATTTTACATGGGAAAAATAATATTTTTAGTATATCTTCATTTCTACTACTGAATCATTTTGGGGTCAATTGGCAAACCACTTTAAGCAACAATTGATAGAGCCGTAAGTGACAAGTCGTGTCATAGCTATCAATATAAGCATTTCACAATACAGTACTCGTAGCCAATATGTTAGACTGTGCTAGGAATATGCTACTGATTCTTATGGCCTAGGAGTTCACAACTATTCCAGTACACACTAGGCTACATTGTTTGCACTTGAATAGATCATATTAAATTCCATTATATGCTCTCCATAATGATGCCACAGATTTGGTCAAAGAAGTTTTCTCTGTAGTACAATGTAATACAATTATCTCTCATTTAAATATGTCAAATTTTCTTTAACCAATATGAGGCTCTTCATTGTATCGCAAAATGTAATACAGAGAAAGTAATGAACTTCTCAATGTGTTCCCCGGTCACCAGGGTCGACGGATACAGGTAGGGGTGCCATTCTTCTGAGCAAGAAAAATCTCAAACTCTTCATAAATAAGAAGTGTGCCTTTTTGAAATAGAGTGTCATTTTGTCATTTAAAAGAGAGCCGTATTGATGGAAAAATTAAATAAATCCATAAACAGTTATTCAAACAATACAGTCAATATAATTCTAGTCTTCATGTTGACAAAAAGTTTCAGCTATTTTAGTTTGGCATTAATAGAAGCCAAAGAACAGTTTGTTTTTTAAACTAAATTTAATATCTAGCAGTTTTGTTCTAGTATGTTCACAAGTTTAGCCAACTTTGACCTTTACTTCATTTGATCATGTGACTTTTGGTATTTTACATCATTTAAGACACTGAAAATATGTAGTCAGTGGTATCCTAATTGTGTTTGAAGGTTTCGGTCATATTGTTATTTTGGTGTATATATGTGTAGTAGACAAAATGTTGTTTTTGTGTGGTTATCTGACCTCTGACCCTATGACGTCATTAAGCACACAGGCACCACAACCCATTCTCAGGCACATACCCAATATGTTTTGAAGTCCATCGGCCTTATGGTAAATGAGTTGTTTGCGAAACGCTTTTTCGCACAAATTTGGTCAAGCTTGACCTTTGACCTACCTTTTTCACGTGATCCTTGGCAATTAACATTAATATATGCTCTGTAGATAAATATATATTATGTGATAACCAATATATATCCAAAGTAGGCAAAGAAAAGAAGAACTAGAACATTCGAGCCGGGAACCACTCCCTCTTCTACAACTGTATAGTTCCATTAATTTATGCTCTAAAGATCATTGTTCATATTTTCATTAATAATATACTCGATTTGGAATACAGACATTTTAGCTTGCAAAGCAGTCGCGGAGCCAGATGAGGGTGTGGGGGTGGCATGGGGAAACCCGATAGCAAGTTTTAGTTAAAATTATGGAAATGATTGCACCATCATGCATTTAAGCCATGTTATCAAAACACAAATTACCCAGCGGAGAAAAGAGCACCCCTCCCCGTAAGAAAATTCCCAAGTACAAACGTCAGCAAAATGTTGTGCCCCTCTTAAACCTCGAATACTTAACAGTGGGTACAGCTTATATGATGTCATGAAAAATCATGTGAAAATCATGCGTTACTGAAAATTCCTCGACTCTTATAATGAGGATGACAATTTAGCTTCGCCCCCTCACATCACCTGATTACGAAAGCTGTCTATGCGACTCAGTGTTAAGAAGCTAAATATTGTTACACCCTCACTGACCATAACAACTATAAGGGAAACTTTGATCTGTTCATAGTGAAATTAACGAATTATACCACCGAAATGATGTCTGACTTACCTGCTAATACTCAACAAAAAAAACAAAAAAAAGGGAGATAATTCAGAGCACCTCATCTTGTTCTGCCTGGAGATACTAGTTTATGAAACGAGTCCATCTATCATTATAGATGAAATGAAGACCAACTAAAATGGTGGAAAACCGCCACCTTCCTGCACGGACTGTATCGTTCTATTTCTCGCCTCACTAAACATTTTAGACATGGTCTTCGGCTAATCACCAGTAAATTTCTTCCACTGGTCACGCCAACTACTAATAAATCAGGTGATGTTAATGACACCCCCTCCAATGCACTCCAAAACTTGACATAGTATATAGCATAATGAATAGGCTGACCAATATAATGTTATTGAATCTTAACTTAATAATAATAATAAACCATTTGAATATATTACCCTCATATACTGTATAGATATGATTGTTTGAAATATACTGTACTGAGATATTCCACTAAATGTATATACAGCTCACTTACAGCATTTCATAATAGTTTCATTCATTCTTGATATTTTAGGTGAAAGGTGATACGGTTTATTCTTATACTGTGATTAAAATTATATTTACAAATTGAAGGATATCATTGTGTGATTAAAAGGTGTTTTATATTAAATGGGTATTTTTTTCTACTAATTACTTACTACTAGTTACGTTTTATCTCTTCGCCTCAAACGTTCGACCATGCCGGCACATTACCTTATAACCAAGTCTCGAAATTTCGGTATATTTATGACAAGCACTTCGGGCGTTTGGCAATCTTAATCCACTATCCCGAAGGATATTTGTACTAGCCCCAATTCTCCAAACCAACGTTAGGCTACGACTTGAACACTTACTACATGCAATGAACGCTATAGCCATTAAACTTCAGTACAGTGACATACACACAGAAGACACCTGATGTGCAAGCAAACAGCTCATCAATGTCTGTATTTGGAAGGAACTTGCAACAACTGTAATATTGAAAATCATAATTTTTACTTACTTTTTAGAATAAAGTCACAACAATATAACTGCGATATATAGACATGTGCATTACGGTGAAAATGCTGAGAGCTTCACGACCGATCCTGACGTACGTACGTCCGTCCGTACGCAACGCTCATTGACCTCCTCCAGAAGCCAGTTTTGTCAGCAACCTGATCACTACTAGTTTCCGCGTCAACTATTTTATGCATGAAAACTGTTTGTGTATGCAGTGTATACACATTACGTAGTTGTAAATTACATAAAATGTGCTGGAATATGTGTGTACAGATGGGCAAATGATGCCAGTTGTATAAACAGTTTTGTGTTGAAATAATTTCTTTTGAGACCGTCCCTTAGAAACAGTATGCCATTATACATGCCTAACACCTGCTTCCGTTTCAAGCCAAACATCAATCGCATGTTCAGGCGTAAACTGACACTATTTACGCACGATATGAGTGTCATGCGCCAGCGCTGAGACCATGAATGAACTTATAACCTGGAATGGCCACTAACCACAGCGAAGCTTCCATGCCATAGCAATTAGGACTTTCGTTAACAATCATAAAATAAACCTTTACCTTATGTTACCCCCGAGTCCCATGGGTTATGGCTGCTACCGGGGTGGTTGCCTTTAGGGCTGCAGAAATGAGGCCGAGCACATATTAGTCAAACAGCTCAATTGGCAGATATAGCAATCAAGTTGTAGGACGTACGTTTCTACATAGGTTACGGGTACGCATGTAGACATTTAGTGTGCGGTTAGGTGTTTGTACTATGGAACGCTGATTTGATAAATTTTTCAGGGATACCTATTTTTTCCGCGCAACACTTACCTTATTTAATTCATAACACAACAGCCAAAGCTTTTTTGGGCAATACCAAAAAAAGTGAGCAAAAACCCAAACCTAAGCACATTTTTAGCAAATGGAAGACGGTCGAATATGCAATTCTGTGCATGTAGCTGTATCTACGTGGGCCGTACGTGTCGCGCAATATGTATACATTACGTTAGGGTACGTGTAGTCGCAGATTGATTGTAACGATCGTTGAAGACAGCAGAAGGTATTTACCTAATTATTACCATGAGGCTGATTTTGCTCGCAATATTTTAAGAGGAATTAAAGATATGTACAGAACTGATTGTGAGGATAATGTTGTTAGTGTTTTGTACATTGACCTAGTGGAAACAAATTGTACTATCCCATCGTGCTTCTAATTGTATACTGGCACTAGCCCGAGTATGTGTTGAACTAGCTTGTCGGACTAGCGGGCTTACGTATTGGTCGATCCCTCCAAAGATATTACTGCACCTGGATATCCGAGTGATGACCCCAGTTTCTTAAAGTTGTTATAACTTTGAGTGTTCTAGGTTTATTGAATAGGAAGACATGCTTTGAAATTATTCCAAAACTGACGAAACATCGGATTTTTGCCCGAACACATCTTCTGCTTTTATAAATCGTTTTTAGTATAGTTCGTAAGGGACACTAAGCTACTTCGTGAAAGAACTAAATACAATATGCTGCGTCATATAACATCCAAGTTTGAACTATGGCGGGAAGTCCGTTTAGTCTGGAATGACTGCAATTCCGAGGTACGGGGTACTTGCAGTATATATGCTTCTAAAATGCGGATTTTTAAATTGACAAAATAAATCGGAAATCTTCATTTGACATTGGTAACAGAAATGTCCATATATCGTGAAAACAGTGTTCGTAGTTAAGGGAGAAATAGGAAAGTAAGAGGGGGAGGGGACGTTCGGTGAGGGGGAGACGGACGGATAGAATGGAGGGACGTAGAAAAGGGGGAGGGGTGGCAGGCGAAGAGGGGCGGGCCAGAGTGGACTGGAATAGAGGAAGGGAGTTGGAAAGTGGTGGGAAGGGTATTGCTCGGAACGAAACCGATCGCTGTTCGAAAATTGTCTATGCGGTACACGTTTTTTTTTCTTTTTCTTATCAATGCCCAATCTTTACGTATAAGAAAGGGAATTTGAGAGAAGGTAAATATCACTGTGTAAAGTAGGTGTTGGCTACGTTTTATTACTGAAAGAGATAATTTAGGGTGGTGGAGCACTGAGGCCGTTAATATTAGAACGCAAAGCAGAATACTACATATGGGTTACAGTTATCTAAATAGTTACGTCACGCCTTTATGTCGCGAAGTAGTCCAAACCAATTACCGGCTCCCGACACGAATACAGGCAAAAACAAATAAGAAGAAAGACTATGAATACATATAAACAAAGAAAGCGATTCCAAGGTTAGCATTCAAATATGAATTTATTTCAACAATAAAGCATAACCGAAACATACAGTTAACCGGCTTGGTACCGTCCTACAGCATCGACTTTTAATCAGACTCCACTGGTTATGTTCATCCAGAAGCCAGTCCATTCCAAAAGATCCAGCGATCCTTCAGTCCCACGGTAGTCGTGATGTGTAAACTATTTAGAAAGTTAACAACGGGAAAAATGAAAAAAAAACCCATAAAATTAAAACTAATTATCCATAATTGAATACAAAATGTAAACGGTTTTACAGTAACGTATAGCCTAATAGAAAGTGTTTTTTAAAATCAAAGTGATTCTTAAACGAAAGATGACAGTATATTACGGTGTGATCGGTTCCGAATAGGAAACAAAAAGCACAACCTAACAACAAGCATCCTATCGCTTCCCACATCCTCTCCTCCCCCTCCACCAACTAGAAAAATAGTCTTTCTTTATGACGAAACCTAGACAAGGTGGATGTCAAATGTTCTTTTATTATTATGTTTGGTCATTGAATCTTGATAATTTTTACCTAGCCCTTTAACTAATTCAGATTAGAATTCAAAGATATGATAAGAATTCCATCATTGAATGGATGATCTGCAAAAAAAAAACTCCTAAAAGGCCTAAGATATCAGGCGCTCCCAACATTTGTATCAGAATGACGATGTATACAAGAAAGTGTGCCCACACTGACAGGGCCTAATCGACGTTAAGCTACCAATATAGTCAAGAATTTTGATGGAAATTCTGCGTTAGTTTAACTTAGTGTCTGGCCGGCTAGACTCTTGATTAGTTTGTACTGTGATTAAGTGGAAACCGTCAATCAGTATAAACTGAAGTTTGTTAAAACACCGTAACACATGTTAAGGCCCGGTCACACTATACCGATTTTTTATCGGAATACTATCCGATTTTCCCAGAGGTATCGAAACAGCCAGTTTTTCGTTCGGGTCTTCTAGCCACAGTGATAAAGGACCTGATTAGTAGAATCCCTCTTCATTCACCTCTGGTCCTTCCATATAAGTTCAGCCCCTACCTATAAAATCATGTGTAAAAGTAACTTGACCTGCAGTTTGATCCTAGCAGGGTCTTCGTCAGGTGCTAAATGACAAGCCTCGTCATTAGCCTCTGAAGAAGATCCTGCTAGGATCGAAACGTCAGGCCAACTTACTTTATCACATTCTCTCACACAGGCTCTCTAGTGGATAAGCAGTTTGCTAACAGTTTTATTTTATTTAAAAAAACTCTTTATTGACCTATAAAACCAGTCAGTTCAATTTTCGAATAGACCCAACCCCACATTTGAAGTAGCGAATTGTCGAACCTTTTCTTTTACATATTGTGACATCATGTGTCGAGCCTCTTCTATACTTTATGTATGGCAAACGCTTGGAGCGTTTGTGTCTTAGACAATAACGTTGACCGTTGACAGGTATACATTCTGCCAACGTCCAACCGGAAACTTAAATGTCAGTTTGTGCCATTTAACATACACAAAATGTAAAAAAAATAAGTTGCTCTTGATATATGAATACGATCAGAGAGGAAGAAATATTCTTAGAATATTCTTTCCATGGTAAACACAGTGGACACTAGGCAGTTATACTTTTTTTATAGTAAAAGTTAGAGAACTTTAAATAATAAAGGTCAAAGAAATAAGTTATTTCAAATTATTTAAGTCAATGGACTACATGCAGGCATATGTTAGTCAAAATTTCGTAGGAAAGCTTCCCAATCCTCCTCCATGACCTAAACATATATATCAATAGAAACTTATAAATAAATAGGTAAATAAATAAACTTAATTAATTAATTAAATAATTAATAAATGGAAAAGAAAGGATAAAATAATAGGTAATTCTTTCAAAAAATGTTCACCTTATTGTACACTTCAAAATCGTCAAGATCGCTGATCTCCGTGGGTAACATATCGTAAGCCTCTGCCTGAAACAAACAAAGGGGGGGGGGGTGAAAGAGAAAAGAAATAAAAACAGAAATCGGTCAATCAGGCAGAAATTGCAAATGTTAACAAATGCAATCAAACTGCTCAAATATATATTAATAAGGTAATATACAGAGCCTTTTTGGTATTAGTTTGAGGAGTATCCAACAATGTGTACATGGTTCGGTCAAAGGTCACAATACAATATAGCGCAATATATATGCTTCCATACTATCAATGGCTATTAAAGGAAACTCGCATCACTGATGAGAAGGGTTTCAACATTTTGGTACACTTCCAACACCAATACACAATTGCGACGCATGGAGTGGAGGTGGGGTGGGGAACAGATTGGGGAGGGGGTTGGGGAGAGGTATTGAGAGGGGTATTGTGGAGGGGATGGTGAATGGGGAGAAAGTGGGGAGGGTGTGGTAACGGAGAGTGGAGCGTTATATCTAATCATCAAGACGAGTAATCCCCACAATCGGACTCGAGTTGTCTCTCAGCTGCAAGATTGAAATGCTCTTCCCGTTTAATAGGAGCCACTTATCCGATTCACAAACATTTTAAGAATTTTTTCAAATTTGTGTCTGCTAAATCGGTAAATTGGTGATTAGGTAAATAATATGAGGTACCGTTTCTAGAAGTAAATCCGATGAATTACATATATAATATACAAGTCGAACGTTTTTACGGTTATAGAGTTTATTCTAAGGAATCTGCTTTGCTAAAATGACGTCACTCACCTCATAAATTTCCTCAAGTCCAACTTCCTGGTCACCGTTCACATCAAGTAGTCCGAAATTCTGTTTTTTTTAAAAAAAGATTACAATCATTAATATCATTTGTATTGTCTGTTACAAATAAAAAACGTAACATTTTCTGTGACCTCGAATACCTTGTTCACAGTGCCATACAAATTTGGCGTGGAAAAGTGATGTTGAATGTCATCACAGGGTGCAATGTTGTATATATGAAGCTATAGATTTAAAGATATCTTGAAGGAAATTATTTTGAAAAACAGAACAGCAATAGAAACTACGGAAGCGAATAAAACTGCAAGCACACAAAAACAAATGTCTCCGTGTCATCGAAGTTTTTTTCTCGTTATTTCGAAAAGTTACTCATTTGTTGTTGTTATGGCATTTATACCCTTCCGTAAGCAACAATATTAGCACTCTTTATTTATTTATTTTTGTGTGTGCTTGTTTTATGATATATGAACCCATAAATTGTGCTTTAAATCAGTTTTATGACTATGCATTAAAGAAACCCCTTCTCTTTGATTTATGTAACTTGTATATGATGTTTGATACTGAAGTTCCATATGAGTGTGGTTCATTACTTTGATTAGGTAAAGTTTATTTCAAATATTGAGAAAAATGTCCATGGTTTCCAACACACTCTTTGTGTGTGATTATTTAACAACTTGGTTAAACTTTGTAAATGCATCTGCATGGCAACAGCAGAGTAAAATCGTGACGGTATATAATACACTATACATGCGGAAATATCCACACAATTAACTGCAATGTATAGTTAGGACACCAAGAGGAACGCTTTCTTAGTGAGATGAACTTCTTATACGGTGTCCAGTAAGCGATTGGTTCGACGAAAAGAGTTCACATATGTGCAATATGCACAATTTTATTTGTCTTCATTTATTATAATAAAGAGCCAAAAACTCACCAGCAAAAACGGAACATCGAAGACATCCAAACACATTGTTGGGTCAGAACGTACGGTAGTTCCTGCAGTAAGCATATACAATTATAATTATTGGCGTTTTAAACGCAAGACTCCCATAGCAAAAAGAGGGCTGTGGTGGGGGAGGGAGGCGGATGCTCGTTGACATCTAAAAGTTGAAATGCTAACAGTTACTCTTCGTCTCAATATTTGTATTCTTTGGTTTTTTAAATATCTCATGTTGGTTGTCAGAATAATTTTTAATTAAGCATAAAATGAACAACACCAATTCATAAACGAGGTAGCAAAGGAAAATGAGAAGGAAGGAGGGAGATAGATAGATAGATAGATAGATAGATAGATCTATAGATAGATAGATAGATAGATAGATAGATCTATAGATCTATAGATAGATAGATAGATAGATAGATAGATCTATAGATAGATAGATAGATAGATAGATAGATAGATAGATAGATAGATAGATAGATAGATAGATAGATAGATAGATAGATAGATAGATAGATAGATAGATAGATAGATAGATAGATAGATAGATAGATAGATAGATAGATAGATAGATAGATAGATAGATAGATAGATAGATAGATAGATAGATAGATAGATAGATAGATAGATAGATAGATAGATAGATAGATAGATAGATAGATAGATAGATAGATAGATAGATAGATAGATAGATAGATAGATAGATAGATAGATAGATAGATAGATAGATAGATAGATAGATAGATAGATAGATAGATAGATAGATAGATAGATAGATAGATAGATAGATAGATAGATAGATAGATAGATAGATAGATAGATAGATAGATAGATAGATAGATAGATAGATAGATAGATAGATAGATAGATAGATAGATAGATAGATAGATAGATAGATAGATAGATAGATAGATAGATAGATAGATAGATAGATAGATAGATAGATAGATAGATAGATAGATAGATAGATAGATAGATAGATAGATAGATAGATAGATAGATAGATAGATAGATAGATAGATAGATAGATAGATAGATAGATAGATAGATAGATAGATAGATAGATAGATAGATAGATAGATAGATAGATAGATAGATAGATAGATAGATAGATAGATAGATAGATAGATAGATAGATAGATAGATAGATAGATAGATAGATAGATAGATAAGATCTATTAATATATAAATCAAGAGTTTGATATCATAAAGAAAAAAACATGACCAAAAAGGAACACACACGCAAACACACAGAAGAACGAAAGGTTGTCTTCCTTACCTGCTAAGGCCAAAAGGAGGAGGAAACTCAGTGCATACTTCATCTTGTTCTTCTCTGGAAATACCAACTTTATCTAACGAGTCAATATCTTTTTAGATGGAGTGAAGACCAACCAAATGAACGGTGGAAACCAGCCTGCTTGTTTTTCACAGTTCTGGAAGAGTGAACACCAGGCGATTCCTCGCCTCGGTGAATATTTTAGACCCGTTTATCGGCTAATATAACCAGTAACTTTATTCCACTCATCACGCCATCTATACAATGCCACGTTATATTTGATCCCCAGGCCTCATATTCAGCATATTTTACAGAAAACGGCAGATATACCTTTTAGGCTTGAAATCTAAGATGTTTCTTTATTGCATATTTAAATTAAAAACAGCTTCGGGTCCATCTTAAAAATCTGAAAATATATCGTGTTTATATGAGCTGTGTAAGAAATGTATTAAATAAATCTATGTACGGCAAATTTAACAGAATCAAATAAAATCGAAAATGGATCGATTATTTATTGAGATTTGGCTACGTAATATCGCGTGCTAGGTTATTCAAATTGAAAATCATATTTTAAATGTTGTTCACACTGTTGAGTATATCACGCAGATGAAGCAGTGAGTTGAACTGAGCGGTGAAGTAAGTTATACGGGTGGGGCACGTAAGTTGTTTCCCCCAGTAGAGTTTGGTGTAATTATCATAAAGGGGCGTGTCTAACGACGTTCTACGCGAAAGCGCACTCAAATCTTACTACCAAGCCTCGTTTACGATGTAACCATGCTTCGTTGAATGGAGGTGTAGAATTAACGTGTAATATGTACGTATTCATACTTCAGAGTCAATGGGGTATTGAAACATGGTCACGCACTATTGAAACTGATTTTACTATAATTTGAGATTAACTCCAGACTCAAAAATTGCAGAGAATTTTGTTGAAATATTATAGATTTGAAATAAGTATTGAAATAAAAATAAGTACTAGATTTATAACTTGCCTAGGAGGTTACTGTGATACACGTTACAGTCATCGCCAAATTGAAAATTCTAGTTTAGAACACGGGCCGAGGAAGTGGGGGTGGGGGGGGGTAATCTATTTATTTGAACCCCAATATGGGTTGACTTACCAGTCAGTACACCCCAGGAAAAAAATCCAGTTTAGTGACCGGAAATTGGTGACTAGTTTCGACTGGTACCAGTTAGTTTCTCCTGGGCAGATGGAATACGTTACTTGGAGTTACAAGCTATCAACCTAACCCAGCCCAACAATTTCTGCCTGTTTTTGTATTCTCGACTGTAGATGCCAATTAAGCTCTATATAGCCAACACCGAAGAACACACTCTTCCACGACCCTGCACGAATGCACGTTGCAGTCATTGCAAAATTTATAATTCTTCGTTGCTCAACAATACCACACCATCAAATGCAGATCAAAGTTTGTTTTATCATAAATCTGCAGAGGCGTATCCAGGATTTTCTAACCCGGGGGGGGCGAATTACTATCTAAGCGGAGCGCCACCATCAGTTGGCCCGCAGCGTACAAGAAAATTTCTGGTTTTGATACCACCCAGATCACCGGAAATGGCACTTCTCGGGCTTAAAAATGACCAACCAGTTGTACACTTTTTGCCTGAGAACCAAGTATTTCCCAATAGTTTTTTTTTCCATCCATAACCTTTTTGAAGATTGTCACCAGTCACAAATCATGTTCGACCTCATTGCATGTCCTGTGGATCATTGCTTTTGTAGGTGATTCTACGTCGCGGCCCACAATATCCGTCAGGCCCACTTTTCAAGGTTCCAAGCCCATTATTTGTTCAGAATTTGGAAATTCACATTTCTCGTGAATAAACTCACTTCAAAACATACCCATAATGTTGCACAAAATTTCATCTATGGACAACCAATATAGAAAAACCTCCCTCAACCCCTAACAGACCGGTCAAAATTGCACGAGTAGAGGGAACTGTGATGAAGAATGTTGGTCAGAATTTTTCTAAAATTCAGACACAGTTAATTTATTGGTGTAGAAATAGTAACCTCTTATAACGGCTATTATAAAACTTGGTTGAAGGAAATGACCGTACGGACCGTACGGTACACGATGGCATGCGATATAATAACCGATGCTTGCTTATATGATAATGACACGTGTTGAGCGCGCGCGGAGCGCGCGAAAAATGTTGGTTATATTTTTTCGGGCAAGTCGGACAGTTTTCAGGCTGTTCATCCTGGAACGCCAATTTCATGCTCACTGATATGATGTGATATCTGCTGTTTGCTTCAAAATTCGAACAGGCGGGTAGCGAGGAATTTGCCAAGGGAGGAGCGAAGCCTGTAGGCAAATTATCTAAGCGTAGCGCCACCATAACTTGGCGCGAAGCGTACAAGAAAATTTTGGCCGAACATGCCTCCCATATCGCTGGAAATGGCACTACCCAGTACCATTTGTTGGCGCGAAGCGTACAAGTAAATTTTGGCCGAAAATGCCTCCCAGATCGCTGGAAACGACACTTCCGAGGCCTTGTAAGTTGCATCTAAGCACTTTCTATTTTGAAATTACTAGCGATATCATAAAAAATAATATGCTGAAGGTAGGGGGGGGGGGTCGGTCGCCTCCTTCCCGAAATGCGTCATGTTCCCCGACGACACGGTCGAGTTCGAGACCAGCCACAGTTGGTTTCATAGCACAATTCTACAATTGTTTAATGCGTATATACACACACGGGTTATGATAGACCATATATAGTATATATTTAGATCATGAGTGAGAGAGGAAAATGGAAACGTCAAAAATAGAGTTGTCGGTGTAAGGGCTAGGGTGAGGCAAACGCCCCTTCCGAAATCCTTGATCCGTCACTGGCTACCCTGTGTATATAATAGGGACCAGCGCTGTAATGATGTCACTGTTCCTCTTTCTCTTCCCGGTGTCTTGGCGTTTTACTTCTACTCCCTCTTTTTTCTCCTTTTTCTTTTTTTCTTCTTTTTCTTTTCCCTTCCTTCCTCTCCTCCTCCTCTTTTTTCCCCTCTTTTTTCCTTTTCTCTTTTTTTTCTCTCCTCTTTTTCTTACCCGGGGGGCGCGCGCCCCCCACGCCCCCCCTGGATACGCGCCTGATCTGACAACGGTCAATCGTCATACTTCTGTTAATTCTGTTAATGTACAAATTTATAACAACCTGTAATCGTGAAAATGCAGCTAGGCTGTCCCCGGTATCCCGCTCCGCCATTTCAGTAACACTGTGTATGTTACAGGTACCCAGACCTATAGTATTTACCATGGCATGCATACAGATACACGCACGATGGTGTTACACATTACACTCTAAAAACTGAAGTGCTAATTTAGTAGCTCCAACACGGTGCTAGTCATCAATTAGCACTTTAAGAGCTAGTATCTCAACCTTCAAGTGTTAAATAACTTGCACCATACCAAAGTGCTATCGCCGCAGTTGTGACGCACTGCACTTGTTAAGTGCTGAAAGTTTCGTATTAACTTTTGATTGGCTGAAGGCGGTGACGTCAGTAACATGCAACAACGCTATTGGTTATAACCAAATAGTTGCATATCGCATCGCTAGACGTGACAGCTGACGAACGTTCCACCGGCAGACGTAAGTTTCTGAATTGAAATCTGTGAATATTCTCCAGAGTAAGGAATATTTGAAAGCTGATATGGCGACCTTTCATGAAATTTGAGTGATCATTCATGTTTTCAATAACCTAGCTTTGCTGATGACGTCGGGAATTTCCTTGAAATAATACCTCTGTCGACGTCTTAGTGATGGTAGCCTACCACTTATTTCATAGGTCTATTCACGTATGTAAATGCCCAATGGGCTCTGATATAACATTAGGCTATGCCAAGTTTATGATTGGGCGTATATAGGCCTAGCCTACCTCCTTATTGTAACATTTATAAGGCCTAACTTTATGGCCGCAAATGGCGATTCGATTGAGGTGTACTACTGGTACTACAGTCTACTGCGTTTGCACAAGTGGCCATCACAGAGTCTTAACGTATAAGAGAGGCAGGCCCAATGCAATAAGTATTGGTATTGGTTTATATGCCAATGCCTAAAGAATATGAGCCGATGGCCGCTAGACGACCACAAGAGAACGTTTTGGACGGCCTGTCACTCCATATTACGCTTTAAATTTGTGGTAGCCTAGCCTAGGTCTAACATTATTGTGGTAACAGGCCTAACGTTGTGTTGTTAATGTTACTTTGCAGTGTAAGGTCTGTGTGTGATTGCCGACTACAAAATGAAGTAGCCTACAAAGTACAAGTACAAACCATACTTCACAGTCATACATTATTCAGGTTTAAGGAAAAATTAAAGTAAATGTAAACATAAAATAATGATCAGAGTAATTGTATACATCCTTTTCTTATTTGACCTTCATAGTGTTTCCCATATTTCATGCATCGCTTAATGTTGTGTACCCTAATGTTTGCCTTGTTTGCACCTATCAAGGAAGGCCTACTATAAGTATCTTTTTCTTTTGAAATGATGACTCCCAATGTAAATATGCTTCATTTAAGATGTTCTGTCATGAAAAGTGAAAGACTATAGGTAGGCTTAATTTTCCAATTAATTTGAAACTAATTTCGGTGAAACTTTAAACATGTTTTTTTTTATACTGTTTATAGACTCAAGCTTTTGCAGAAAAATGAAAGAAACCTGACATGTTTTGGGATTCATTGCATGTTTTCTTGTTCTATACTTTTACTTGTAGATTTTGCAAGACTTTGAGCAGATGTATGGAGATCAGGTCGCCAATAACTTTTTGATGAAATGGGAGGGTACATTCCCGCTTCATTTGGAGCATGTACTCACCAACTCAGCTCTGCGGGACCTTCAGTTTGAATTTGAAGAAACAGAAAAGTCTGAGGGTATGTTTCAAAAAAGTGCTAACATTTTGTAGTCATGTGACTCTCATTGTGCAAGTTCAGTCAAGTTTTCTGTAGTGAATATTTGGTATGTTAGCTCTTTAAAAGACTGCTATAGGTGAAATCATGTACAGAAAAGTGGCAATGCTATTAACAGTTTTTCTGGTACCCAACTTTCTTTAAACATACATGGAAGAAATGAATGAAAGTGGTTAAGCTAAAACTGAATTACATTCCAATCTAGATTTTGAAGAAGACTTAAGTTCTGACACCATAGAAGCTGGTGGGAGCTTATGTGATTGGTGGGCATCTACCTGTCTAACGATAGTTCATTAAGTGGTATTATCTCCTGCAGTCTTATGTGAATTTTCAAGTACTGAAGCTAACTTGGCTAAACTGATCCATGGGAGGGGACCCATCACGAATGTATCCAAAAATTGAGGTCAAAGATCATTTAAGTGTTAATTCAGGCTGCAGCGTGTGAATCAAAAATAGCCAGATCATTATCAGATTGCTCGCAAATTGTTGAAATCAGTGGATTAAAACTTGTATCCAGATTTCAGATCAAAGGTTATAACTATTGGGTCTAAATTTGTAGCCAGTTCTTAGGCCCATTCACTAAAATTGATTAAGCTGGCAATCCTGTTCACTTTTGCTTTAATTCCAGCTGTGGAGTAAGGGTAAACTGAAGGAAATTTGTTTCTTGAGCTACGTACTGTTAAAGCGCTGTGGGTGGAGGGGTGTGTTATTATTCTAGAAACATTCTAGAACCAATGTTGTAAGTCTGGTGGTGTAGGTTGGACCTGTATAGCCACTTGCTTGGTTCATTCATCGATACAAGTTACTGTACCACTTGATGCCTTAGTTTCCTCCATCCACAGTGCATTCAATAAGCAAAAGTATTAATTTCCTGGCCTAACCAATTTCAATTATAGAAGAATCCCAGAAATCCTTCAGTCTTCCACCATATTTATTTTAGTGACTTTGAAAAGACCTATGACTGTGAAATTGACATAGGCCTATGTAATTGGGTTCAGTGGACATAAAGTATATCAGAATAATGTTTTTTTTAATTTTTTTGGGCATGCAGTGCCTATGTGTAATTTGTATATTGCAATTTCTGGAGCAAGTAGTAGGAACAAACAATTACTAACTGACACGTCACACTATTTTGTTGACATATACATCTGTTTTGTTGAGATATGTAATCTGTTTTTATGTTTTTCATTATTAAGAAACTTTTCATTTTCTTCTTTAGAACATGCATCCAGGTACGGTCTCTTTGCATAGGTTCACATATTGCCGTCTTTCAACACAAGGAAAAGTAGAAAATGCAGTCGAGATGACAATGTCCGCTACTTCATCGCCTGGCAACCAGTAAGTTGTTTTGTGTGTTGAGTGGGAAAGATCTGCCAAAATTCATGCAGAGTTATCAATCTTTAACCATTTGAGCCTAGGGATATTGGTACTGACATTCTGTCCTCTAGGCCTCAGCCCCTTGGCTCAATCTGTGCTGGGCGGTCCAGGTAGGTGCTCTTATTAAATGTGTCTTTCCTTCAGGAGATAAGAGTCAACCACATAAAACTATCTGATCCAGATGTGGGTTAATGTAGACTATTCTGTACCTGAGCCAGATAATCCTGTATTATATATCAAGTTATATTTGCATATTTTTGTAGCTGGTTAGTTATTAATATGGATTTTATATTTGGTTAAAATATGGCACAAGCCAGGCAGCAGTTCAGGCAAGATATATAATAGTACGGTTAGTGATGCAAGCAGGATGTGAAGTAATTGTCAGCTGGACTAGTTGAAGTTTTCAGAGGTTACTTGAGAAATCGGCACTATTTTGGAAATTAATGCATGAATTAATTTTCTTTCTTCTTAGATCGGAACAAATGTGGAAGAATATGCAAAGAAAAGCCAACTCAGCAGAAAACAGCCACACCTCTTGGCCATTGGAAGCAATGTGACTGACTTGCAGCAGTTTTTTGTAGTTCTGGATGGAGTTGCCCTACCTGTTTCCAGGCAAGCATGTGGAATTGTAGCAGCTACAGATATTCTAATGAAAGTTCATTATGTTTTTATTGTAGCATATGCGGTGCAGCTCACAGATTTCTACACCTTTATCCAAACTGTGGTGTATGGCATACCTCCATCAGGTCAAAAGATAAGTAATCGTGTTAAGGAGATAAGGATTGCTTTGCAAAATGTGGAGTAGAGACTGTTCACAGTTTAGTTTAAAAGCATAAAGGAAAGTTTTTTGCAAGCATGTCTGAAAATTTATTTGTTTTAATAACAAGCATTAATCTCTTTCATGATTTCTCATAACGTTTCTTAAGTAAGTTGCAATGGCCATTTTGTAGTAGAAAAACATGCCGTATGTTTTATCTTTGGGATCAGTGTTTCAATTCTTGTAATCCTTTAGAGCTTAGTATGTAGCTATTATCTAAAGTGTAGTTGGATTTTGACATTAACAGAATTATAAGGCCTACAACACAGGGTAAGCAAATACAAAACTGACCACTACAAAACTTAGACCCACATATATCTCTAAAATCATCTCCAGATGAACCTGGTTGTGATGGATAAATCAAGTTTTGATCAGTTATTCAGGTTGTACAGTTGATAATTTAAGTTGCTTATAAACATGGGAGGGATACTGCTTGCACCAGATCTCAGCCACAGCCACTCACATGAATTACTCATTAATAATTAATGACTCACAATATGTCAGGCACTTGCTCGCCCTTGGGAGCGTAGGTTTACCTAACTTAGTCTTGATTGGGTGTTGTCACTGTTACTTTTATCTTGTTTTAAAACATTCATTCAGACTGTTAGAGGATATTCAGTGTTTCAGTTTATTTTTGACCCATTTGGGGATCAAGTTGGTGTTATTTTCATTTGACTTCATGAAAAGAGTGGAGTGAATAGGTTTGAAGATGTTGTTCAAAATAAGGGACCATGGAAACTCAACCTCATTGGGTGGTAAAAACTGGTTTGTTTATTTATTTAATTTTTGTCCAATCTGAGATCTTATCCAGTTGGAATCTGGATTTTACTGGATTTTTGGGGTGCATAGTCCCATCTACTGTCAATATCACTCAGTACTAATACAGTAAATTAATATCATGTTTTAACTTAGTAACATCCATGGCTAAATGTAAACATAAAGTTAGGCTAGAACACTATGCATGGATATACTCTAGCACTTCTGGTCAACAGCCTTAAATATTTATAGTAAACAAAGGGCTTAGCTGACATACTTAAGCTAATCTGTCTACACTATATGGTTTAAGTCTAACTCATGATTTTTTTATTTCTCAAGTACAGGAAGCAATAAAAGAAAGAAAGAAAAGAAAAAATGTGTTCCCTTTTATTTCAGTCAGGTGATGATGTGTTTTGACCTACCCTTTACATTCCATATTTTGCAAGTGATACAGATTCTGAGTCTACAGTAAGTGGTGCTCTGTACACCCTAATACTGACCTAAGGACTTGCACTTACAGGTGCCTACTTTGCTCTTTCCAGTGCTGGTGGTAGCACTTAAAGTGCGGGACTGTTGCAGCACTTTTCAGGTGCTGGTATAGTTAGCACCATTGAGAGTGTTATTTATAGCACTTAGGGTGCTGTCCCTCTCAGGGCTCTTGGAAAGTGCTGTAAAATAGCACTCTATGTGCTGTTTTCAGCACTTTGGTTTTTAGAGTGTACGTACATGTCTGTGTATACACACTACGAACAATGCTATGCGGCGTCAAATCTTGCCGCCGAGAAAAGTTAAGTACCCGCATGGGTACTACGATGTTTTGCAGTAGACACGCCCCTTTATGATAATTACACCGACCTCTACTGGGGGGGGGGGGGGAATGACGCGGTCAGGGCAATGGGAATGCCATGGGTCCATTACGTATACAATACTAACAAACAGCCAACCTTGTGATACATGTAGCCATAGCCTATGGCTACACTAAGGTGGCGGCAATCTTCACTATAGTATGAGACAACAAGCATGCACTTTTCTCAATACAAAGAACCATACATAATATACTTACGCCATTCACAGAAGTAAACAAATTTTCAGTGCTCTTTGAGAACGATGTTTAGATGTTTTGAAAACGTGCTTAATTTGAATGTTTCATTCTTTAAATATAAAGATATCACAACAGTAATCAACTTGGTTTTATCTTTCATTCGTCTTCGAAAGACGGAACTTTATTTGTTTACTGATAATTACAAATAGCCTATGAATGAATATATATACCTTTCTTTCTTAATAAATATACAGTGTCTTCGATGCTAAGAAATTGTGTCTACATCGTAATCGGAAAGAAGTTTAAGATACTTGCATAAAAATATTCAAGTTCAACATAGTTATACTTGTTTAGTTGTCTTATTTACATTTTTGTCAGATTTGAACTCTGTTAACCTTAATGTCCTTTAATCTCCACAGAAAACAATAGGGTTTTTCTTACTTTACAAGATAGATACGCATATCACGTATGAAGTTCATCCAAGTTTTGCTTTTTGAATTATGTCATCTGTAGTCCTAAAAGAACCTTTGACCTCAGCAGGAAACAATAGAGTTGTTGTATTCAACAAGACGGAACCACATACCCGAGTACGGAAGTAAATTGAAGCTTTGATTTCGGAATTAACCGGTTTACAAGGTTTACAGACTTTGACCTCTGTTGACCTCAAATGACATGTGCTATTACGTAAACAACGGTGACAAACTGTAGCGAAATGTGTGGGAGGCGGGGAAGATAAGGACACATATATACTATGTTTGCCACCTTATCATTTAAAAGGGATAAAGCTTAAACCCAGATAAACCAACCACTGCATGCAGTTCTTATAGAAAATGCTATTAACCAACCGGATGCGACCACTTGCGGTATCCATACTTTTGCTAAGTAAAACAATATATTATTTCCACTCATAAAAAAAAAAGTCGTGTGAATGCTAGTATTGTTTCTCTAGCTATTCATGATTTCAAGATATTCACCTTTTAAAGTATGCTTTATCTCTGGAAAGCTCCTTTAAGGCTAAACTCATGGTGAGGTCAGCTCCTCAATGTTAATGTTATAATCAATTGTTTAATAAATTCTAATAACGTATAACAAAACCCTGTTCAGTTAACTTCATATAAACAATTGGACATCCTTGAATGAATCTATATTTGAATATTTGTGTAACACATTGTAAAGATGTCATTTGAGGTTATATATAAGTCTTCGTGTTCCTTTTCTCATTGAGTTTTGTGTTGCATCTGAGGAACTGACCTAATGTTCTGTGTGTATTAGACTATATAGTCCAGTCATTTTAATTGATGAAACCTCACCTGCTTAAAGGCTCATTTCTCAAAACTTAAATAGTAGTTTAGAAACACAACCTGGACCTGATAACAGTGGGGGTTTTCAGCGGTCTTCAACAAATCGGAATCAATTTTGTGCCAAAAGGTCATCCTTGAACGGATTGCAGACTTTATCTGCCCCAAACATGTTGTTCATCAACACTAATTTCAGCTCAAGTATAATATTTCATTTCATCTCGGAAACACCGGGGGCTATACCTCATGCATACCTTATATACCTAAAATGAAATATGAACAAGTCAAAACTGAGACGAGTGTATAAAACGCCGATTTAAGCATGTCGAAAGAAATGTATAGATATATCGAGGTCGATATTCCTATATCAAACAAGCTAATAATATATGAGCAGATCTAAAATAGTTTCAACATGATGTAGGTACCAGCAAATACACCAGCATGTCGATTTGAATCTGTGGCTGAAAACTTCAAACGCACAATATGTTTCTCGGTATGTCGTGCTTACAGCTCCAGATATTTTGTACATTATATGGTTACTTGTTTATTAAAATCCGCATTAATACAATCATATATCGACCTCGATAAATTTATATTTCTTCAATGTCCTTATATCAGTTTTATTTTTATATGCTAATATCCATGTGGACGTTGTCACCTCAATTGTTCTCTATATTTGAATCTTACGGCGCTCCATGGTCATATAAACCTGAATAAAATATGTTTACATGATTGCCATATGTTAAATGTTATTCGTTTGCTTCAGTCTACTTTACTTTTTCGACCACATACACTATAGGGCACCATTACAAACTAGCCGTGTCGTTGATGCTAAGCCTCTTAAATAAAGACTGATATCATGTGCAGGTCATGACGTCATATGATTACCCAGACGGAGTAGTAATCCTTCCTGTAAGCAAAACACTGAAAAGAAGCAGTGTTTACCAGAGTTTGGCTCTGTATACATGTCCTTTATTCAGACCGATGTTGCCTGACACGATTGGTCGATTGCAGCAGCTTCATTATTACGAAACGACCTTAGAACTTCAACGCACAGCAATAAAATCGCTCCTATAAGGCACCAACCTGCATTGAGAACGAAGGCGTACGTGTATGATCCAGTGACGTCATAGATAGCGCCTGTGAAAAAAAATTGATAACAACACTTTTAAAAGTTGTGGGTATGCAAGCATACTGTAGGGCTAGAGAAGATATTATCAAACATTTTTTTGTCTGTAAGATACAATATTCATAGCCTATCTTCATCAGTTAAAGCGCTTTTTCAGCTGATTTTTTAAGCTAACTTTTCGATTCTATCCGATGTTTAATTCCCAAATGTCGTTCTTTAAGAAATAGTCATCTTTCACGATTATTGAAGAAGAAAAAAATCAATAAAAAACAATGTTGAAATTTTGCGATTTAAGTTCAGCATGAAAAAAAAATACATATCAATTTCGCTTAGCAAATGAGCTTCATACACTAGCATAAATACATTCTATATGCTGAGTAAATTTGGTAAAATTGCTGGTTAGTATACTCATCTCATTCTCTAAAGTTAAAAGTTAGATAAGATAATTTTTGTTGCCTGGTAACAAACAGAAGGAGGTATATATGATTGTGTGGTTTAATTACAATTGCTGGAAAGCGAAGATAATGCATGTACCCAGCACAATTCCGCTAGGATAAGACCATAATTTATATAAACAAGTCTGGTGTATACTCATCAGAGCGTTTTACTCTCAATATAAAGTGCAGTAACATTTTTACCTACAAGTAAAAACAAAAACAAAGTCATATGAATCTGTATCTCTATAAATTGAACAGTAAAACAGGAAATAGATGGATTGATCATTCATAATATTTATTTGCTCTTTTAGTTATTCATGAAATTTCGGATTTTGTTCTATTTTTTTTTATGCTAAAAATGCTTCTAAATTTGGCAAGCAACTTAATACAAAAGTGAAAAAAAATGGATAACTTTTCCTACAAAACAATAAAACTGCTAACTTCTGAGTAATCAGGCAATTAAACAGTTCTAAAGAAAAAACTGGTAAAATACAAAGCGTTTTGTCATCATTTCGTTGAATTTTAGCATCAGTTATTACTACGTCAGCAGAAAGTTCATACTTTAGGACGAGGGCGTCTTCGGGTTTCCAAAAACGTTATGCTCAATTTATTCGTCTCCACAATTGCGAACATTTATTGGTTCTCAATTTTTGCTAACATTCCCATCCCTCCTGCCATCACGGAGAATGTACAAAATCAGTGATTGCGTAGTCTGTATATAGAAAGGTATGGCATCCCACAAGGGCCATAACGGTTGAGTTTTCGACAACAACCACGTACCATAAAGGGGATCATTCTAACTATATACGCAAATTTAAGGATTTCCGTAGAACAGCAAACCCTGTAAGAATTTTCAAGACTAGACGTATCGGCTGCTCTACTCACTTGAATACCCTATATTATTGTGTAAATAGAAATAAAATTCACATGTGAATTATTCACCTGCAGGTAAGGTACCAAACGTAAACCCAAATCCGTATGCAATCATAGTGAGGGTTATAGCCTTGTCATTGACGTGGTCAGGAAGAATTTGAGTTGATACAGAGTACGGCAGAACGTTGTAAATACCTCTTCCAGTTCCAATCACTGTTTTCAATGTTACAAATAAAATCAATCAATCAAGGTTCTCTAGCAAAATAAGAAAGAATTCATTTTACAAGAAAAGAAAAAATCCCGCATACACACACACGCATAGCATTTTTTTTTTAAATTTTGGAACATTTGTCATTTTTGGAAAGTACGAAACTTACGACTTATTGTCAATAAACATATCCATTGAAGATGATATAATGGGACAAAGAATATGTCAACAGGGATTAGTTGTTTACAATGCCTGGTACTAAACCAATATGAACCGATGAAGCCGTGAGTTCGCAGCGAATACATCAGCTTGCCTGCTCGTAATACAACGCTTGACGCAACCAGTAGGATTAACGTAAGTCGGTGTTAATTTAAGGTCATCCCACCGACCCACCCACATATCGGCATTCTCGTATAGCAAATATGTGACTTCCTAGGGATAGGGAGGGCCGATGATGTCATACGCCATCTACAACAGCAATTAGTCACTTGCGAAAGATTTCATTTTGAATCTTCTGTTACACTCTCCCCTACTATAAATAAAGACATGATCTTTACTGACTGGAGTATCTTGAAGGTTGATTAATTTGATTGCCAGATGTATCCATGAAAGGAAAGGGATTGCCGTGAATATGCGAGGTTGTTAACATCAATCAAAAATCACTTCACATTATGTTCAACGTAAAGGACAATCAGCTTTCAAAATTGGACAGAATTTTCTTCTTTTACAGAATACTTTCCGCTCACGTTTCATAAATTTATCTATAATTTCTAAGTCAAGAGATTCACGCACACTTTAGTTAGAGTTAATTAGAGTTAATGGATTATGATCAGGCAGTGGGTCAGCAAGGGCGCAATGCTAAGAACACTATAATAATAGAAGATTGGGTTATAGGCGAGGAAATGCAAAATTTAGGAGAGCACGGGTAAGGGAGGAGTGAAGAACATCCTTTTACAGAAATCCGAATACAATTTCACACAGGAATGCAATGTAACTGTAAACACTGAACTAAACCATTAAACATGGTTTCTAGTATTTAGATGTAAGCGAGGTACATACTTGACTATTTCTGTCATATCTCATTGAATTATTATTATTATTATTTTTTTTTTTTTTTTGGGGGGGGGGGGGCTATTTGGTTCGAATGTGGAAAGGGGCAAGGGTGATGTTTACTGTGCTGGGTATGAGGGTTAGGATGGTGACCGATTCGAAGAGCAATATAGGCCCACAGGCTATACCCACATCGCAGTTCTGGATGGCTTCGTGTACATATGTTTATACCCATACATGCATTCACCTAATAGCTCAGGGGTATTACGAAGAGGTAAAGCAAAAATATGTTTGAAGAGCAATTTACTCACAAATGCTGCAGAGAAGTAAAACTTTGTAGACTGGCACGAATGTGATGAGCAATGTTGTAACGAAAAATAACAAATTGTGGCAGATGAGAAGAGTACAGTGTGGAACACTCTCGGCTATGATACCAATACCGATTTTCCCGATCAATTCGAAGATAGGTTGCACAGTCAGTAAATTATTCAAACAGGCTTCAGTAACATGGATGCTATCGAAGTAGCTAACCTGAATAGTAAACAAAAAAATGAAATATGAAGAAAAAGTGTTATATTTGAGTTAACAATATATGACGACGTATGTATATAGATACAGAGCAAGGTAAATATAAGGCACTACGTGGGTTGCACTCACATTTGTTATTAAAATTATATTTTTTAAACCATTGTGTGTGGAAGACCTTGGCAAATATCTATACACTCAAAAAAATGAAGTGTTAAATTTGAATCGTAAAGTGTTGAATTTAACACCCCACCCTGTTTGGATTAGGGACAACACCCACCGGGTTAAATTAACACTTCAGAAGTGTAACATAATATAACACTTTGCGAGTGTTGCCTTAACAACACCCATACAAGTGTCAAAATAACACTTCCTGGTGTTGAAGGTACAGTACAGGGAGTAAAATTAACACAATAAAGTGTTCATTTGTTAAAACTTCTGGGTGTCAACATGACACTTCAGGAAGTAAAATTAACACCATAAAGTGTTCATTTGTTAGCACTTCTGGGTGTCAAAATTGCACTTCAGGGAGTATAATTAACACTCTAGTGCACATTTTTTGGCCTTCTGGGTGTCAAAGTTCTGCTTCAGTGAGTAGAATTACCACCATATAGTATTCATTTGTCATCTGTGTCAAGATGATACTTAATGGACTCTCAACACACAATAGTGCTCTCTCGTTTATACTTCTGGATGTATATTTAACTGCTGGTTTGTAAAGTTTTACATGTTTATTATGTAACGCAAATACAATACTGTTATGTAAAATTTTGCCAGAAAAGTTTACATCGCACCCTTTTAGTAAATATTTTATACAGGTTTTAGGTTAATTATTACCTAGTAATTAGGTAAACAATATGGATGCATGTTTGAATCGCTCACAGCAGAAAGTTACATTTAAGAGAGAGCAAAAAGCAATGACAACACAAACAATTCAGAATGTGGGATTTTCAGCAATTAAACACCCTACTACCTTCCTATTCCAGAGGTCCATTTATTATAAAAGTATTGTCTTGTGGAATTAAATCAACTTAAAAGTGCCAACATTTTCAAATGCTAGTGCAGTTACTTGGTCTTTATTTGTCGAGTAGAGGATCGATGTTAGTTTAGTCCCGACAAAGCTGCAAAGTTTCATGCGGAAGCGTGGAATTCCAAAGATAAGAATAGAGAATATTTATAATGTTCTGTGACTTTTATTCCTTCACTACTCCTTCACTCAATCTCTCAGGTCTTCATCAGTTTGCAGTCACTTCACTCAGCCACACCCTTCATTTTCCCAACAGCCAGCACAACAACACACAAGGCCAATATTCCAAGTCAAAGTCAAAGTGAACAGTGAACTCCCTTCCTCTCACACAATATCATAAGTAGTCTGTACATAGCATACACTGTAGAAACACACACACACACACACATCTCTAACCCCTCTTGACCCCCATCTCCCCTTATCTCTCCTTCATCCTGCCTGACCTACATAAGCACCAACTTTCGGACTTTCACTGGCTCACGCCCAAGAATTCCATCTCCATAGCAATAATATTTACAAAGTATAGTTAAAGAGGTATATTATAGAAATAGAAAGTTGCGATATATAGATTGTTCATGGTTATAGAAATAGATAGTTGAGATATGTAGATTGTTCATGGTTATATATATAGTCTTTAAGTTTGTTCTCGACATTATTTTTTTGCACATGCCTTTTGGTTTCTAGATTAAAGACAAAGAAACAACTCTTCCCAAAGTCAATTTCAAATAAGCAACAACTTTAGAAAAATTCTGATCCATGGGATGAGAAAACATGGAGTGCTGTGTATGATGACTGCTACACTACAGTGACTATGTCTTTGTTGTTGGCAAATGCCTTTTGGTATTCCAGATTAAACGCAAGAAACAACTCTTCCCAAAGTCAATTTCAAATAAGCAACAACTTTAGATATATGCTGATCCGTGGGATGAGAAAACGTGGAGTACTGTCTATGATGACTGCTACACTGCAGTTACTTTGTCTTTGTTGTTGGCTCGTACCTTTGGTATTCCAAATTAAACAAAAAGAAAAAACTCTTCCCAAAGACAATTCCAAATAAGCATCAACTTTACATACATTCTGATCCGTGAGATGAGGAAACATGGAATTCTGTCTATGACAACTGCTAAACTGCAGTAACGTTGTTTTTTTTTGTCGGCACGGTGAGCATAAAAATCTCGAATCTGGTTGCGTTTCACACCACCAGGCAACTTGTAGACAACTTTTTGGAAAAATTCCCAGGCACCGAGACTTGCAATTTGGTATAATTCAGATTTAACACGTAGAATAATTTGAAGCAAACATCAATGGCTTCATAAATGTCCTCTGGGGTAGGGCATGTCTCTGGATGATCACAAATGACTGCTTGGGGTGTATTTTGCTTCCTCCAAGAAGTAACACATATTGCTGAGGTCTTTCTGAAATCTTTTGCAAATAGAATTCCAAGTTGATGCTTCCTAAGTAACAACAAACAAAAGAAAAGAAAAGAAAATTCCCATCATAATGAAATTGTGTTAAAACCTTGGAGCATAAGCAGTTTTTTACATGTACCCCTCACAAAACATGAACATTCCTAAAGAAAATGCACACAATTTAATCAGTTGTGATTCTAACTTCTTCAAGTACGTTTGAATCTAGAAAGCCAGATGGCCTATAGTGATTACTTGTCAAAACAGGAACTTGCATTAAACTTTCATCAGACAAGGTAGGCAACTTTTATAACCAATGCATCATGTTAACAATGCTTAAAACAATGCTCACTCCCACTGTATGCAATTGTGTAGATTGATAATGAATTATAACAGCTAGATCACTTCCATAAGATATCTAAATTATAGTTGGGCCTAGGCTAGGTCTAAAAGTATCACCAATCCACATCAGCTTCGGCCTACTTGCTACAACTTACAAGCTAAAATGGCAATTAGTGGTAATTATATATTGCATTACATGAATATATGTTTATCCCTTATTGAACATAGTACCAGCGTAACTATAGGCCCATGCCTGATGCTATTTAAAATGCATTGTCTTGAAATAGCCTAAGTATACCCTACTACTACTAGTACTAGGCCTAGTAGTAGTACTACTTAAAAAAGTGACTCGCAGGGTATACGAAGTTACGGTTAACGCACAAAAAGGAATAGAATGCACTAGATTACAATAAAGGCCTAGACCAAAGTCCTCCGTCCGTCCGAAGGCAATTCCGTTTAATGTTTACTTGTATGTAGGCTACACTGATTCGTTGACAATTATGAGTTGACTATGACAAACAGCAGCTAGCCTATTATATTAACTTATAGTATGACTTTAACGTTAGGTCTACGTAACGCAAGCGATTCAAATGCATTCGTCTACCCAGCTTAGTCGTGGGTCTCTAAGCATATCTCGTAATTGTCACGTACACTTACATAATATCAAAACATACCTTCGAATTTTTCAATCAATTCTTCCAGGCCCCAGTCTCCTATAACGTCATTTTCATGCCATTGTAGCTCGTTATCGCACACTGAGTACGTAACGTTTTGTGGCTTGAACGTATATATGGCTGTGGTTACTATAGTACATTTAGTAACGATAAATGTCGACAAACTGGTACAGGTATTGCTAGGTACGGTAAATGGGTGTTCACGGTACTAAGAATCCAGCTGACGGGAGGTTTGACCAATCAGAATGCTCGAACTGAAAGTACACTTCTGCAGGTGTTAAAAAATCCACGCTACATAAATTATGTAACCCTACTCAGGGTCAGAGTAACCCTTCAGGTGTAGGGTGAACGGTTACACCTGGAAAGTGTTAAAATTCAACACTCCATTTTTTTGCGTGTAGGAGATGGTAATTTTTTCTCGATCGAGACGAAAGTAACCATTAAAAGAGAAGGCGATTCCAACCGTCATTTCACCCTCAGTGATAACAATGACTGCGACGAAGAACTTCTATGAGAAGCTGGCGAAACCAGGTTTGCTTCATTTGGGGGAAAATCATGACTTAGAAAAGTTGGTGGCTGCCAATTTATCAAGTTGTCATATTGTTGTTAGGATGTGAAACCTTTTATTTCCCTTTTTGTTTTGTTGTTTTCTTCATAGTTTTTAAGGTGAACGTATTCTGTGTTGTTAATGAAAACAATGTTAAACACGACGTCATGTTGAAAACATCGAAAGTATCATGTGTACAGTACCGATATCTATCAAAGAAAATGAACAACTTCCAATGTGTAATACGAGAAGGCTCGATGACGTCATACTTAGACTTGCTCAAGTCATATATCTGTGCGAGACAGTGCTTTACAATAGACACATTTCTTAACATCACATCGAATAATACTAATGTTTTGGTAAGAAGTAAAAGCCATCGTATATGCCACTGTGCACGACAGATACATTTGGAAAGGCTGTTGTATTTTATTTGTTAATCATGTGGAAGCAAAACCTGAACACGAAATTAGCGGTGTCGATGCCCAAACATATATATATATATATAGCGTGGTTGGCCATACACGTTAATATTCATGAACTTGTCCACACCAATATAAGGAGGATTATCTATTGACTATTGCGGCAACATATGAAAGAAGGTACCAGGAATCAGTTGTCATGTTGACAAAAGTCTAATTAGTGACATCGTATAAAAGCAGATAAATGCATGAAGATTAATGGGGTCAAATTCTATGATCTCATAAGCATGTATCTATCTATATACTTACACTGTATTATGCAAGTATATTTATAAAGCTAATTAGACAAACTATTTCAGAGATACCTGATGAAGACTTTTATTTTCACTGATTTATATTCATGGCATATTTGATCCATTTAAAAGCCATTTCTTGCAATTTGATGAATATTAATGGCATAAAGTTGGAGACTTCCTGAAAATGTGCTTATTATATGCCAACATCGCTATACTAATATGAACCAAATTTTACGTTAAGTCTCCCCACTCATAAATATTCTTGAGATGAGAAACAAGAACCATAGGGCGTCTATCTACCAAGTATCGCGTTGATTCAACTTGTGTGTTTATTGAGATATCGTGTTTGCAAGCTGTTTTTGACAATTTCTCATGAAGTTCCACCCACAAATGATTATTAATGAGGTCAAAAAATTGTTGTTACAAAAGAACAAGTACATCACCATATCAGGTTAAAACTAAATCGGACATACAGTTGCAGAGATATTGACATGTTAAGTTTATGATAAGCCCCATACCCACTCATTAATATTCACGAGATGGGAACCCAATACAACAGGGCTCATCCGAACATCCTGGGACATCTTCCTACCAATTATGACATTGATTCAACTTGTGGTTGTTGATATATCGTGTTTACATGGTAGCCGTCACCCCCAAACCCACGCACACGCACAGCCACCCGCGCGCACGCACACACATCCGCGCGCACGCAAACACACGCAAAGGAGAGACGTCGAAGTTGGATCCTATATTTTATCCAATCATGGACGATTTAATCTGCCAGACTTGCTGAAGATTGTACCATTATCACGCGTAATTATCCTGATAAAAAGATATTCGTTCTTACCAGTATCATCTGTGCCTATTAGTCTATTCATAATTTTGAATTCTGCTGGTATATGGTCTTTACTATATACCTTTTGCATACACTCTCGATAAACAGTAAGACTTTCCAAACCTAGGATCTTACGTAAAATAAAAACTATTTTGCACGCATCAATAAATTCATGCATAGGCTACATAAATTAATCCAACATGTTTTTCCTTCAAAAGAAGCAAAGTATAAACCCGATACAGTCCAATCGGAGTGATCAGTAGCTTTTGCGATCATTTTTGACGTAAACGTGGAGAATATCAACGGCTTCATCATAGACTATAATATCACAAAATAATATGAGATCTATATAACGGTACATTAAAGTCAACTTTTTTTTTTTTTATGCACGGTAACCTTGTTATGTCGAATTGCAAGGGACACACACTCACACACAAATTATTCGTATGTACAGTATTATTAACGTCAAAATCGCCCTCTGCTATCGACGAAAAGCTTCAAATTTAGTATTACTTTTAGGCATGAAATTGGACAAAGAGAAAGACATGTACGAAGATTATATGAAAAGCATTTCATCGTAATCTTGTTTTTTTTTGTTCTGATTTTAGTTTTTACCGGACGGACCATTTGACATTATATCCTCGTTATTCATGCATATTATAATATATTTGCAAGAGATTTCACTTACAATATTTATCCAGTAAACTGACCATGTCATCGTTGGCAAGAAGATGGCAAAGAAAAACAACCAAGTCATCGGCGCTTTTAACAAAGTTGTCCAGGTTTCGGTTTTAAGTCCATCGTCTGCTTCATGAGTTTGACTTTCTTCATTTTGATGTTTATCAACTGTCGCATGAGAGCTGTTACTTTCAGTATTATTCGGCGGTGTCTTTTTGTCGCTTCTAAGTTTGTTCAATATGGACGTTCGTCGACGATGTGGTGGCTCCGAGATGAGGAACGATGCGGGAACGGCTACGAGAGCGGTGAAAAATGACGTCAGCCTCAGAACAAAACGCCAGCCAATCACAGGAAGGAGTTTTTCATACGCCACAACGAGACCGATAGTAGCTGGAGAAAACAACATAAATTTGGAAATATAA
The DNA here is from genome assembly GCF_037975245.1 of Apostichopus japonicus. Lineage (NCBI taxonomy): Eukaryota > Metazoa > Echinodermata > Holothuroidea > Aspidochirotida > Stichopodidae > Apostichopus > Apostichopus japonicus. Next base: position 8,172,336 of record NC_092579.1, read on the forward strand.
AAAACAAAAAAACTGTACATGAACATTAAAAAGATTTATTCATATTTTAGCACTACGAAACATATTTATCCTATAAATGACGTTTACGAAAAAATTGTTGATTGCAGGAACATTATCTTTTGCAGAGAGTTCAACTCTTTGCTACTTACTCAGGCCTGGTGAAGAGGGAGTGTCTGGGAGGTTATAGCCTCGGGTCAAGAATTGGGTAGGGTAAAAAATGAAAAAAATGGGGAAAAGAAATAATGAATTCCCAGTTTCATTAATTACCTGATAAATAAAGACTGCAAAAAATGGAGCCTGGGGACATAACTGTCCTCCAGTATACAAGATATATACCTTTGATTATAACTCTGTTACAGACCATTTCTAAAGAGTATAGAGACATTCATGTTGGCTAGATCGGGACTCGAACTAGAGACTTTTATATATTACTGCTGGCTGGGTCTCTGGTTCGAATCCCATATTATTATTAATACCACATAGAAAATATGATTTGTTTATAAATTGACCAGTTAGTCTTCGGTTGTTGGTTGAACTAATAAAGAAGGTAAACCTACCCAATGAACTGCCACTGAAAGCGATTCCTGATGCTAATATTCGATGCCGATGCGGCAAATGTTCGAAGATGACGCACATAACAGAGTGTATTACAAAGTTGGAGGCTGTCCCATAACCGATTCCGTACAAAACGAGCAGCCCGGGAAACGAGTCCATTAATGAAGACAGAAAAATAGTCAAAGCAGTTAAGCTTGATCCGATTACAGTCAGTGATCGATAACTGATGTATTTTTCCAATCTTTCCGATATCGGACTTCCAAAGAAACACATCCCCCACGTCATTGAGGCTATCCATCCTGATTGTGTTGTAAGTATGAAAAATGGAAATGCAGATACAAATTGGCGATCGATTAATGAATACAGAGCAATGTCATTTCTAGATATCAGGCTACAAATAGGGGTGTGTCTAAAACGAAGACCTCTAAAACGAAGATAGAAGACTGGAAAAATCGAAAACAAATAGTCTTCATTTTTCGATCTTCGTTTTCGAGATTCGCAGTATAGGCCAATCTCGAAGAGGAAGACCGACACTATATTTCTAACAAAATTCATTTTGTATTTGAAACTATTGGTGAAATTCTTCTTAGATTTTCATTTTACAACAAAGAGGAGACAGACAATATGAAGAAAAATAATTCCCCAAATACTGACAAATTAAGTCAATGGTGGCCGCCATTTTTTAAGCCGAAATAGAAAACAGTTGTACGGATGCCCATAAGCTTAAATGACTTGCTCTTTACCACGAACTAATGGTTTCATAATCACCAATCCCCGTCCCCATGGCTGACACAGCCATTAAACCTTGTATGATCTTCTAGAAGAGTTTCTTGACGATTGTATTTGTTTGAAATGATTATTAATGAAGGTCTTCGTTTTTCGAGATTGGAATATACAGCGAATCTCGAAAACGAAGATTGAAAAACGAGGACTTCTTTGTTTTCGATTTTCCAGTCTTCTATCTTCGGTCTTCTTTTTAGATGTCTTTGTTTTAGAGATTTCACCAATCTCCTGTCTTCGATCTTCGTTTTAGAGGTCTTCGTTTTAGACACACCCCTACAAATAGCGATGGTAGCCTAACTATATGCAATACGTCCAAGGGCGGCGTAAGCACTTTTAATCTGGGGGGGCACCAACAACGAAGGGCACTTTGCAGAAATTCGATAAGTCTGATGAGCCTGATATTTGGTACCCTTTATAACTCTTATTGTATTATCTCATTTGCGTATACACATCACTCCATCAACGCCACCCCCCCCCCCCCTCAAGGAAACAATGCATACTAGCACTGCAGTATCTATTGTGCAAAAAAAAAGACAAAATGAGGTGAAATCATTATTAAGTCCAAGTCCCTGCACACGCGATCGATACATGCATGAAAGCAAATGAAATATGTCAAAATACTGAAAGAAAAGTAATTTTCTATGTGTTTTTCAATGGTTAAACTGATATTATTATGATCATTATTATTGAAACGACTTTCCCAATAATTATAACCAATTTGGAAGGGTTATAACACGGCAAATGATTGTATGTTATTGGCATGCGATGTAATAACCAACGCATACCTATATGATATGCACATTGACATGTTGAACGCGCGCGCGTAGCGCGCGAAAAATTTTGTTAATATTTTTCGGGCAAGTCGTTACAGCCCCCCCCCCCCCCCAAAATCAAATTGGGCTCCTACGCCTGTGGTAGTAAACATTTAAAACTTCCCGAAATATTTCATTCGACGTGGGTTTCGCTTTGTAAACTCTTTTTTTATTTAGAAATTTTTATGTAGAAAAAGGGCACATTTTTAATCTGAGGAAAAGTGGAGGGGCACGTGCCCCCTGTGCCCCCCCCCCCGGTTCCGCCGCCCTTGAATACGTCAATAACGTGGTAGCCTACATCTTGCAACATTTGAACAAGGTTTAAGAATTACGACTGTTCAGGTGGTACCGCATATACATATATTATTAATTTCCAAATTGCATTCTAGACATAATAATATTCCATTTGCCAGTAAGGGGGATGGTGGGTGGGGGCTGGTACCCTTGTAATATTCTGGGGGGGGCTAGTTGACCCGAAGTAAACGTGGTTTACCCCTAGTAAAAAGTGGTGCCAAATTATTCTATAAAAAAAAGTTCGATAAGGACAATTCTCGAAATACGCTCCTCTTACCTCCAGTACCCGCCGATCCCCTCCATCCACTTTCTTTCACTTACCTTCTCACGTTCCCTAAGTATATCTTTCACTGCAATTCAAATTGCAAGCAATTACCTTACAAAGGGAACATAGGCAGTATCGGCGCAAAGTGGAGGGAGGGGGCGGAGTGGTGCGGGAAATTTAGGTGGCTAGGGAACACGTCCAACCCCTCCACCCCACACTCCATCGGTGAATCAAAATTGTATTCTTGAAATTAAAATTGTGACAAAACTTTAATGTCATAACCTGCAGCTGGGGTACAAATTCAACAATTCTCAAGACAAATATTTAATCGATTTCGAGGCCGACCGTGCAGAGGCAATGTTTCGAAAATTGTATATCAGGGCCCTATAGTGGGTGGGGGAGGGGAGAATCCCCGGCGGGAAGGTTTAGCATTTTGTTAGCCTATAATTTAACCCAATTAAAGGAAATTTGGACGTGAGAGAGAATGTTTCAGTTAAGGTTTATCGTCACCGCAGCCGACTGGAGGAGTGGGAGAAACTGGAAGGCATAGGGAGGGACGCATCGTGATTGGAGGGTGGAGCAACCCCCCCCCCCTCAGTATCGCCGCCCCTACTGAACATATTAATATGTACATCGTTAGTGGACGAGCGGCAGTATAGCTTAGCCTATATAGCTACATATCTACTAATCATAACATCTACATCCATATTAGCAAAGTTATAACCTCTCACCTGTTTGGACGGCTGTTGTTCCAAGCTCTGTTTCGATGTCTACAAACAATCTACCGTACACCGTCATTGGCGAGAGGACCCCGCCAAATACCAGGAACGAAGCTGCAGACACTATCCAACCTCGATTGACCAGTCGAACGGAATCACGCACGGACATGGTTAGCAAGATATACACCCTGTAGCAGCATGTGTAATACCTTCGCCTTCAGTTACTGTGCTTGTAGCCGTTTAGTTCTTGATAGCATTTAACGGGTTTAATCTCGAACCAGTACCTACATAACAGGCTATTGACCATATCTCAGAGTACGGCATAAGTATCAGACAGAAGAGTCTGCATTGCCCTCGGAGACTTCGGAGTACATTCAGAAAGGTTGATCCTAACCTTTGTTATTACCGAAAGCGATGAACCGTGCACGGCTATATATGCCGATCATTCCATACTATAGAGCGAAAAGCAACAACTATTACATCCTGACTAATCAGTCTATACAATAACAACCCCCAGCAGAAACGTTGTAGTTGATTACTGGCGTGAATCTAACCAAGCTTAGTAGAATGTGTTTACTACCAGCTGTGCTCTCACACAGTGTTTTGTGTGTTCTCCATGTATGAATCATGTTAAGTTCCGTCCAGATACCAGCGAGTTAAAAGCGACATAGCTGCAACGCATTCAAATATAGGTTAATGATAGATTTCCCAAACGCTGTAAGGATTCGAGTGGGCGGAGCAACGCTTAGGCCTGTAAAGGTTTAGTCAAGGGCTTGTTTACTCAGAAGTTAACATAGAACTCTTGTGTGAAACCTTCAAAACGCGAACAATTTTCGTCTGATTAAAGTGTAGATAAACGGGATGGGTAAGTCCACATAAATTTCCACATAGAGTGCTAGACAGCTACTGATCAATCACTGGAATTCACCAATGACCAAACTTATATAACAATGGCAAATGAATCATGTTTCGAATAGGTACGTGGCATAGTAGGTAACCTATATGCCTATATTAAAGGGAGTGAAGACTCGCGCACAAAGACATGTCTGATGCCGGTAATCTGATCTAGTTTCGAATGAGGTGTTACAGAAGTGTAAGACACCACCATCGATCCCAGAAAATACACACACAGCTTGCCACCGTCGGTAATAAGACACCAGTGTACAGTCAATACATGCAGCTACGGTCAATACCCACAGCACAGTGTACATAGCAGCAATGGACATCTCAGGTACAGATAAAAGATAACAAGGGGTATCACGTTTCATTACTGTCTGCATTTTGTAGCGACAAGAAAAAACTTCACTTGCAAGCAACGGAAAGTTTACTTTTTTCGCAGGGCGGCACGCGGTTTGGGGCAAGTCTTCAATGCCTTTATCGTTTACATGTGTTTAACATCACCTATATTTAATTACTGATGATATGACAGTTTTCCACAAATTCAACTTGCTCAAGTCTCTAATATATTTTTTGTTTAATCAAGTTCAACGACATTATTCAATGTGAGTTCAATGTTCTACGGTATGATTATAATGCAATGTCATTAATTACTATGTTAGTGATCATTAAAGATTATCATCTAATATACTGTAAATTTAATAGAGTATAATTTATTAGCTTGGGACTATCCAAGTTCATAATATGATGCAGAACGTAGGTCGAAGCCTTGTTTTAAATTCCAGAATATGTTTTAATGCCATCATCATTGTTATGATTTTTTTTTTTATAAGTCACTTTGTTTTTAACTGTACTTTCCACACAAGGAAGCTGCGTGTCATATAAATTAGTTTGGGATTTTAAGTGAACAATACAGAAATAACATTACGAAATCGGTATACATGCCTTGTGTCATTTGTGATGTACATATCTCTCTCATTCGTTTGTAATAACAAAGTAATCACTCACACTGAGTTTTTACTTTGTATTGTCAAAGTTTAGGAACTTAGCCTTCCATGTGTACGGTATATGTACTGATTGACAGTAAACTACGGTATACTATATATGGGTTCATGAGTGGGACTGGGAATTTATTGGAATATCAGTATATCTATAACTGATATTCCGATAATCAATACATAGTTCCTCTGCTTATACGTTCAAGCAATGTCGTCTGCGCATAAAGTGTGATGCATACATATACTGTAGTTGTATTATACGTATATGGTAGGCCCTGTGGGACAAATATACCATATTATATACGAGTATTAATTCGAATATATTACGTGTATTAAATCGAATATAATCACATATATATTATTAGCCAATCAGAAGTCTGATTTATTGGGCTGTATTAATTCGAATTTATACGTGTCTAAGATCGAATATATACACGTATAAATTCGAATATATATACGTATTAATCCGAATACAAACACGTATTAATTCGAATATATGCGCGTTTTAATTCGTACATATATATATATATATTCCATATATTAAGGATGCATGTTTGTATGCATTTGTATGTGTGTGGGTGTGTGCCGCTGTTTAAACAGCTGTGTGAGCTGTGTTTAAGATAAAACTGTAAGTTATTGGTCCCCGTGTCGGGACAGGGACACGATGTGATTGTGTATGTGATATGCAGGTTAGGGTAAGGGTGGGTGAGAGGGGAAGGGAAGGGACGCCTGTGAAATGTTTGAATGGGTTAGACCATAATTTAAAATTTGTGTTCATTGTTTTTTGTGTGTCGCTTTGTTAGACACAGTGGCGTAGGCAGGTACTTTGAGTGGGGGGCTGAAGACTGATGGCCGGTCTGGGGGAGGGGTCTAAGGGGAGGGGGTGTCCCCCTCCCCTTTGGAATTTTTTGCATTTCCAGGTGGCCTCAGATGCAATTTGGTGCAATATAGCACACTTCAACACCCACTCCATTTTGTAAACTTAATTTTGTATTTTCACCTGGCCTAAGATGCAATTTGTTGCTCCAAATGAGATTTTTTTTTTCTCATTTGGAAATGAAAAAGGGGTTTTCTGACTTGCGAACCGGGGGGGGGGGGGCGGAATGATACTTCCGCCCCTCCACATTTTTCACCGGGGGGCTGGCGCCCCCCAGCCCCCCAGCCCCCCTCCCGGTTCCTTCGCCCTTGGTTAGACAGACGTCACGTTGTCGGATTTGGGCTTAGAAAGATAGAACAATTAATTTAATAGGATTAGCTGTTCTGTGATGGATTGTCCATTGTGACAGCGTTGTGATAGATATTTGGGTAGTCTTGTAGCTCCTCGGTAAAATGAACATGTACGGTGAAATGAACAGGGTCTTTAGGGACAAAGTACATGATATCTTGAATTATACGATATAAGAGGAGAGGATGGATCTTGGAAACAGTTTATGTCACCGGGCCCCTTTTTTGCATTATTTATATTTCCTGTGCAGACAACTACCTGACTATATATGTTACATGTTATGAAAATGAGGAACAGTTTCCTTATCCAATGTTCCCCTTTGCCTTCTGTTATCTATAGAGCCCCCTCATTGATCACAGTCCCTGGTCTGTAGCCCTCTTGCCCCGCCCCCCCTCCTCATCTCGTCAGGCTTGGTATAAAAGACGCCCAAGACTGCCCCAAACCCAAACGCCCACTATATACGCCGGATTTTATCTCAGTGTGTTATTGGTTGCAAAAACCTAATCAAAACATCGTTGCTTGATGTTTGATGTTATAGTATTAATCAATCATTTGGCTGTGCTTAAAAGATGAAACGACTTCCTTGTCTCTTGGCGTAAACAATTTTTTTTCTATCATTCGGCCTGCTTCGCTCATAGAAGTAACATTTATTGTCTATATATGCACACTCAAACTTTCTCATCTTTAGCTTAGTGGAAACGTGAAAGGAATTATATAACGCCTTGTACGGATGGCGACTACCAAGTATAACTCTATATGTATTTCTACTGAAAAAGTTACGCCTTCCGCCAAAAAGTTTCCTGTGGCTTTTTGGCTGATCGTTAAAGGCCTTTGGCTATTCCATTACAAATCGGTCGTTCAAGACAGAAAATGCTTTAAATGTAGCGTCCATAAATTGATGAGGAACAGGAAAGAGCGCCTCCGACCAGACGGCCCACCAAGGACCAAGGTTGAAGTGATTGATTCGTTGCTTCTGTCTTACGATAGAAACAACGACAAATGGTTTCGGAAGGAAGAGGCCAAATCGAATCTATTTGTAAATATTCAAGATGGCGATTGTGAGGTCTGTGAGGTCTGTGATACTGAGTGGTGGGATTATTTTGGCAGGACCTGTAGATATACGGAAGAAGACATCGGTGAGTAATGTCAGTTATTCAAATACTGCGACAGGTGATATTGTCTGATAACGTAATGTACTCGTAATTATGTACCATAAAAACATCTCTCTCGAGAGAGAAAAGAAGATCATGGATTTATGGCAAGTACGGTACGTCCGGGGATTGGGTGCACAAAAAAAAGTCACAGAAATGACGAAAACAACTGTGAAAGGATGTTATAGCCTATGGTGTGATGATCTCCCAAACGCCTATATACTAAAACCTGAAACAACAACATTTCTGAAAGGAAGGAATTTGGAAGAAAGAAAGAAAGAAAATAGGACTCGAAGCTTTCCAACTAAATATTTGTATTCAGGTAATATTAGCATGTTAAATGTCTGGGCGACAAGACTTTGATAAACAAATTGATCAATAAGCCCTACTCGTACAATAATCTTCATTTTTTCTTGAAAAATAAATTATCTCGGAAACTCGGAAACTCTTTTAACCAGTAGTGGTAATTTTAGCGCTTATGGTCGGTATTAAACTGTAAATAATTGTTATTGAAATTTTATATAAACTGTTCCTACATGGACAAGCGTATATACACGCTGCCTTTGAAAATCTAACAATACTTCTGCAGTCGTTATACATAACCGTATAATAGCAGTAAGCGGTTCTAGCGTGTCAGTGACACATGGCACCCAGGATTGGTTCATACATTTTGAGCCAACGTATCACAACTGCTAGTCACATTTCTGCACGAAAATAATTGGATGGTTCTAACATGGCTTATGCCTAAAGTTTGTTTTAGTTTACTACTAACAACTTGTTTTTCTAATTGAAAACTTAACAGCTGTACTTCATATCCAGATTATGACGGTGCCCTTTTCTCTAAAGTGACACCATTATGGTTTTAGTAAAGGTAAAGGCCCAGCTCTCTTTCTTGGACCGGGCCAGCATTATTCCATTGGTCGTGAATTATCAAAGGGGCGGGGGGGGGGGAGGGGGTGTTGAGAGACCAGTTCTCATAAAACGGCACCGACCGAGGAGCTAACGACTTCATCGAGTTAGTATTAGAACTTCAAGCATTGAATACATTTCAAGATATTACTAGCTTGAAACGTTGCAAGTTATGAAACATAACCTGAGCCCAACACATTTTCTCCTTGTTGGATTATATAACAGTCATGTCCATCTAAAGTAAAGATCCTTTATTGTAATAAAGAAATATGGGATTGTAATCCCTTGTTCATATCATTGTCTAATAATAACGGTAAGGCAGAACAGAACAGTTCCGTTTATATTTTTGTACAACCATACCACGCAATACACTCTGTACTAGCCTTTACATGAGTTACTGGAAGAATTCACAAACAATGGCATTTTATTTCGTGTCTTCAATATTTTATGGATATAGTAAAAGTTATCAATTATTGATTGCTCTTCTGTTGATATCTTCTGTTTTGAATACTTTCCAAACAATTAACAATACAAACAGATTGAAAATGAAACTGAATTGTATTACTTTTAGGTCAGTAGGTTATATTCACCAGAGAGCACAATAAACAGAAAACTGAGTTACCATCAAGCACGACAAAAGCTCCCGATTTCTTCAAGCCTCTGTTATATAACCTGGCTATGTATGAGGATGCGGGAAGAGGGGCGGGGGAGGGGGGGGGGGCACTCCCCGCAAAAAATGACACGTGAAATGGTGAATATATAGATTATATTTTCATTTATACATATATATATATATATATATACATAAACATATACATATATATATATATATATATATATATATATATGTGTGTGTGTGTATGTATATAATATATATAATGAATTTACTGAAGTTAAAAAACATTGAAGCTCTTAAAGTGACCACCAAAAATGGTATTGGTTTCAGTGTCAAACACTGTTAACATTCTATACCTAATTGAAAAGTATAAAAGGAAGGTTTCATATATTCCATTGGCACTGTGACATCATATAGATTCACAAGATGAGAGCACCAAGCACGAGTTTTTAACGAACTATAATATCTCCCAAAGGGAGCATCCTTAATAAATCAAATAAACAAAAGAATGATGATAATTAGAGGGTTGCAAACCTTTAATTCTGACGTCATCGTCTTTGAAACGGACAATAGTTGGCGTTTTTTAATATCTAACCGGTAAAACAATATTGTTTTCAGGAAAGCAAAACAAATTTCGTTAATTGTTTGTTTTTTCTGTAAGTAAATAGGTTATATATATATAGCCTATATATATATATATATATATATATATATATATATATATATATATATATATATGTATCCTGGGTAATCTGTCTGACCATAATAAGAAAGCTTGAAGGGAGTCGCATTGATCCTTCAAGTACGTTCACACTGTCATGGTCTCGGGGATATGGCTTTTCTTTCCGGGTTCAAGCACTTTGAGCAGTCTGGGGGCTTACGATACACTAACGTGATTTCAATCACTCTTTTTACACGTGACGAATATTTATATATATATATATATATATATATATATTTATATATATATATATATAAATATATATACATATATATATATATATATATATATATATATATATACATTGGTATATTTGTTTACTTCAACGCATGATAGCTGGGACTTAGGTTTACCTCGGGGATAGGTTTACCTGACACCAGGTAAACCTAAGTCTAGGGTCTTCTTGTTCAATCAATTTCACTTCCTTTGAGGAATGATTATTTCGAGTTAAGAGAAAACCTCATAAACTTTTCATTTCCGAAGTTACACAAAAAAAATCGTTCATTTAAAGGGTAAAATTTCCCCTCAAAATTGGAGGTAATTCCGAAGGGTATATAACAGAATTACGAACATGGTACATATGTTGATCCCAACTTTACACCTCGATTTTGACCAAATGCGGCTATATATAGTTCCGAAACTTAAAGGTTCCTCTAATTACACTGAAATCTTCGTAATTGTACTTTTTCTTCCATTAATTTGGGATATTTAAGAAAATAAGACTTTCTATTTTAACTGGCAAATTTACACGTAACGAAACAACGCCCCCACACATAAGCAGTTCTTTCTATGTTCGGTGGCAGGGCAGTCGATCGGATCGTATCGTTGCTATCCCAATAGCCTACATTCAACGTTACTTTATGAGGCCTAGCCATGTACAGTAGTCTACAAAGGAAAGTACCGCAGGTTACCGTAAACGTTGCCCATTTGAAGTTGGCTTTTGGACTTTGGTGCAGTATATGCATTGTAAGTAAATTCCTTAAAAGTGTTCCGGATATATTAATAACATTTAGAGTAAATACCTTCATGCTGAACACAATTAAATTAAGACCATGGTTAGAGTTAGAGTAGACTAGCCTAGGCCTAACGTTAGCCCTAAATTGGACCTATCAGTATTACTGGCTATGGTAAATCACAGCTGCCTGCTACTGCCTTTGCTGATACTCGGAATATAAATGTGATACATAAATTAAAGTATATACTTGTAACAGACTGGTCAACCTACACATTTTGCAGCCTGGTGATCTTCCAGATCTTTGAAAGTAAAGGCTTAATAATTGACGCACCTCCAAATATTACTAGGCCTACTAGTACTAGGCTACTATTACTATATATACTAGCCTACTACTACTGTAGCTAGTACTAGCAACTATACAGCAGGCAACCATAACTTTTTGCAGCCAAGCAGAGTTAAATATTTCATGAGTTTGAATCCATTTCAGGTATTTGCTGATCAAATTGTTTCTGTGCATGTTTTGGGGCATTTGGAAATCTTACTCCCTAAAAATAACCAAAATTACCTCAATATAATACCACTAATCTCTGGGACCTGACCTTTCTGAAGTTAGAGGCTCAGAGCATAGCAAACAGCATCCAAAGATACTTAGGCCTTCACTACAGTAAGCTCATCGACAGATGTGTCAATTTAGGAGTATGAAAGAACTTGCATTCGTGCGATGCAATTTTGAACCATTTCATGAAATATAAATCTTTGGGTATGTCTCAATCTCTCTGACATAAAATAAGGCAGTCAGAAAGTCACAACTCCACAAAAACAGATACACAAGCAAACGGAACACTACAGTAAAAGAAAGGGCCTGACAGATTCCATAAACGAGTTACAAAAGTAAAAAATGTGAAAACGTTTGCCGTCTCAGTACAATATTCATCCCCACAATATTCTCTATATGTGTTAGTGTGCATCACTAAGCCCTGTGCGTACAGTAGTAGTGGTGTGTCATTGGTTCTGATTCAGAGAACTAAGTCACACAGGGCCTCAGTGTAGCAGTGTACAACAATTTTTTGTACTGTAACATGAGTTTTTTCCCCCTGCACCTATGGGATGAATCATGGCTGAAGGTAAACAATTGAGTATTCATTTTAGAATAACAACGCAATCATGGCTAAGTAATTTAGGCATTTTGATATTAACGTTATGATGTGGGTAGTGTTAATAGTGCTGAAGTAATAGCTTGATCAAAAGTATTCCTCAAAGTCCCACAATGCCTTCACAGGGTGACCTACTGTACAGTCACTTGAGCACTTAGGAGTTTTTGCAAAAAGAGCAAATTCCTTGTCCAAAATTGCTAGGTTTGATCCAGTTTTACGGAGTCCCATAACAAAAAAACACAGTCTGTGATATATCAATGGAAAAGTGTAAAGATTCAATGTAACATATTTGAAAGGATTAGAGTATGTTGAAAAACCACCAGCTATGCATTTTAAGGAAATAAACAGTACCTCATTGAACCTTGCATTGTGTTCACACTAATGAGTTATGAAATTGTTATCAGTGTCTTCATCATTAAAAGCTATTAATTAGGTTGATCAATGGTCTCACATATTAGTGCAATCACAGAGGTTAAATTTCAATCAGGTTATAATGCCAAGGGAATCCAGACCTACTTCATAAAAAATATAAAAAATTCATGGCTACTATATAAATCATTCATGATAAAAACCAGCATACATACAGTATGTGCAACTAAAGTAGTTTCATATTGGGTATCATGTCCAAATAAAAGCTCTTGATTGTATTCAGTTTTCATACTTTTAAAAATGACCATCTGTGTGCAGTAATTTGGTGTTAGTAAGTAACATGAAAATGCACAAGACTAATGTTCAACAGGCACTAGATAGTTCTCATGTCCATAGCACAAACCAGGGAGTTGTTCCATTACAACTCCCTGCACGAACAGGCTATTATGATCAGAGTCATGGAACAAATAAAACTCCCTTGTATGATGTTAGAACTGTACTGTGTGACAAAACACTTATATGCATACATGTGGTAACATGTTGCTATGATCCGATACTAGCTGGTTGGGTGTATAAATAGATCACCATTATGCAAACTGCACTGCACATGGTTTCCATTATGTAATAAGTTTCATTCTATGAATTTGTCAATCTGACATGTATGCTACTGTATATGTGTAGGCTGCATGTACAACTTATTGTATCTTAATAATATACAGCAAAAAACTATTGAGAACTGTGATAAACAACATTTTCAAAGTGACAGTTGGGGGTCTAAAAAGACCACTGAAAGCCTTCTGTAGCGATATAACATGATACTAAACATTATATATCTCTGCAAGCTAGTGTACCCTGCTTTGAGACCCATGGCTTAAATAAGGTTTTCACAAGTTTGCCCTGTTGACCCAACCACTGGCCTAGACATACCAATAAATAGATCTATCCATGCTTCAAATTGAGTTTTCACAATTTGACCATTTTTACCTAAATTACCTTTGACCTTCACCAAAAACAATAGGCTTCTTGTACTTGTGATGCATCTATACATACATACTGTACCAACTATGAGATCTGTCCAATAAAGCTTACTGTCATGAGAAACTGTGTTTACAAGCTAGGATCACAAACACAGTACTCCTACCAATGCACACGCACACATATGCCATCGTGAGTGGAAAGTTTCAACATCATTGAAACCAAACATTAAAAATGAACTCAGTCATAATGCCAAAGTCTGTGTACACGAGTAGTCCTGAGCTTAAACCCCAAATGATACGTTGAGGGACTAAATGTACCGGTATACATAGTCTAGGGTGCATGCAATTTTTTAGTATATGAACTGCATGCGGGATGAGGCATTGAACCATGCATGAATACTCAGTCAATCTCTTGAAGTGATTGCATGCTACATTCCTGGGTACAACTTACATACCAAATAATAGATCAATATTCAAACTTAGTAGAGTGGCATTTTTCTCAATTGTTGCATATGCAGTTTCCATGAAAAAAGTGATAGCTAAATTAACTAAACTGACATGAATATTGGACAACATGTACACTAAGTATTGACATCAAATAGGGAACTGCACTGTCAAGACTTCCACTTGCAATTTATGAACAATTATCTGGACTTATTTATGTTCATTCTCTTGTCAGAAAAGATGGCTCAAATTTGGCACAATTTGAGGAATGCATGAATGCAGAATGAGAACACCACAGCAGATATGCTCCACTTTATTGCAAGAAGTACAGGGCTGCAATTTCAAGGTCGACACAGGATATCAAAATACTGTAACTTTGAGCTGCTGGTTCATGCTGACCATGGGATGCAGAGAGAAATGGCTTATATGGAAATAAGGAGCTCCCACAAGCATATATTGCAAACATCCCAGTTGTCTCTAATATTCAGTAAGTATTGACTGTGAGATATATTTTAAATCCCTGTGACCTGAAGTTAGTTTTCTAAAGTCTTCCCTTTAATATCCTCTAAGTCTGATCAACACACACTATATATACATAATATAAATTTACTGTACTAAGTTTCAACATGAACAAAGATGATGAAAATTTGCTGTTTATTTTCAAAAACTGTAAACGATCTAAGGCAACGGCTAACAAAGTAATGTAAGAAAGACTTTCCACTTCCCACCAAGTCCACTGCCAAACCTTTTGGTTTACTTTGCTACTTCCACCATCATAGAATGTTATCCGAATTGAAATGACTTTATGTGTAGTCTTTGAAAACCAAATGTACTGTAAATCTGCCATCTGGCAGGCTGGAATGAATTGTAGGTAGGATTGTGAAGCAAAGACTTGAGGTGTTAACACACCATCACATTTTAACCTTGATTATGATGTGTTTATTTGTACCTTTTGCAACAATGTCAATATCAAAATGTGAGGCTTTAAAAAAATATTTACATGGAATGTACTTCAGTGAAACTTTGACATATGATTGAAATGTTGTTTTGGTTCATTGTAGGTTAACGAGAGCTGATGGAATTTCTCCACAAGAGAAGGAAGTACTGTCATCAATAAAATCTGCAGACAGAAGAATATTTTTACTGAAGATCAAAATTTTCAATGAAAGGAAAGGCTTTCGATTAAAATTGGACAAACAACTTCTGTAGATATAATGAGGACTAGATTTATATGTCATTGCTTGGAGCAAGGTACGGTGCATTCTATGAGTTTGAATTTTTCTTTTTAGTTTCTGGACAGGTATATGACATGCAGCATACAAATTAAAATTTGTTAATGAATTTTCTTCCTTTACAGCATCATAAAATTCATTATTAATAATCCATTTATACAAATTCTTATGTTGCTGTATTTGAGAATAATTTTCGTTAGTAAAACAAAGATTTTAATCATATTCATTGCATTAACTATTATTCATGTAACTTCCTTACTTCACTGTATCAAATAAAACATTGTTTCACCAATCCATTATTCCAGTTGTTATACTGCTGGGAGGGGAGACCCCAAGGTCTTTTAATACTTCAGTTACCCAATTAATGCTAACTAGATGCTCAATAATGCTTCCCACAATGGGGATGTTGAGTCTAGCAAACCTTAAGTCTAGTGGACCCTCAATGTAATGGGCATCCTCCCCCCCCCCCATGTTGGTACTGCATGTGGTATACTTTTGTTAGTGAAACTAAGAGTTTCATCCTAGTCATTACATTGAGGGATGCTCTTTATTAAACTCCTTTACTTCACTGCGTATTGGTAATCAACTATTCTAGTTGTAATGTTGCTAGTACTGTATTTGAGAATCTTTTTGTTAGTGAAACGAAGAGTTTAATGCTATCCATTACATTTAGGAGTACTCTCTAAGTGTCTACCTTCACAACATCATATCATAAATTATTAACAATCCATTATCTCTTTATATTTATGGCAGAGCTGTAGTCGAGTCCAATTACCCAGAGCCCGATCCAAGTCCGAGTCCATCTTGTCTGAGCCAAATACAAGACCCCTCAAGTCCGAGCCGACTCCAGATACCAAAGATCACCTTTGGTAAAAATTCTTGAACTGTTATGATAATTATGCACCCAGGAGGAAATTTACCTCATGCTATAATTTTTTCGGACCAGATAAGTGACAGCAAGCTCTTCCTGGTTCATAAATGTTATAAAACTACTGGGAGGGGAGACACCAAGGTCCTTCAATACTTCAGTTACCCAATAAATGCTAACTAGACGCTCAATAATGCTTCCCACAATGGGGGTGTTGGGTCTAGCAAGTCTAGTGGACCCTCAATATAATGGGCATCCCTCTTGTTGGTACTGCATGTGGTATCCTTTTGTTAGTGAAACTAAGAGTTTTATCCTAGTCATTACATTGAGGGATGCTCTTTATTAAACTCCCTTTCTTCACTGCATCGTATTGGTGATCCATTATTTTAGCTGTAATGTTGCTAGTACTGTATTTGAGAATCCTTTTGTTAGTGAAACGAAGAGTTTAATGCTATCCATTACCATGGGCGGCGATCCGTACTTCCGAGTGGGGGGGATATGACCTTGTTGACTATCTAAGCGTAGCGCCACCATGAGTTGGCGCGAAGCGTACAAGAAAATTTTGGGATTTACAGACCCTCTAGATGGCCGGAAACGGCACTTGCCGAGGTTTCCAAGCGGCATATACCCAACTTTAAAATAGGGATTTCATGTCCGAAATATCTCATAATCAGGATCCAAAATACTTTTTTTTTTTAATTTCGGGTGTTATTTTGGGAAAATTGCCCCTGTCAATCTTGTTTCAGGCCCTACGTTAGAATGTTCGAGAGCTCTTTATATTATTCGATGAAGAAAATGGCCTCATGCAGGCTATTATAGGCCTATACACATGCAATACACAATTACACATAGTTACATTCCTAGGTACCGATTGCTAGGGCATCCAGGTGAAACGTACGTGTATTAACAGGGGCGTCGGAAGCTATTTGGGATTGGTACGGAAGATCAGAGTGTGGCCATCTACCATAATCATCGGGGGGGGGTGGGGGACGTTTGGAAGGTTAAACTACGCTACGCGCCACCATTGGTTGGCGCGTAGCGTAATGGAGAAAATTTTGAAAAAATGCCTCCCAGATTGCAGGAAATGGCACTTCCCGAGCTTTTCTTCTGTGCATTCTCCCTTGTCTGTTTTTGTACCCGATTAATCTTCTGAAACACATTTTGAAGTATGTTTTCATTTTGGTTCTTTATTTTTTGCCTTTTTTTCTTCTTAGTGCTACTTTTTCTCCTTTTTTTTTGCGCCGTGAATATTGGTCCGGCGAACCGCTCCGACGCCCCTAATTAAGCATTACCCTGGTAACATGAGATTCTCAGCTGTTCGAGGGAACATGTACGTGTGTAGGCCTACTATAGGGCCTATATGAATACTATGAGGGTGCATATATGTACTATATCAATACCGTGGGCGCAATAATACATTTTGTTGTTATAGGGCCAATGAAGCCTACAGTCAACTATTCTTGCTTTATAAAGACGGTTTATTTGAAAAGATCGCACTGCGTTTATGGTATAGGCGAGAAATGAAGCTAAAAAGAGCCGTACATTCACGATGATGCATAAATGAAGGCATGAAAATATTCTTATTCCTGGCATTTGGTGGGGGGGATATGGTGTGTTACATCCCCTCCACCCATTTTCATGGGGGGGATATATCCCCCCCATCCCCCCCAGGATCGCCGCCCATGTCCATTACATTTAGGAGTTAACTTTCTAAGTCTCTACCTTCTCAACATCATATAATAAATTATTAACAATCCATTATCTTTTTATATTTATGGCAGAGCTGTAGTCGAGTCCAATTAGCCAGATTCTGAGCCAAGTCCGACCCCACTTCGTATGAGCCAAATCCAAGACCTTTCAAGTCCGAGCCGACTCCAGATATTCAAATATGATCACCTTTGGTAAAAATTCTTGAACTGTTATGATAATTATGCACCCAGGAGGAAATTTACCTCATGCTATAATTTTTTCGGACCAGATAAGTGGCAGCAAGCTTTTCCTGGTTCATAAATGTTCAGCCCGGGCGCTCAACTTTCAAACCATGCAGGGAGAGGCAAAATCATATTCAAACCACAACCACCGCCAGGTTAGAACCTGCTTGTGAGAACCCTGCTCTACTAAAAGTGAAATTCTAGTTACATTTAGGATTGCTCATTAAGATTTTCAAATCATCATCATTGTCATGGTTGCTACTTTTTCTGATGTCATCATCATTTGTGAATTATTGTGATTGTTGCCATGTTACATTTGCCAGTATCAATTTTGCTTATTGTTCTCTCAAAATTGCAGAGTAGAAGGAAGAAATGTTAGCTAACAGTTATTATACCATATGTTCTTGGTCTCTAAATTGTTTACGCTGAGGTCAGTATGAACAGAAGTGTTTATAATAGTTTTCCTTTCTGTTAAAGTATTTTCTGAATCATTTCATTAATTTTATATTTATACTGGAATTTTCAGTAGGTGTTGGCCTCATTGAGGGTCAAGGCTACTCAAGGTCAGTAGAGTAACATAGAGCATCTAACTCAACAAGGAAAAGTTGGTAGTCATATGTAGTGCATATAGGTTTCTGACATTGAGTACTATTCTATAAACAGTATAGCAGAAGCCCATGTGAGATAACTAGATATCTGAATCTGAAAGCCATGTTAACATGATAGTTCAATATTGGAATGATGAATGGAAGTTTGTATGAAGGTGTATCATGTGCTGAGCTCTTAGCCAAGTCAAAGGTTATTTGAGGCCAATATAGGTAAAATCTGAAAACCTTCATGATCCCATACTATCTAGTATCTGACTAGTAGCTGCTTTAATAGCTGAATCTTAGGGCAATTAATATATTTATCAGAACAAGTAATGTACCTCAAAAGACTTCTTAAGCTCTTTTGAGCCCCATTCAATATTTCAGTGTATTAACTTCATCATTCTTTTAACAAATTTACTCCAAATTACTAGTTTCATGTTCTGGCAATGAACCTTTGTCATATCATGTTGCATGAGTGCTGTAACTGGTTTACAAGCTTGCAAAAGTCTTAAAAGGAGGATAGGGTGTTGGGACAAATAGTTCAAAATAATATTAACAAAATTGTACCATATTTTGCTTTTCTTTTTTCCCATATGTTGCCACTGCTTGAATAAGACTAGTTGATAGGACTTTTTGTGAGCTCCACCTTTGACAACAAGGTACAGTAGACTTCAACTGCATCTTGTTGGCAACATCCTAGGAAAGTTTCAATAAACACAGATGTTTCTATAAATGAGGAATCTGATGAACATTCCAATACTGCAAGTCTTTATTGGACATTTCAGCAGGAGGCAATAACCAATTCTGCTATCGTTACATACTGTAGGTCCTTCATAAAATGCCACTTAAAGAACTGTATTACTTCCTTGGAAGGTGAATTTTATTGTCAAATACAACATCTGTCAAATATTTAGTTTCCCAACCTGTCCAACACCTCCCCCCCCCCACCCCTCCATTTATCCCGAGTAGTTTACAGAAACTGGGACAGAACATTTTTTGTGGGAAACAAGGTTAAATAATGTTGTTTGAGGTATTGAGCATTTATCTATATGTCCCTTTCGAAACTAGATAGGAGGAAGTAGCAAACAATGCAAGGAAAACATGAAGTTCAAGTGGATGCTTTAATTGCTTTTACCCAAAACATTGCTATATTCATTGATAAATATAATCCACTTCAAATTCAGTACCGTTATACAACATGCAAAAGAGTTATGATATTGATGTACTTTCTGAATTTAGACCATTGCAGGTGAACAAGTTTAACATTGGTTTTTAATTTGACTGTATGTAGAAAACACCCGTTACATAATGAACCTCAGATACAATGTCGTGCAAATGCATATTACTGCTAGGAGCTGTTTAACAAACAGTGAAAGAAAAATTTATTACTCGACTATCAAAAGATTCGCAGAACTCCACTCCTTCAACAATATTTACAGTGGTGCAGACTTCAAAGCAGTGCAAGGGCAACAACTGTCTATCTCTTTAAGAAATTTCCAAGTGCTTTCATTTCTAGCATTTGCATATGTTCAAAAGAAAAATGACAAATTAAAAGATGTGGTCTTTTCAACATGTTACCACATCTCCCCCCCCCCCCTCTCTCCCCCATCAAAAAAGTATTGCATGTACAGCAGTGCAAGGGCAACAACTGTCTATCTCTTTAAGAAATTTCCAAGTGCTTTCATTTCTAGCATTTGCATATGTTCAAAAGAAAAATGACAAATTAAAAGATGTGGTCTTTTCAACATGTTACCACATCTCCCCCCCCCCTCTCTCCCCCATCAAAAAAGTATTGCATGTACAGCAGTAACCCTTTTTGTACATGTGCAATACTGTATATGAGGCAGGGCCTTAATCATGACTTGACCAAGCCCTTTATCCATTTGAATAGCACAAGTTATGTCAGTGGTATTCACATCAATGCCTCATTGAAAATGTGCCTCATGGTGAATTTTCTAGCTGATAGCATGAATGTGAATGAGCTGAAGTTGTTGAAGTTGCTTTGTTTATATATTTCTGAAAGTAACATGAAATTTCATATTGATTTTTAATGAAAATATTTGCATTTATCGGTAATAAACAGAAAGAAGACATAATGATTTCTGCTAAAGTGTCTTATCTCTGCCTCTTTTGTTACAAATTTGTTCATTGGTTGGTCCTTGTACTTCGAACATATTGCTCCCTAACTCAGCAAACCCATATTCGATCTGAAGATGCTAATTCAGACAGCTTACTGTTCTAGCAAGTTCTCGACCAATTATATTGATGAATTTGCATCTGGATGAATTTGCACTGGATGAATTTGAATCATGCCAACTATGTAAGGAGCCATTTCTTTAAACCTTGCAAGACTGTGCGGAAAATATATCATTCATTGGTCTGCATGGTATCGAATCTCCATGATGACCACTCATGAACGACCCTTCGACCGCGGACCGGCAGTAGGCTATAGTTGCTGAAAAACCTGACGTGACATAGCGCATAGGCCGAGATATGTCATGATATTTCAAAGCAACTTACCAGATTGTCTTTTTTCTTCTATTTCTCTAAACAATTTGATGACCATATCAAGACATGGGGATCTCAAAATAAAGGATGCTGTGAAACTTTAGAGCAGCTTACAAGGCCTGGGAAGTGTTATTTCCAACGATCTAGGAGGTCTTTATAGCTGAAAATTTCCCGTATGCTGAGCGCCAACCCATATGGTGGCACTCCACTCAGGTAGTAACAAGACGCCCTCCCAGGAATTGTTCAAGCCCCCCCCCAAGCGCCCACCCCCTCCACTGGAACAATCCTGGCTACGTCACTGCATGTACCACAGGTTTATCTGATATCAAAGTGAAAGCGGCTTTCCACAAGAATAAAGAAAGCATATCTACATTTTTGTGTAACACCTACACAACTCAATCCCCACGCAAACAAGACTACCTACGTATAGTTTTCATTGAGGATTCCAATAATTCCTGCAATTTCCTACCAATAACATATGGAAAGTCACTCCTGTTATCGTGGCGGAGCTAGGGGTATTGGTAAGAGGGGGTGAGAATGGTCTGTATGGGCGCTTTCGACTTTATCTAAGCGGAGCGCCACCACAGGTTGGCGCAGAGCGTACAGAAATCATTTGAGTAAAGATACTCCCTATATGGCCGGAAATGACCCTTTCCGGGCCTTGCTAATTTGCAGATAAACGAAGAATAAATAGGTGTCATCGCCAACAAAATGTGACAAATGTCAATAGGTAGATGAGAGCGCCATAAAAAAGTCAATACTCGCGAATAAGTAAAAGAAGTGATCAATAGCTGAAAAGGGCGCCAGCAGTCCATATTAGTCCGTTGAGGGGGGGGGGGGGCCTCCGCCCCCTGACTGTATTGACGCTCCGCCACTGTTGGGAGCTCAGTGTAGGAAGAGAAGGGGGGGGGGGGGAGAGGGAGGGTATTTTTTAACGGTTTGGGTGAGCGTCTGCAATGATTCGTAATGACATGTTATCACAAGCGTTCAACATGCTCAAATAAAAAGAATGAATGAGGAGGAATTCATATCACTTTTCAATCATTGTTTGAAACAAATTGAGCGAATTGATCGCTAGTAATCTTGAAATTGGTTTAATCACGGTCATTGTCATGTTTCTCATATGTACCTTTCTCATATAAAAGAATTCTGTACGTAATGTTATCAGAAATACTTTTAAAATGACACCAAAGAGATTAAAAATTCTTTTCGAATTTGTTAATAATATTGTCTTTTAAGAGACACCGTAGACACGTTGCTCGGTTGGGTTTACTGCAATAGTGGCAAATGGAGACCAATATCCGCACTTAGTGGACCTAATGTTATAGTCGTGCATTGACCTTGAACAGAGGGGCCTACCGTGAAAACGTACGGAAAATTCATCCTTTTATATCTCAGCGAGACAATTCCACTGGATACAATAATACGACTCAAAAGTCCTTAGATGTGGTTATCATAACAATCACAATAAAAGATATGTATGAAAAGCAGAACAAAGATATGATGGAAACTCAAATGTGGACCAAAAAACGATGTCCCTACGGATGCCGTTTAGTGACATTTACATAATTTGTGTGTAGTAGGTTCCGTAGCTCTTTTGTGGAAAAACTTTGTAATATGCTTAAAGTTGGTAGTTCATCCATGCTTTAGAATAATGAGAGACATAGATCATCACGTTCTATGAGGAGGGAGGCTATTTTTAAAAATCTGGGTAATAGGTACTGTAACTCTTTTCTTGGAGAAAGCTTGGAATAGGCGGATAAGGAAGAAAGTTTCGAGTTCCTTCCACGCATTAGATAAATGAGGAACCTAGTTCATCACGCTTTGCGAGGATATCTCATATATTAGGTGTAAGAGAAGCGGTGATTGTAAGGACGGGAAGGGGAGAATGGAGGGGGGTAAATGATGTTACCAGGGGACCTAATAATTTGTCCTAAATGAGATTTAAAAAATTCATTAATGTAAGTAAATTTCATTACTGCCTGCTCTCGCTGATTTCTTTTAACCCTATAGAGCGGAGTGTGTGAGGTGAAGAAGGGTAGGGCAGGATGGGGGAGGGATGATAAATGACGATGTAACCAGGGGCTAATAATTCGTTCAATAAGAGATTTGAAAATATATATATATATATATATATGTAAGTTAATATCATTACTGCCTGCTCCCATTGATTTCTTTCAAACCTAAGTTACGCTTATCGGAAGACTATATGCCGATAATACAATTCTTTAACAAGGAGATGCTTCTAATTTATTAAACTGTGTAACTTTCACTAATCTATTTGGAAAAACATATGCTTTTAAGTTGAAAGACTCAGTAAGGATCAATTAAGTAGAACAAGGATCGTTGCGTGCTGCGTGTAACGATGAAGTTTCCTACATTGGGATGGAAGAGTATCAGGGAGTGTAAGATTGGGTGGGAAGTTAAATGACGGTGTAACTGAGAAATTAAAAAAAAATCTTAGTGATAAAATCATTATTGCTTGCTCTTTGCTGATTTAACATTAGAATAAGTGTCTCTAATCATTAGATATTCCTTTAACATACGAGGTTCGGTTGGGGAAGGGGGGGGGGGTACTAGACGGATTGACGGGGAAGAAGATTGGGAGCCAGTGGCGGAGCTAGGGATATTGGTCAGAGGGGCGAGAAAGGTCTGTACGGGCGCTTTCGAAAGTTATCTAAGCGGAGCGCCACCACAGGTTGGCGCAGAGCGTACAGAAATCTTTTGAGTAAAGATACTCCCTATATCGCCGGAAATGACCCTTAAGGTATAGGTGTCATCGCCAACAAAATGTGACAAATGTCAATAGGTAGATGAGAGCGCAATAAAAAAGTAAATAATCGCGAATAAGTAAAAAGTGTTGAATAGCTGAAAAGGGCGCCAGCTTCCCATTTGAGTCCGCCCCCCCCCCCGCCTGACTGTATGGACGCTCCGCCACTGCCTGTTATGACATTAGAAACAAATACTGATATGAGATGAGTGGTGGTATATACCTACTGGCGACTGATAACAGTATTATAGTGCATGTTATAGCCTTTTGACATCGTATGAATCTAGCAGACAACGTACAGGTACCGTCTGGTACCATTATCCGTTTTGAGTGATATTTAGGGGTTCTAGGACAAAATCCCCCGGACAAAATCCCCCCAGACAATATCCCACTGACCCATACAAAGCCTGCCTGCAACAACCAGCGATGGCCCAGGGGTGACAGTCAAGGCATGGGACATTGCACTGGTTAGGGTACCGTTCAGGGGATTGGTCAGGGTACTAGTGAGGGTACTGGCGAGTGTAACTGTGAGGGCTCCTGTTAGGGTACCTGTGAGGGTACCGGTCAAGGTACTGGTCATGTGACTGGTCAGGGTACCGGTCATCATACTGGTCACTCTACCAGTCAGGGTTCCACTCAGTGTACTGGTTAGGGTACTGGTCAGGGGACTGGTCGGGAGTTCATTGAGGGTAATTGCAAGGCTACCTGTTAGTGTGGCCATGGGACATAGCTCCATGTTGTGACATTTAAGGGACCGGTCAAGGTACTGGTCAAATTACTGTTTATCGTACCAGTACTAGTAAGGGTACGTGTCAGAGTATGTGTCAGGGTGCCTTTCAGGATACCAGTTCGGATACCGGTCGAGGTACCGGCCGGGGTACAGTCCAGGGTACTGGTCAGGGAGGAGCACCGGTGGGGGTAACTGTCAGGCTCACTATTAAGGTACCGGTCGGGGTATGGTCGGAGTACTGGTCCGGGAACCACTGAGAGTACCAATGGAAATACTGGTGAGGGTACCAGATGACGGTACTGGATGACGATACCGGGGACCGGGATGACGCATTTTTGTAAAGAATTGATAGGATTTTTTATAGCTTGGGTGGATTTTGTCCTAGGGGGATTTTGTGCAGGGGGATTTTGGCTCTGGGGGATTTTGTCCTAGGGGGACTTTGTCTGGGGGATTTTGTCCTGTCACCCTATTTAGGTATTAGTATTAGACCAAAACAGTATTAATGTCGGCACAAAACAAACGTTAAAGAAAGCTCAAATGTTGTTTGTCCATCTCTAACATCCCTGGTGGAACCATGGAAATATTTGAAAATTGTCAGCACTGTGGCAAGTCCCCAGACATTTTGATATGTTACCATTATAGTTAACAAATTGGGTAAGCCTGTTCAGGGAATGATGATAAGCAGCCCCTCCACTTTTATGTTTTTGACAAAATACTATACACTCAAAGCCAGATTTTTAAAGCAAAAAAATTATGGCTCAGGAACTAATGGTATACTGGCAGTTTTGAACTAAAATCGACAGTGAATATTACATGAATTTCATCAGAACATAATTTAAGTAATGTATAAATGCATGCGCAGTTGCAACTGTTCACTGTATGTTTATTTTTCTTTCACTCCTCAGAGGAATACTGCTACAAACAGTCAAACAACAAACAATTTTCAATTGATCAGGAATACAACAGAAAGTGTCCCTTTCTGTACACTACTGTACAGTATACTGTGTTGCTGACTCAAAACATAAACAGAGATAGAGGCAGTGAATGAGATTGCTTAAAATTCATCAAAAATTGTTGACGATTTGCTTTTTTAAACTTCTACCCAGAAATCTGGCTTATTACCAAACACATACAGTAGTGGAGATTAGCATGATATTAAAAGACGAGACACAATAAAAATTGTACAATCATATTCAAGCAGTTGATTGTAATTTCAATCCCAGTTTATATTTTCCACAAGATTTATTTCACATAAACCAGGATACTTGCACTATTACATTACCTCAATTTACTGACCTCTCTCATACATGAGAAACATTTTGGGAACTAACTTATACCTCAAGTATTTATCTAGACTTACCAGTATAGGCACATGTATCCAATACCGTAAACAATGCAAATTACCACAATATCATGGAGTTTCCATGCTTGGAGGGACAAAATTATACACAATACAGTGTACCCCTGGATTGCACACTTTCATACCTATAGTTACAAATGTTGTGGTTTTACAGTATGTTTCATTGGGCTGCACTAGGTTTCCATGACATTGGTGCTAGTTGCATGTGCCTTTGCTGTATTCACTCCCCTCAATTTTGAGGGGAAATAATTTAATTTTGTTTAAAGAATAAACTGGTTCTTGGTGTAATAAAAGACCACAAGCTTTCAGTAATTAAGTCAGCCCTAACATTGTAAACTTTTCCCATAGCATAACCCCTGAACCCAACTTGTAGAATTGTCAAACTGTGGTTCAGGAACAATGCAGTGTACCCCTGGAGATTTTGAGGGATAAAAGTTTGAAAGATTTTTATAATAGTAATCTGCTTAACAAATACCCTTAGTCCTGCACAAGTATCTGTGTGGTGGTTGTTGAAAATTACTGTACTATGGCTTGCTGATCTTGCTTGGAATACAAAATTAAAACATCTTAAAACATGAGAAATGCATTTAAGAACAGTTAAAGCAAGGTAAGGCAGCAAAATATCCAGTAACCTCAACACTTTAAGCATCAGGACCACTTCAGTTGTATAACAAGTTCCATGTTCTTGACAAGCAGCTGCAAATGTTCCCTAATACTTACAAAAACATGTAGTGCCACAATGTCACCAAACTAAAATATTTCAAGAAGTACATTGCAAAAGAATGAGTCCATTTATACAGTTAAATATGTAGAAGACTTCCCATGAAGACTGGTATGCATTCTCTTGGTTCTGTCTGCTTGAAGCTTATAATATTAATTTCCTCTATCTTTTATATGGTGTAACAGTGTAACATATCCTGGAACTAGTTAGTTTTCTGTTACTGCTACTACATTACTGTGCCAATCCAACAACTATTCCCAGCAACTTCCTAACTCCATTGAAAGATGTGCTGTGTCCCAGAGGATATACATGAGATGTGTGAATCTACTTCGCGATTTACAGGACATACTTTTGCTTTGCTTGGCATCGGCTTCTATGCAAGCTTTTAATTGATAAGCCCAACAAGGAGCTACTGTATACCACTATGTACAGCATGATGAAAAGCTTGGTTGATGATTGTATTCACCGCACTGTAAACTGTGTGATAATCTTGCCTGGCATTTCTAATTAGAGCATATCCTTTGCTGTATTAGCCTGTAGATCTATCCATCTGTTGGTACAAAAAGAAAAGCTTTCTCTTAAAGATATGCTGATTTGGTCCCAATTATAGCACGCGCAATATAGCTTGGAATGTTTTGCGATTACCGAATAGACCTCACACTCTACAAATGAAGAAAACAATGAACTGCTTTACAAAACTAAATCTCCTGTAATTCAGCCAATATTTTAATCATCTCACAGCCTTTCATATATACTATTTTCACTGTAAATTTCAATTCGTTTATCCATCCCATTTTGGGCCCATTAATTCTTGATTCATCTTGCCTTGTATACAACATTACACATTTTATTTATGCAGCCATGCATTCAATTGGAGCTGAAACAGCTCCCTACCATAGCAAGTGCTTTTAAAAGTTGCAAGTCATTCAAGCTTTACCAATTGTAAAGATTTCAAAATTTAAATATGCATGTACATTTTATGTGGACCTAGCCTGACAATTTGGTGTTGTCTTGCATTGACCTTTAAGATTAAAAACCAGTGAGTGGATATAGCTCTAGTGTAGTTAAATACTATGGAGATAGAGGAAAAGATACCACCACATTAACCAGATCATACAACAGTTTTCATCCCTTCTGATTGTTTCTTACTTCATTCCATAACTTTGGAATAAATTACCTCAGATGTTACTCGTATTTGCGATAATAGAGTCCTATGGTATCAAGTTTATGCGATGTCAAACCTACAGAATATTAACTTACTTTTTGGTTAATTCAGAAAATATCTTCCATTTTGCTGTCAATGATGCAGTAGGTCATCACATCAGTCTGTCCCAGACGGCATCTGTGCTCTAGCTATGATTGCTGTCGTTCCAACATTGACTTTTTCACTGCATGGCAGCTACATCGTACAGTGTTATTCCCTTGGATAGTGGGCTGTTGTCATTCATCTTGAGATTGAGAATGTTGATCATCAAATTTGTCTGAGAAAACATTAACAGTGCCAATCAAATAAATATCAAATGGTCAGAGTGTAGATGTGCATTATTTCAATTTTTATTGTACACTTCTCTCCAATATATTTTGGGCCAATACAGAGCTCAGATCTTAAACACTGAATATTGCACATTTAGTCAACTTGGTATTACTTATGGATCTAAATAGACTTAACAAAATGACTTACAGTATATGCAAGGGAGGGGATAGAAGGCTTTATCAAATTTTTGTGTTACAGTATATAGATTTTTGGAGGATGGTAACTTTTAATTAGGTGCACTCAGCTTTTGTAATAGTTACATTATGGAAATGTACTGACTCAATAACCTGTTGGATGCATGGCATTGTTATTTTGTACAAATTTTGGCTAGTTATAAATAAGACACTTGAAACACAATGCATCACTTGAGAGACTTAGATTAAAGGTATTCTGCATTGGCCCAAATTTTATGCTGGATTTTCTAGTATTATATCCTTTAACTGTTTTTATTGATACCCTCACTGGGATATTCAGACATCTTACAGTACAGTGGTGTCTATAATGTCTGAGAATATTTTGGAGAGTAAAGACTTCCAAGAACTTTTTGAAAAGTTCTAGCAATTATAGCATCTTTTATTCAATACAGGCTACTTGTAAGTTACATTTGCATGGTGACTTCAGTCTATAATAATCTAGGCATAGCTACTGTACAGTATAGTAAAGGCTTCATAATTGACGCACCCCCGTAATTGACGCACCTTAAATTATTACTAGCAACGATACAGCAGGCCACCTAAACTTTTTTGCAGCCAAACAGAATTACATATTTCATGAGTTTGAATCCATTTGAGGTATTTGCTGACCAAATTGTGGTATTTTTTAAGCTTTTAACACCCTCCCCCCAGTTTTGCACATTTTTTGGCGGTTTGGAAATCTTACACCCTTAAAATACCCAACATTACCTCAATATGAGAACACTACTCTCTGGAACATGACCTGTCAGAGCTTAGAGGCTCAGAGCATAGCAAACAGCATCTAAAGTCAATGGATGTATACCAAGGCCTACACTACAGTTAGCTTATCGACGAATGTGTCAATTTAGGGGTATGAAAGAACTTGACACGGCAGACATTTTGTGGTCAAATTCTGCTCAATTGTACGGTGCATAAGCACAGAACCTTAAATATTTTGAGATTAGAACATTTCTGAGGAACTACACATATGAAAAACACATACAGTTGAGTAATTTGGATTTTTCCTTGATAGATATCATTGATCAAATCCTTAAAGGAATTGTCTGGTGGAAGATTTTGATACTTTGTCTTTGTAGTTATTATTTTTCTCTTTCTAACCATGTAAAAATTGTCCCCATTCGACGTTTTCTTCTTGTAGAAATCTGGTTTTCAAATTCACCAGTTTCTCACCAAAAGTACCGTTTGTTCGAACGCTTCAATATGGTGATTGACGTAGTGCTTGCAGATAGGCAAAACAGGCGACTTGAAGTTAGCACTCCCAATTCCGCAGCAAATAAACTCACGTGTAAGCACATTGGATTGCCTCATATATATAACGTACATACTCGCGAACGTATATACTACGGTGCTCAGTTGGTGTACTTGTATAGCGTTACACATAGTACACTCACACTCAAACCACAGTTCATTAACTGTTCTTCGAAATCGCTGAAATAAAATTCACGGATCAAATTAACAGTAAAAGGAAACTTGTAAAGTATTCGTTAAACCGAAAGATTAACTTGGCGGAATCGATGTCATCGCAGAACTGTCCGATTGTAAACGTTAGAGTATCCTATACACGCGAACATTCTTCGCGCTGGAGCTGGATACCGCGATGTATAAACAACGAAGAGCCTGCTGTTAAAACTTATCTTGTGTTACACAAAGACCACGAAACCACCGATCTACTACATATATGGCGGCTTAAGGAGTTTTTTAAATCATGTCTAATTTATAAGAAATTTCACCGGAAATTATTATAGAAATTGATCGAATCGTTGTCAGAGCAGAATGTAGCACTGAGAAGCTTAGGCTTCGCAGAACTGTCCGATTGTCAACGTTTGAGTATAGCCTACATGCGAACATTTTTCGCGTTGGAGCTGGATAGCGCGATGTATAGCCCGAACAACTCAGAGTCTGCTGTTAAAATTTACCTTGTGTTACACAAAGACCACGGAACCAACGATCAAGTACATGGCGGCTTAAGGAGTTTTTGAAAACATATCTAATTTTTAAGAAATTTCACCGGAAATTAAGGAAGAAATTTATCTGTATACAAACGCTGTTTTTGTTGTGATTACCGTATAGGTACTGTGCGGAGGGTGGGTTATGACGCAATCTGCTATGGCAGAGCTGACGTCACGTATTGTACTGTTCAAATCATATTTGAAATGTCTATCGATAACGATTAAAAAATCGTTTCTCTGTCAAACGCAACATTAGCGTTCTCATACTTTGACAACATGTTTGGAAAATTATTTACTACTTTTTAAGGTAACTTCTTTGGGCCACCAGACAATCCTTTTAAGTGCGTCAATTATAAGCCCACCATGCTACAGTATCTTGGTCATGATTAGGGCAATGTACAGTAACATAATTGTCCAGCAAAATCTAAGGCCATATATGATACATACATGCACAGTAGGCTAAGAAGTTAAGCTGACCTACTTGAAATCTAATTTCTCTGGCAGTTGGTATTAATTTGTAGCTCAAACTACAGACCAGTTTACCCTTGACCCAATGCTAAGGTAGTGTTAGGACTTGGACTATGGCCCTAGGCTACAGCCGAACGTAGGCTAGGCCTTACAAGTTTTAGGCTAGAAGCTAGTCTAGACTATAGTATTGAAATATGGGTATGAACAAATAACGTGAAGCTGTATGCAACAACGTTACAATATCAACGTTATTAATATCACCAAACTTTATTGACTAATCTCATGGACCTTACCTGAAGTTGTTGGTGAGACGTTTTCGTTTTAACGGTACTTTTTTAAGAAAAAGTCAACAAGGAAAGAACCTGGGCACGAAAACCAAACTACCCGGCGAACGACTGACCCGATCTCAAGCCCAGTCCCCTTGCATCGAGAGGAAACAGATACTACACATCATCTTATATTAGCCGAAACTGTTATTGGGTTGCATGCAATGCAGCCGACGGGTATGCTTTAGCGTTGGCCATGGCGTATACAGTGTACACAGTGTAGAGCGTATACACTGAATACAGGCTACTGCCGCTGTCAAGAAAACTACGGATGCCTGTACGTCAGGTCAACTTATATACCAACTGGGGGATATACTTTGAGAGCAAGACTTAGGTTTACCGTAAGGGTTTGACCAATTGGATTTTTCCTTGCCAAATGACCCAAAAAGTAGGTAGCAACTTATAACGACTGATATGCAGTCCTAGTACCATAAGGTATACTGATGTAAAATTTCAAGTTGATCCAATCATTTCACCTCAGGTAAACCTAAGCACCAACTTGGAGAAGTAAACGTAAATACCAATCCAGTGCTATATATATATATATATATATATATATATATATATATATATATATATATATATATAACAACGTGAAGAATACCAACCAGAATAAATAGAAAATGTGCATAAAACGATAAAAGGAGGCTAAAATAAAGTTTAAAAAAAACAATCATTCCTGTTTATATTTGATTAGAACGATTCGTACAATAAAAAACTATAATTACACATATACAATACAGAAATATAAAAAAAGGATCCTGGTGTAAATCTCCCAAGTTACGTTAAACTCGAGCGAAAGCAATAATTTTTTGGCTAAAAATAAGGATATGCATATTTGTGTTTCGGTTGTTTTTGTTCTGATCTCATTATTACTCATATGTTGACAGAAACGCATAAGAGTCAAATTATATCAATTAACCCACGTGAAAATGAGGTTTAAATAAGTCCAGAATTATGCCTAGCTAACCACCGACGCAATGTTAGAGCAAACATAAACATAAAGAATGTATACACCACTAGCATGCATGCATGGACAAAATCCGAATTTGTATCAAAAGTTCTCAGTTAGATGCCTCTTACATCAAACCCATCGTTTAGCTGAAACAAAATGTGTTGCATACTAGTGTGTATAATAACCTGAGGGATGGGGGGGGGTGGAGGGGTGAAATGCACGTGGTAACACAATGCCATGAATTGATTTACCATTTCGGGGGTCGCATGGTAAAGAAAAAAAGTATATATGTGTATATTATTGTTATCGCAAACAGGAAGCCGATCGATATCAAACTTTGGCTAGTGGATGTATAGCCTATACCTGGGTATTGGACTTCTAGCCACCGTGAGTGATGACGTCATAACGTCCGCCGTCAAAGCTCAAATAGCCACATCGTGCGATGAGATATGCAAGGCTAGAAGGATTGCAAATCATATTCATATTACTATTATCTTAAAGCAGTTATTTGGGTTGGTTTTGAAACTTTCCCGAAACCATTTGTTATTATAAGATCGCACTCACAATGTAGTTCTATACTAAATGAAGAAACCTAAAATGTTTGAAAATCTATGACATTAATTTGTAATGTGCTTTTCTGGCGAGGATAGGCTGAGAATCCAAAGTAGTATCACTAAATTATTCGCTGTTGTGTTGGTACGGTGGGAAATTTATGGTCGTCTAACGTTGCATCATTTCCAAGCTTCTTAGTGGAATGTTGCTCGTGGAGTGTTAGCTCAGTGGTTAACGCCGGTGCCTTCCAATCATAAGGTCCCCGGTTCGAGTGACTCCAAGATTAATGTATGTCGTCCAGTTACAGAGTTGTTGACAATTGACAATTCATAATCACGGACGTTAAATATGAAAGTAAGAGACTGATTTCGGTCAGCTTGCGGCTTTGATAAGCCAACGAGGCTTCTTCGCGAGCTCCTGCTTGCAGGGAGGGTCTAAAATAAAAATAAAACAAAAAGGTGCAAGCGGTTATACGTTTGGATTCTCTCAACAGGTGTCACGCGATGGAACCATAAAGGAAGCGGTCTTCTCTCCATGGGGATGATAACCATTTTTCTCTCAGCAAGTTTCTACGACAACATTTTGAACATGGAAAAAATGTGGGGTCATTCTGAAGAAATCATCAACTTAATCAATAAACTGTGTTTGCTGACGCTTCTTGCGTCATACTTTTTGGTGGCGCTGTTATCAAAACTTCGAAGTCATATGAAAGGGGATGTTCCTTGCCTTGCGTGGGCGACAACTTGGAACGTGAGATATCTCATTAAAAGAGCTCAACTTTTGGATTTACCTAGTAAAGGTTAGTTTATTTCCATTGTCTACAAAAAAAGAAAGAAAGATTTCTCAGATATACAGAAAAGTCAATAAAGGTTTTTTCTTCTTTTCGTACACGCAATTAAAGTATGTACACGTAATGAACACTAGAAAAAAATATGTTTTTAATATTACACGACAGCAACCATGAGAGGAAAAAAAAACAACCCGGAAGAAAATTCCAAGAATTTCATGTTAAATATGCCTATTTATTTTTTATATATTTAAATCTCGTATCAGCTAATCTGAACATTGATAATTTTCGAGTAATATATGAATGAAAACCCCTGACTTACAATGTAAATGTACAAATATTTAGGCTTTAAACTTTGAGGTTATGGATGGAGTACTCAACACGTGACTTTAAATATAATATCAATCATAAAAAATGTTCTAGTATTACACGGATAGGTAAATTTTCCGGTATTTAAATTTCTTGTTTTTTTCTCACATTTTTCCATCGGTCTCTTTGAAATGACTTTCCTTTATTTTTATTTTCTTCCAAAGGAATGCCTGGTAAATATTTTCTCTT
The DNA here is from genome assembly GCF_037975245.1 of Apostichopus japonicus. NCBI lineage: Eukaryota > Metazoa > Echinodermata > Holothuroidea > Aspidochirotida > Stichopodidae > Apostichopus > Apostichopus japonicus. The sequence goes on from NC_092579.1 coordinate 8,206,213, forward strand.
CCTCTGTATGCTATGGCCGTTCTTAAACTCTTGTTACCGGGCCATCATTTATTTCTACCTAAGCGAGTGTGACTTTGACAGTCACGTGGTGACGACTGCCCTCTTTGGAATTATTATGATGGAGACTTGGGGACTGTTCGTGTACCTCATCTACTTCATCCGGGTATCATTCCAGAGGCAGTTTTCTCTCATCCTAGTGTACCTCCGGGATTTCGAGGGTCACATTGATCGTTGCCGAGGGGCGATTCTATGTGCATTTGCAGATTATAACCTATTTAAAACTTTCTGTAACGGATATTTCTTGCTAACCTTCCCCGTGGTCGTCATTGGAGTGACGTCACACATCACATGGCAGTACTTACTTTATCAAGTTTGTGCGACGGACTCGCCGATCATGAAAACTCAAAATTTTCTCCGATGGTTAGGACTGTCCGAGATATCGATGGCGCTCTTCTTATATATCTTCGCAAGTGGTGGCATGAGTGTCAACTACCTTGGCCTACAGTTACATTCGAACGTTTTGAAGTTAAAATCAGCAGCGCATGCTCTCTTTTGGGATGAAATTGTGCAAGTCGTCGATACGACGAACAGAGGGTCTCAATTATTGTACCTAAGCGTATTTTTCTCAACTGTTGGTATCTTTATGTCGCTTCAATTTAATAATCAAGATGTCACGTATATGAATGCGCGGTATAACACAACAAATATGACGATTTGCTGAAGTTGAGTGGATAAGGTTTCTCCTAAACTTAAAAGCGAAGCAAAATCAATTAACAGCATATTGGGATTAATGATAGAGGTGTTTGTTTTGATTAACTTCTTTATACAACAACATTACGTGGCATTGTATTGTATATCGTACAATACATTACACATAATTGCATGCATCAATTATTATTAATTTAAGTATAGATTGTTCTGAAAGTTGCATTTCTGAAATAAATATATAACTTCTTTCAAGACGGCGGATAAGGATCAAATAGAAACCAATCAAGGAGTAAAGAACTCCATATTTGATAACAAAACATACTAATTCTATGGATCACGAAGTTCTTTAATTTTATTAATAATTTTAAACTCATCAAGATTAGTCTATTATAGTATAGAGAACTTCGTACGTTAACTCATCAGGCCTAACTGTATAAAATTGTATGTATATGCTTTATAAATCTAACTTGACCGTTTTTGATAAGTCACCCTTTTCACTTGCTTTTAGATTGAAATTATATTCTATAAGAAAGTTCTATTCTTTCTATTTCGAAATGGATGACAAAAATGAAAATAATTAGCAGTTTCAGTGAAAATTTTATTGTAATTTTTTACGTAAATTTTTTCTTGTGCATTATTATTCCACATCAAATTGAGGGAAGGCTGGTGAATTACATATTTACAAGGCAGTAACATCTCAATTGGTAATACACGTATGTATAGCCAACGGAAACGGAAGTTCTGCTTGCTCACAGGAACAAGCTGTTTGTAACAAAATAGGAATTATTTCTTAAAGCTGTGGAAACGTATACCATTTTAGGCAACCTTTTATGTGATGCATACTCAAAGAAGGTTACTCAAGTCTGGTGTTTTGATAATGGGTTGTTTTGGATATATATATATATATATATATATATATATATATATATATATATATATATTTATATATATATATATATATATATATATATATATATATATATATATAAATAATATATATATATATATATATATATATATATATATATATATAAATATATACTCCACCTCTTCTTTTCCTCCCATCCCCCCCCCCCCCCCTCCTCCTCTCATAATAAATAATCCACACTACTAAACTAATACAAAGATCCTACTGCGGGCGGTTTCTATATGATGTAGTTTCTTTGAATTATTCTGTTCATATATTGTATATAGAGTAAAATACATGCCAGCGATATGAATATTAATAAGCAGGATTGTATACCATTTTTGTATAAAGGTAAAAGAAAAGGAAAGAAAGCGAATATTGTTCAGTACTCGTTATAGGAATGTATAATGAAAAGTTACTCGATTAAAGCCAAAATATACAATAACCGTCATCATCTACCGAGATTTTTATTTATATTCTTAAATTAATCCGTGAGTTTATTTTACATCAGATAAAATGTGCATCACTTCCACTATACTACTTGAATTTGATAATTAGTGGACCAATATCTCGATATCCCCCTCCTCCCTCACCCACCCCTTTGAATTAAATCTTTTGCCTGCATATCTACTAACATAATTGAATTAAATATTAATAAACAATAAAATTGGAAGCCAAATCACAAAGCTGGATAAAAGATTATATTCGGGGATAGCACACATGTCGGGGAAATTGATACCTCGTTATGGCTCAAGTATGCATGGTTATTGCTACTATACTATAGCTGCTAAAACTTTTAACACTATTGGATTTTGTCTCAAATGGCAGCCGATGAAGCAAGGGGAACCCTAGAATCAATGGGCCTCTATTAACACATCCAAGCAAGACAAACCAAACTTCTCTTTCTATACCCCTGCGAATATTTATTAGTGGAGAGAGGGGCGGGGTGCGAGCGGGGAGGGGGGGTGGCATGCGGTGTCTTGGGGCTAAAGATCGTGTTAATCTGTCACTTTTGTGTAGCCGACTTGTCTTCTTCATGTTGAGAGCAATGAACTGTGTTGTTCTATAGGTTATTGTAAATTTGATTCCAACCACCATTTTAACACCTCTTGTACGATTCCATATTCGGCACTTTCTCATCATCAATGTCGTTATTGTTATTTTGATATAGCAATGAAGGGTCGAAATTTATAGAGCAGTGAAAATTATCATATCCGAGATTTTGCCAATAGACCAATAAGTTTCTGGCTTTAACAGTGCCAAAAATAAACATATTTGATTTTCTGCCGTTAGTCGAAATTGTTTTCTTGCCCCGAAAAAGACTCTTTATATGTCTTGAACTCCATTACTGTTTTAATTTACAATTGTCTTTATTTACATCACGTGATCAATTATGTTGAATTTCAGCTCATTTAAATTATCAATTGGAAATATTTTCAAATCTAATTACAAGGATATGGTTTAAGAGATTTAAGATATCTGATTTAAACTGTAAATTGCTTCTTCTTTCTAAAATATTTTACGTTAATACGTGTTTTCCTCCTACTTCTTCTTCTAAACAATAAGTCACTGGCCGCGGTAACCAGCCAGCTTGGCTGTCGTTGGATATGTTCTACGTAGCCCCATGCACTTCTCTTTGTCTAGGTACAGACTGTTGTTCTTCACTTGCAGGTCGTGTTCTAAGGTACTCTTAGTGCGAACCAGATCCTGCAGCGCAGACTCGGCAGCTCGCAGACGGTTTTGAAGAATGTCGACAGTTTCGTAGATTTCACCAACTTCACTAACGAGTCTGCAAAATTAAAATTAAAATATATATATGTATATATATATATATATATTCAGTATATGAAACTAAAATCATGTTTTGTTTCCCATATTTTTACTTGTTACTTCTCTATGCTGTTAAGTTTGTTTCTTTACGTATAGTATTTCCGGGTGATTACACCTACAAGATTTTTGCAAGCTTTTTGTAATCACTCCCCAGTCTCAACTATGGTTGTATATTGTTTTGTATGATATTAAAGATGAAAGAGTCTGAAAAAAAAGTTTTATGGAACGAAACGAAATGGAACGGAAATGAAAAAAATAAATATTGAATGATATACTGTGGGAAAGGTCAATTTTGATTGGTATAATATATATATAATATTTTAGGTAAAACCATATATGAGGTGGATTATGCTCCTCCTTACCTAAACTGAACAATGTAATGTCATATATTTTACATCATTTTGACGACATTGTTAATATTTCTTTCATTTTAACTTTCCATTCACTTTTCTACTTCACACTTAAGGTATAATGTTGGATCCCCTGTATCCAGTCCCGAGGTAAAATAAATAAATAAATAAAACAAAGTGAAAACATAAAATTACGGCAATAGATCTGATTATTAGTTTGTAACTATGACGTCACGCCAGTTTGCTTCAAGTTCACCTTTTGGTGCCTATTTTTCAGAGGTTTGAAGATCGCTTAATCACTGAAGGGCTTACCCGTGCTGTGGTTGATCCCTGCAGAGTTCGACATTAGGGCGACGGGTACGGTTCTCCAAGCGGCTCTGTGCAACTTGCATAGGCGCCTCCTTATCCTTGATAGACTTGCGTAAAAGTGAGATGTTATTCTCCATTTCGTTGATTTCTTGCAAGACCTGTGTGAAAAGGAAAAAGTCAAAAGTCAAAACTTCATACATGCATATATACGAGAGCCGTGTACAATGAGGCGAGGTCGCGCCTAGGGTGACCAATTTTTGCATTCTTTATTTTCCAAGTCCCCAGCATATTTTCCCCGACGCCTTGCTTTATCCCGGGTGCTATAGGTTTTTAGCACCTGCCCCCCCCCCCTGTCGTGTCTCTCGCCACGCCCTGTATACAGATTAATTTTATACTGCATGTTATGCTTTATCATTCCAGTACAGGTATTTATCCTTCGTCAGATGGCTATATAGTTTATACGTTAGGTTACTTAAAGCTAGGTTACTCTCAGGAGCCAATCACTATATGGTAACATGCCTTTGTCGATGTGTCTGAACATACAATTATATATATATATTAAATTTTGTTTTGTGTTACCTCACTGGTGTATTTCTGAGTAATACAACTTACCTTAGCCAGATGGTTTTGGATGCTGTTTCGTGCATCCATTGTTTCGGCAATTCTTCCGTCGAATGAGACATTAACGTTATTGTGCTGAGTCCACATTTCGTTCGAAGTCTCCTGCATGACGCTATCGGAGTCAGATCTCAAGCCCTTTGAGGCGTTCCTCTCTCGCTGCGAACGTAAGATGTTGTCATTGCTAAACTTAGCCCACGATTCTGGTAAGGAAACCCTATGAGGAAAAATAAACCAAAATAGGAATGAAAACTATAACTAATATAAAATAACAGGTTACACGTTCTTCTAATTTGCATAATAAATCCCTCGATAGTAAGCTGCATCATGATGGTTAATTTTGTAAGGTAATATTTCTGTTTTATTGTCGAAAATGTGATTTATTTTGCATAAACATTATGACGTAGACTTGAACAAGTAGAAGCGTAGTTTGTAGTAACTGAGGGTGTACCACTTCGATATAGCAATAAACAATGACATTATGTGACAAAGCACCACTTACAGTGTTTGGGGAAGTACAATAATTAAAAGAAATTGTGAGATGCCAGCAGTCTTTACAACTTACTTTAGTTTAGTATATCGGAAAGAACCTATGATACCCGTTTTAAAGAAATATCACTCACAACAGAGCATGGGCATGAACACTGGCGGATCCATGGGGGGCCAAGGGGGGCCATGCCCCCCCCCCCCAAGGTGAGCCAAAAAGTGTTTCCGAACATCCGCTAAATCATATGATTGGAAATTTAAAAAATCGAGAGGAATAGCAGTGGTAGACTAGTCTAAACCTTTTCGTTTTCTGGTTTAAAATTAAATGCAGAGCTCCCAACTGACCCGCAATTCGAGGGAATTAGACCCGCATTCTAACACCCAAACCCGCTGACCCGAACAAGCGTCCGAAAAATCCGCATTGTAATTGTCAAGTATACATAAAAAAATTGCATCAAATTTTGACTTAGCAACCATCATTTCTTTAGTATTTAGCATAATAGAGTATAAAACCTCCTTTACAGCATCATTTGAACCTCAAATTAGACTATATTTCTTTTCATTGGGGCGAGCAGCGAACATTTTCATGCCACGGGAAAGAATGAATTATCACCTACTATTCAATTTATAGATGTTACACACAAAAAAATGCATATTTCTCAGAAAATTTTGGGTGACAAAAGCCTTTCTAAGTGCCACCATTTTACATGTAGGCATCACCAGGATTCCAAAAAATTTCAAAAGGGGAGGGGGACACTCCCTCCCATTATACCCCTCCCCCAGGACGGCGATTCGTGGCATGGACCAGCATTTGCCTTCTCAAGAGTTGGGAGCTATGTAAATGTATGAGCATGAGGATTTACAGTTTGGCTCCAATGACAATCGATGGTGTTTGATCTAGTGGTTAGTTTTGTTTGATTAGACACTGTCATAAAAACAGATAAGTAAGGGACGAAGTACCAGCGGTTGTCACGGTAACCGAAAATTAATAAGCCCACCATACACTGAAGATATATAGCTCTTCTTGAATACAATATTCCATGAATGGATATTAATTGAAAACCCATGATAAAGAAGCTGCCATACGGTTTAACCATTATTTGTACACTGCTTCTTGTCTGATGCCGGTAAATCTGATCTAGTTTCGAATGAGGTGCAACAGAAGTGTTAGACACCACCATCGATCCCAGAAAATACACACACAGCTTGCCACCGTCGGTAATTAGACACCAGTGTACAGTCAATACATGCAGCTACGGTCAATACCCACAACACATTGTACATATAGCAGTGATGGACATCTCAGGTACAGATAAAAGATAACAAGGGGTATCACGTTTCATTACCGTCTGCATTTTGTAGCGACAAGAAAAAAATTCACTTGCAAGCAACGGAAAGTTACCTTTTTTCAGAGGGCGGCACGTGGTTTGGGGCTAGTCTTCAATGCCTTTATCGTTTACATGTGTTTATCATCACCTATATTTAATTACTGATGATATGACAGTTTTCCACAAATTCAACTTGCTCAAGTCTCTAATATTTTTTTGTTTAATCAATTAGTTCAACGACATTATTCAATGTGAGTTCAATGTTCTAAGGTATGATTATAATGCAATGTCATTAATTACTATGTTAGTGATCATTAAAGATTATCATCTAATTTACTGTAAATTTAGTAGAGTATAATTTATTAGCTTGGGACTATCCAAGTTCATAATATGATGCAGAACGTAGGTCGAAGCCTTGTTTTAAATTCCAGAATATGTTTTAATGCCATCATCATTGTTATGATTTTTTTTTAAGTCCCTTTGTTTTTATATAACTGTACTTTCCACACAAGGAAGCTGCGTGTCATATAAATTAGTTTGGGATTTTAAGTGAACAATACAGAAATAACATTACGAAATCGGTATACATGCCTTGTGTCATTTGTGATGTACATATCTCTCTCATTCGTTTGTAATAACAAAGTAATCATTCACACTGAGTTTTTACTTTATATTGTCAAAGTTTAGGAACTTAGCCTTCCATGTGTACGGTATATGCACTGATTGACAGTAAACTACGGTATACTATATATGGGTTCATGAGTGGGGCTGGGAATTTATTGGAATATCAGTAAATCTATAACTGATATTCCGATAATCAATACATATTTCCTCTGCTTATACGTTCAAGCAATGTCGTCTGCGCATAAAGTGTGATGCATATACTGTAGTTGTATTATACGTATATGGTAGGCCCTGTGGGACAAATATACTATATTATATACGAGTATTAATTCGAATATATTACGTGTATTAAATCGAATATAATCACATATATATTACTAGCCAATCAGAAGTCTGATTTATATGGCTGTATTAATTCGAAATTATACGTGTCTAAGATCGAATATATACACGTATAAATTCGAATATATATACGTATTAATCCGAATACAAACACGTATTAATTCGAAAATATGCGCGTTTTAATTCGTATATATATATATATATATATATATATATATATATATATAGGAATAACGGAAAAACTGTTAAACAACTATGCTGCATTTAGAGAAAGGCTGGATCTCGAGTGAGATACAATAATTGAATTAGGTAAGTGATTGGAAGTAAAACAGCCAATGTTTGGTTTTTGCAGAGCTTTCGAGCAAAACTAGCTCTTCTTCAGTGCATGATCACCGAAAGTGACAAGGAGTAGCAGGAATTGAAACTCTTTTATAGAGGAGATGTCGGCATGGTTGTAAGGGCAAAGCGACTTACTGATTTCTGCTGAATTTTTAGAAATTCGGATTATTTTAATCCGCGTCGGATTATTTTAATCCGATTCCGTCGTAATTGTAAAGGAATTGTTTTGGTTTATCTGGGACGGCAAATCGTTTCTGATGTTTAAACCGAATGGTGCCGTGGTCTTTAGGTTTAGTTCCCAGAAATTTTCTTTCGCTCTCCTAGATTTATCTGTCCAAGAATCGTTCTGGTCAATGGCAATAACACGCAAATTCTCAATTGAATGATTTTGGAGATTGAAGTGATTTGCAACAGGTTGGTAGATCTTTTTTGTTTTGATCGCCGATCTATGTTGTGTCATTCTCATTCTAAGAGTGTTTTTTGACTCTCCAATGTATTGTAAGTAACAAATATTGCAGTAGATGAGGTTAATGACATTTTTGGGAAGGCAGTTAATTTTGTGCCGAATTTGGAACGTGCGTTTGGTTTGGTTGCTCTGAAAGGCCCCGGTCGAATCGACAAGTAAGCACGTTTTGCAATTTTGTGTACAGGGCGATGATCCTGTAGTTTCTGTTATGCTTTCCCCTAATGGGGTGTCATCCCGAAAGGATGCCCGAACTAAGATATCCCGTAGGTTGCTGGGTCTTTTTATATATATATATATATATATATATATATATATATATATTCCATATATTAAGGATGCATGTTTGTATGCATTTGTATGTGTGTGGGTGGGTGCCGCTGTTTAAACAGCTGCGTGAGCTGTGTTTAAGATAAAACTGTAAGTTACTGGTGCCCGTGTCGGGACAGGGACGCGATGTGATTGTGTATGTGATATGCAGGTAAGGGTAGGGGTGGGTGAGAGGGGAAGGGAAGGGACGCCTGTGAAGTGGGTTAGACCATAATTTAAGATTTGTGTTCAATGTTTTTTGTGTGTCGCTTTGTTAGACACAGTGGCGTAGGAAGGTACTTTTGAGTGGGGGGGCTGAAGACTGATGGCCGGCCTGGGGGAGGGGTCTAAGGGGAGGGGGTGTCCCCCTCCCCTTTGGAATTTTTTGCATTTCCAGGTGGCCTCAGATGCAATTTGGTGCAATATAGCACACTTCAACACCCACTCCATTTTGTAAACTTAATTTTGTATTTTCACCTGGCCTAAGATGCAATTTGGTGCTCCAAATGAGATTTTTTTTCTCATTTGGAAATGAAAAAGGGGTTTTCTGACTTGCGAACTGGGGGGGGGGGGGCGGAATGATACTTCCGCCCCTCCACATTTTTCACTGGGGGCTGGCGCCCCCCCAGCCCCCCGGTTCCTACGCCCTTGGTTAGACAGACGTCACGTTGTCGGATTTGGGCTTAGAAAGATAGAACAAATAATTTAATAGGATTAGCTGTTCTGTGATGGATTGTCTATTGTGGCAGCGTTGTGATAGATATTTGGGTAGTCTTGTAGCTCCTCGGTAAAATGAACATGTACGGTGAAATGAACAGGGCCTTTAGGGACAAAGTACATGATATCTTGAATTATACGATATAAGAGGAGAGGATGGATCTTGGAAACAGTTTATGTCACCGGGCCCCTTTTTTGCATTATTTATATTTCCTGTGCAGACAACTACCTGACTATATATGTTACATGTTATGAAAATGAGGAACAGTTTCCTTATCCCATGTTCCCCTTTGCCTTCTGTTATCTATAGAGCCCCCTCATTGATCACAGTCCCTGCTCTGTAGCCCTCTTGCCCCGCCCGCCCCGCCCCCCATCTCGTCAGGCTTGGTATAAAAGACGCCCAAGACTGCCCCAAACCCAAACGCCCACTATATACGCCGGATATTATCTCAGTGTGTTATTGGTTGCAAAAACCTAATCAAAACATCGTTGCTTGATGTTTGATGTTATAGTATTAATCAATCAGTTGGCTGTGCTTAAAAGAGGAAACGACTTCCTTGTCTCTTGGCGTAAACAATTTTTTTGTATCATTCGGCCTGCTTCGCTCATAGAAGTAACATATATTGTCTATATATGCACACTCAAACTTTCTCATCTTTAGCTTAGTGGAAACGTGAAAGGAATTATATAACGCCTTGTACGGATGGCGACTACCAAGTATAACTCTATATGTATTTCTACTGAAAAAGTTACGCCTTCCGCCAAAAAGTTTCCTGTGGCTTTTTGGCTGATCGTTAAAGGCCTTTGGCTGTTCCATTACAAATCGGTCGTTCAAGACAGAAAATGCTTTAAATGTAGCGTCCATAAATTGATGAGGAACAGGAAAGAGTGCCTCCAACCAGACGGCCCACCAAGGACCAAGGTTGAAGTGATTGATTCGTTGCTTCTGTCTTACGATAGAAACGACGACAAACGGTTTCGGAAGGAAGAGGCCAAATCGAATCTATCTGTAAATATTCAAGATGGCGATTGTGAGGTCTGTGAGGTCTGTGATACTGAGTGGTGGGATTATTTTGGCAGGACCTGTAGATATACGGAAGAAGACATCGGTGAGTAATGTCAGTGGTTCAAATACTGCGACAGGTGATATAGTCTGATAACGTAATGTACTCGTAATTATGTACCATAAAAACATCTCTCTCGAGAGAGAGAAAAACACACCAGAAGAAGATCATGGATTTATGGCAAGTACGGTACGGCCGGGGATTGGGTGCACAAAAAAAAAAGTCACAGAAATGACGAAAACAACTGTGAAAGGATGTTATAGCCTATGGTGTGATGATCTCCCAAACGCCTATATACTAAAAACTGAAACAATAACATTTCTGAAAGGAAGGAATTTGGAAGAAAGAAAGAAAGAAAATAGGACTCGAAGCTTTCCAACTAAATATTTGTGTTCAGGTAATATTAGCATGTTAAATATCTGGGCGACAAGACTTTGATAATCAAATTGATCAATAAGCCCTACTCGTACAGTAATCTTCATTTTTTCTTGAAAAATAAATTATCTCGGAAACTCGGAAACTCTTTTAACCAGTAGTGGTAATTTTAGCGCTTATGGTCGGTATTAAACTGTAAATCATTGTTATTGAAATTTTATATAAACTGTTCCTACATGGACAAGCGTATATACACGCTGCCTTTGAAAATCTAACAATACTTCTGCAGTCGTTATACATAACCGTATAATAGCAATAAGCGGTTCAAGCGATGTCAGTGACACATGGCACCTAGGATTGGTTCATACATTTTGAGCCAACGTATCACAACTGCTAGTCACATTTCTGCACGAAAATAATTGGATGGTTCTAACATGGCTTATGCCTAAAGTTTGTTTTAGTTTACTACTAACAACTGGTTTTTCTAATTGAAAACTTGACAGCTGTACTTCATATCCAGATTATGACGGTGCCCTTTTCTCTAAAGTGACACCATTATGGTTTTAGTAAAGGCCCAGCTCTCTTTCTTGGACCGGGCCAGCATTATTCCATTGGTCGTGAATTATCAAAGGGGCCGGGGGGGGGGGAGGGGGTGTTGAGAGACCAGTTCTCATAAAACGGCACCGACCGAGGAGCTAACGACTTCATCGAGTTAGTATTAGAACTTCAAGCATTGAATACATTTCAAGATATTACTAGCTTGAAACGTTGCAAGTTATGAAACATAACCTGAGCCCAACACATTTTCTCCTTGTTAGATTATATAACAGTCATGTCCATCTAAAGTAAAGATCCTTTATTGTAATAAAGAAATATGGGATTGTAATCCCTTGTTCATATCATTGTCTAATAATAACGGTAAGGCAGAACAGAACAGTTCCGTTTATATTTTTGTACAACCATACCACGCAATACACTCTGTACTAGCCTTTACATGAGTTACTGGAAGAATTCACAAACAATGGCATTTTATTTCGTGTCTTCAATATTTTATGGATATAGTAAAAGTTATCAATTATTGATTGCTCTTCTGTTGATATCTTCTGTTTTGAATACTTTCCAAACAATTAACAATACAAACAGATTGAAAATGAAACTGAATTGTATTACTTTTAGGTCAGTAGGTTATATTCACCAGAGAGCACAATAAACAGAAAACTGAGTTACCATCAAGCACGACAAAAGCAAGTGTGTCTTTTCCCGATTTCTTCAAGCCTCTGTTATATAACCTGGCTATGTATGAGGATGCGGGAAGAGGGGCGGGGAGGGGGGGGGGAACTCCCCACAAAATATGACACGTGAAATGGTGAATATATAGATTATATTTTCATTTATACATATATATTTGTATATTTGTATTTGTATATTTATTTGTTTCATCACAATTTAGAGTGTGACGGGAAGTCTCATATAAAGCCTGTAAGGCTTAACAAAGTAGGAGACTCCCCAAAAAGAAAAAAGAAAGAAAAACTTAAGAATAGAAAAAGAAAAGTTAATAGTAGCATCTACAATGATGAAATAATCGAATTGTCTCTACTTGAAATTAATAATGTTAATAAGCAAACCTAACAATCTTTATAATGATCTTAATCGCAAACACACACAAGAATAAATCCATCAATAGTGAGAAATAATTACAGTTTGGAGATTCCTTTTGAATACAGACTAAGAAGGCTTATTCTTAACATTATCCTGGAGATTATTCCACGTTTTTATAGCACGAATACGAGGGTTAAAAGAACTTAAAGTACTTCGTTGGGATAAAACATGGGCGTTATTACAATGGCGTGTTTGATGGTTGTGGATTAGTCTATTACTATATATAAAATCTTTAAAAGCCTCGGGTAGCAATCCATTCCATGCTTTATATGCAAATGTTGCAAGCTGGACTCTTATAATATCATTTAGTTTTAATAAATTTAATCTTTTGTATAATGGGCTAGTATGATCACGTGGTGCAGCATGTGATATATGGCGGATAGCTCTCTTCTGGAGGACACATAGGTGATTAAGATTTGTAGAATAGGTTCCTGACCAAATAGTCGTGCAATAAGTTAATTGGTGTAAAATCAGAGTTATATAGAGTGTTCTGAGTACATTTGGAGGTAAATAATGTTTTAATTTGCATATAATACCAGTATTTCTAGCCACTCTGTTACAGACTGCTGATATGTGATCACGCCACGAAAGTTTATTGTCTATGTGTACACCCAAGAACTTAGTAGTGTTAACCCGATTAATAATTTTATCATTCATGGTAATATTGTGATCCCATCTGAATGAGTGACTAGCATTAAACACCATATAATTAGTTTTTTTCTATATTAAGAGATAATTTGTTTGCTGCAAACCAGCTGGAAAATTTAGTTATAAGAAACAGTTTTATGTGATGAGAGTCGATTTTGGGAATCGAAGAAAATATTTGTGTCGTCGGCAAATAATATTGTTTTAGCAATATCGGAGACATTAACGATATCATTGACATAAATTATAAATAGTAATGGACCTAGTATAGAACCCTGAGGAACTCCGCAAGCGATTTTAGCAAGTTCAGATTTAGAATTTTTATATAAAGTGTACTGGTATCTATTTGAAAGATAACTATCTAGCCAATTTAGGGTTGTTCCTCTGATACCATAAAAAAAACCCATTTACTTAGTAATATTTTGTGAGTGATGGTGTCAAAAGCTTTGGATAGGTCGAGAAATACGCCTACACAGGTATTATTCTTATCAAGACTATTATAAATATTGTTGACTGCATCTGCTAAAGCTAATTCTGTAGAATGGTCAGGACGAAATCCGTACTGCTCGTTATTAAGAACATTATATTTACATAGAAAACTGTATATACGATTAAACATTAATCGTTCAATGATTTTTGAAAAGACTGACAATAAAGATATAGGGCGGTAATTCTCAAAATGACTGGGGTCTCCTTTTTTAAAGATTGGTTTTACCTTTGCTATTTTAAGCTTATCCGGAAAAATGCCGGTGTTAAAAGAAATATTGCAGAGATGAGTTAAAGGCTTTACAATGTATGGGATAACTTGTTTGATAATACATGGCTTAAAGTCATCATAGTCTGCTGCTTTGTTTGGTCTCACATTTCTGTGAGCAACTTTTAAAACTTCTTCTACTGTTACTGGATATGTTAATATGGAATGGCATACCTTGTCATTATTATGTAAAAAATGTTCCGCTTTTAGTTTAATATTAATCTTACTAGCGAGGTTATAACCAAGATTTACAAAGTATATATATATATATATATATATAATATATATAATGAATTTACTGAAGTTAAAAAACATTGAAGCTCTTAAAGTGACCACCAAAAATGGTATTGGTTTCAGTGTCAAACACTGTTAACATTCTATACCTAATTGAAAAGTATAAAAGGAAGGTTTCATATATTCCATTGGCACTGTGACATCATATAGATTCACAAGATGACAGCACCAAGCACGAGCTTTTAACGAACTATAATATCTCCCAAAGGGAGCATCCTTAATAAATCAAATAAACAAAAGAATGATGATAATTAGAGGGTTGCAAACCTTTAATTCTGACGTCATCGTCTTTGAAACGGACAATAGTTGGCGTTTTTTAATATCTAACCGGTAAAACAATGTTGTTTTCAGGAAAGCAAAACAAATTTCGTTAATTAGACTCACGTAAGGTTAATGATCATATCGTATTTCCGCGAACCTCCCTCAAATAACTAATGTCTACATCGCTATCACATGCACAAACAGCTCAAGAAATACAAAAAAAATATTTGTTTGTTTTTTTCTGTAAGTAGATAAGTTAATGACGCTCTTAATTCTCTGAAATGTGTGATTTCCTTGTAACCTCGTTCCTGAATTCGATCACTTGATACAATGACACTATAATAATAAATATAATATATATATATATATATATGTATGTATGTATATATATATATAATATATATATAATATATATATATATATTTATATATATATATATATATATATAAATATATAATATAACGAAAATCCACGTTTACTCCAAAAGAAAATATTATTAGAGAAAACCAGAGAAATAAGATATGACTCATAATTGACAAATAAGGAGTAAGTTTTAGAAAATATATTGGAATTTTCGGTCCCCCTGGGACCTTCGTCAGCAATACTTGGCAGTCGAATGAGAAGTACAAAATGTGACACAATGAAAGTATGACGCTAGACAAGTGTAAGTTGCAATGATGGAATTAAAACCAAATAAACCATGACTATACAGGAAGCGGATTAAGGAGCAAAGAACGGATTACATATGCTTGTAGAACTGGTAGTTGTTAAGGGGTCCCAAGTCTTTGTTGAGGCCGGTGATGTGAGACTTAATACGAAAGATCCAATCGATTTCTTTACGTTCAGTAGTTGATTTGAAGTTCGAGGCAATTAAAATACATTTTAGGTTTTTTAGAGAATGACCATAAAGATTGAAATGTTCGGACACTGGGAATCCTGCAAAATTATCACGAATAGATTTTTTGTGATTATTAAAACGTAAGCTGAATCGGGAGCCTGTTTCACCTACATAATTGCCCTCTTTGCAAAGTACACAATAGAAAATGTAAATAACATTAATAGAATCACAAGAGAGGGAAGGGGGTCTAAGACTAAAGTCAACATTGGGAATCTTGACCACGGTGCCTGGGGTAATATGGGGGCATATTTGGCATCTAGGTTTACCGCAAGGAAAATTGCCTGCGGAGGTGGAAACTGAGCGGGGGAGTCTGGAGGAAGTGAGAAGAAATTTAAGGTTGGGGGGTTGACGAAATGCTAGCATGGGGGGTACCTTAAACGATTCTCCTACAGACTGATCGTCTTGAAATACAGCTAATTCCTGTTTGATGGAGCGAATGAAAGATTTGATGAGGGGGTTGTAACTGGTAACGAACGGAATGCGTGTGTTGGGACTTTTAGACTTGTATTTTAATAAGTCCTCACGGCTCAACTTGTCGGCCCTGGAAATACGCTGTCTAATTAAGTGAAGGGGTATCCGACGTTCAAGAAATAACCAGTTAATATGAATACCTGGTGTTTAAAATCACATGGGTTGGAGCAAATGCGTTTAAGTCTAAGGCATTGGCTGTAAACAATAGAACTCTTTCTATTGTGTACTTTGCAAAGAGGGCAATTATGTAGGTGAAACAGGCTCCCGATTCCGCTTACGTTTTAATAATCACAAAAAATCTATTCGTGATAATTTTGCAGGATTCCCAGTGTCCGAACATTTCAATCTTCATGGTCATTCTCTAAAAAACCTAAAATGTATTTTAATTGCCTCGAACTTCAAATCAACTACTGAACGTAAACGTAAAGAAATCGATTGGATCTTTCGTATTAAGTCTCACATCACCGGCCTCAACAAAGACTTGGGACCCCTTAACAACTACCAGTTCTACAAGCATATGTAATCCGTTCTTTGCTCCTTAATCCGCTTCCTGTATAGTCATGGTTTATTTGGTTTTAATTCCATCATTGCAACTTACACTTGTCTAGCGTCAAACTTTCATTGTGTCACATTTTGTACTTCTCATTCGACTGCCAAGTATTGCTGACGAAGGTCCCAGGGGGACCGAAAATTCCAATATATTTTCTAAAACTTACTCCTTATTTGTCAATTATGAGTCATATCTTATTTCTCTGGTTTTCTCTAATAATATATATATATATATATATATATATATATATATATATATATATATATATATCCTGGGTAATCTGTCTGACCATAATAAGAAAGCTTGAAGGGAGTCGCATTGATCCTTAAAGTACGTTCACACTGTCATGGTCTCAATAGGGATATGGCTTTTCTTTCCGGGTTCAAGCACTTTGAGCAGTCCGGGGGCTTACGATACACTAACGTGATTTCAATCACTCTTTTTACACGTGACGAATATTATATATATATATATATATATATATATATATATATATATATATATATATATATATATATATATATATATATATATATATATATATATCAACGTGAAGAATACCAACAAGAATAAATAGAAAATGTGCATATAACGGTAAAATGAGGCTAATATTAAGTTTTTAAAAAAAAAGATCCTTGTGTAAAGTTCCCAAGTTACGTTAAACGCGAGCGAAAGCAATAATTTTTTGGCTCAAAATAAGGATATGCATATTTGTGTTTCGGTTGTTTTTGTTCTGATCTCATTATTACTCATATGTTGACAGAAACGCATAAGAGTCAAATTATATCAATTAACCCACGTGAAAATGAGGTTTAAATAAGTCCAGAATTATGCCTAGCTAACCACCGACGCAATGTTAGAGCAAACATAAACATAAAGAATGTATACACCACTAGCATGCATGCATGGACAAAATCCGAATTTGTATCATAAGTTCTCAGTTAGATGCCTCTTACATCAAACCCATCGTTTAGCTGAAACAAAATATGTTGCATACTAGTGTGTGTAATAACCTGAGGGATGGGGGGGGGGTGGAGGGGTGAAATGCACGTGGTAACACAATGCCATGAATTGATTTACCATTTCGGGGGTCGCATGGTAAAGAAAAAAGTATATATGTGTATATTATTGTTATCGCAAACAGGAAGCCGATCGATATCAAACGTTGGCTAGTGGATGTATAGCCTATACCTGGGTATTGGAATTCTAGCCACCGTGAGTGATGACGTCATAACGTCCGCCGTCAAAGCTCAAATAGCCACATCGTGCCGGATGAGATATGCAAGGCTAGAAGGATTGCCAATCATATTCATATTACTATTATCTTAAAGCAGTTATTTGGGTTGGTTTTGATACTTTCCCGAAACCATTTGTTATTATAAGATCGCACTCACAATGTAGTTCTATACTAAATGAAGAAACCTAAAATGTTTGAAATCTATGACATTAATTTGTAATGTGCTTTTCTGGCGAGGATAGGCTGAGAATCCAAAGTAGTATCACTAAATTATTCGCTGTTGTGTTGGTACGGTGGGAAATTTATGGTCGTCTAACGTTGCATCATTTCCAAGCTTCTTAGTGGAATGTTGCTCGTGGAGTGTTAGCTCAGTGGTTAACGCCGGTGCCTTCCAATCATAAGGTCCCCGGTTCGAGTGACTCCAAGATTAATGTATGTCGTCCAGTTACAGAGTTGTTGACAATTGACAATTCATAATCACGGACGTTAAATATGAATGTAAGAGACTGACTTCGGTCAGCTTGCGGCTTTGATAAGCCAACGAGGCTTCTTCGCGAGCTCCTGCTTGCAGGAGGGTCTAAAATAAAAATAAAACAAAAAGGTGCAAGCGGTTATACGTTTGGATTCTCTCAACAGGTGTCACGCGATGGAACCATAAAGGAAGCGGTCTTCTCTCCATGGGGATGATAACCGTTTTCCTCTCAGCAAGTTTGTACGACAACATTTTGAACATGGAAAAAATGTGGGCTCATTCTGAAGAAATCATCAACTTAATCAATAAATTGTGTTTGCTGACGCTTCTTGCGTCATACTTTTTGGTGGCGCTGTTATCAAAACTTCGAAGTCATATGAAAGGGGATGTTCCTTGCCTTGCGTGGGCGACAACTTGGAACGTGAGATATCTCATTAAAAGAGCTCAACTTTTGGATTTACCGAGTAAAGGTTAGTTTATTTCCATTATCTACAAAAAAGAGAGAAAGATTTCTCAGATATACAGAAAAGTCAATAAAGGTTTTTTTCTTCTTTTCGTACACGCAATTAAAGTAATGAACACTAGAAAAAATATGTTTTTAATATTACACGACAGCAACCATGAGAGGAAAAAAAAACAACCCGGAAGAAAATTCCAAGAATTTCATGTCAAATATGCCTATTTATTTTTTATATATTTAAATCTCGTATCAGCTAATCTGAACATTGATAATTTTCGAGTAATATATGAATGAAAACCCCTGACTTACAATGTGAATGTACAAATATTTAGGCTTTAAACTTTGAGGTTATGGATGGAGTACTCAACACGTGACTTTAAATATAATATCAATCATAAAAAATGTTCTAGTATTACACGGATAGGTAAATTTTCCGGTATTTAAATTTCTTGTTTTTTTCTCACATTTTTCCATCGGTCTCTTTGAAATGACTTTCCTTTATTTTTATTTTCTTCCAAAGGAATGCCTGGTAAATATTTTCTCTTCCTCTGTATGCTATGGCCGTTCTTAAACTCTTGTTACCGCGCCATCATTTATTTCTACCTAAGCGAGTGTGAATTTGACAGTCACGTGGTGACGACTGCCCTCTTTGGAATTATTATGATGGAGACTTGGGGACTGTTCGTGTACCTCATCTACTTCATCCGGGTATCATTCCAGAGGCAGTTTTCTCTCATCCTAGTGTACCTCCGGGATTTCGAGGGTCACATTGATCGTTGCCGAGGGGCGATTCTATGTGCATTTGCAGATTATAACCTATTTAAAACTTTCTGTAACGGATATTTCTTGCTAACCTTCCCCGTGATCGTCATTGGATTGACGTCACACATCACATGGCAGTACTTACTTTATCAAGTTTGTGCGACGGACTTGTCGATCATGAAAACTCAAAATTTTCTCCGATGGTTAGTACTGTCCGAGATATCGATGGCGCTCTTCTTATATATCTTCGCAAGTGGTGGCATGAGTGTCAACTACCTTGGCCTACAGTTACATTCGAACGTTTTGAAGTTAAAATCAGCAGCGCATGCTCTCTTTTGGGATGAAATTGTGCAAGTCGTCGATACGACGAACAGAGGGTCTCAATTATTGTACCTAAGCGTATTTTTCTCAACTGTTGGTATCTTTATGTCGCTTCAATTTAATGATCAAGATGTCACGTATATGAATGCGCGGTATAACACAACAAATATGACGATTTGCTGAAGTTGAGTGGATAAGGTTTCTCCTCTTCTTAAAAGCGAAGCAAAATCAATTAACAGCATATTGGGATTAATGATAGAGGTGTTTGTTTTGATTAACTTCTTTATACAACAACCTTACGTGGCATTGTATTGTATATCGTACAATACAATTGAATACATTACACATAATTGCATGCATCAATAATTATTAATTTAAGTATAGATTGTTCTGAAAGTTGCATTTCTGAAATTACTATATAACTTCTTTCACGACGGCGGATAAGGATCAAATAGAAACCAATCAAGGAGTAATAAACTCCATATTTGATAACAAAAATACTATTTCTATGGATCACGAAGTTCTTTAATTTTATTAATAATTTTAAACTCATCAAGATTAGTCTATTATAGTATAGAGTACTTCGTACTTTAACTCATCCGGCCTAACTGTATAAAACTGTATGTATATGCTTTATAAATCTAACTTGACCGTTTTTGATAAGTCACCCTTTTCACTTGCTTTTAGATTGAAATTATATTCTATAAGAAAGTTCTATTCTTTCTATTTCGAAATGGATGCATCGATAGATGTGAAGCTCAAAAAATGACAAAAATGAAAATAATTAGCAGTTTCAGTGAAAATTTTATTGTAATTTTTTACGTAAATTTTTTTTGCGCATTATTATTCCACATCAAATTGAGGGAAGGCTGGTGAATTACATATTTACAAGGCAGTAACATCTCAATTAGGTAATACACGTATGTATGGCCAACGGAAACGGAAGTTCTGCTTGCTCACAGGAACAAGCTGTTTGTAACAAAATATGCATTATTTATTAAAGCTGTGGAAACGTATACCATTTTAGGCAACCTTTTATGTGATGCATACTCAAAGAAGGTTACTCAAGTCTGGTTTTGATAATGGGTTGTTTTGGATATATATATATATATATATATATATATATATATATATATATATATATATATATATAAATATATATATATAAATAATATATATATATATATATATATATAAATATATACTCCCCCTCTTCTTTTCCTCCCATCCCCCCCCCCCCTCCTCCTCTCATAATAAATAATCCACACTACTAAAATAATACAAAGATCCTACTGCTGGCGGTTTCTATATGATGTAGTTTCTTTGAATTATTCTGTTCATATATTAGTAAAATACATGCCAGCGATATGAATATTAATAAGCAGGAATGTATACCATTTTTGTATAAAGGTAAAAGAAAAGGAAAGAAAGCGAATATTGTTCAGTACTCGTTATAGGAATGTATAATGAAAAGTTACTCGATTAAAGCCAAAATATACAATAACCGTCATCATCTACCGAGATTTTTATTTATATTCTTAAATTAATCCGTGAGATTATTTTACATCAGATAACATGTGCATCACTTCCACTATACTACTTGAATTTGATAATTAGTGGACCAATATCTCGATTTCCCCTCCTACCTCCCCCACCTTTGAATCAAATCTTTCGCCTGCATATCTAGTAACATAATTGAATTAAATATTAATAAACAATAAAATTGGAAGCCAAATCACAAAGCTGGATAAAAGATTATATTCGGGGATAGCACACATGTCGGGGAAATTGATACCTCGTTATGGCTCAAGTATGCATGGTTATTGCTACTATACTATAGCTGCTGAAACTTTTAACACTGTTGGATTTTGTCTCAAATGGCAGCCGACGAAGCAAGGGCAACCCTAGAATCAATGGGCCTCTATTAACACATCCAAGCAAGACAAACCAAACTTCTCTTTCTATACCCCTGCGAATATTTATTAGTGGAGAGAGGGGCGGGGTGCGAGCGGGGGAGGGGGGGGGGTGGCATGCGGTGTCTTGGGGCTAAAGATCGTGTTAATCTGTCACTTTTGTGTAGCCGACTTGTCTTCTTCATGTTGATAGCAATGAACTGTGTTGTTCTCTAGGTTATTGTAAATTTGATTCCAACCACCATTTTAACACCTCTTGTACGATTCCATATTCGGCACTTTCTCATCATCAATGTCGTTATTGTTATTTTGATATAGCAATGAAGGGTCGAAATTTATAGAGCAGTGAAAATTATCATATCCGAGATTTTGCCAATGGACCAATAAGTTTCTGGCTTTAACAGTGCCAAAAATAAACATATTTGATTTTCTGCCGTTAGTCGAAATTGTTTTCTTGCCCCGAAAAAGACTCTTTATATGTCTTGAACTCCATACTGTTTTAATTTACAATTGTCTTTATTTACATCACGTGATCAATTATGTTGAATTTCAGCTCATTTAAATTATCAATTGGAAATATTTTCAAATCTAATTACAAGGATATGGTTTAAGAGATTTAAGATATCTGATTTAAACTGTAAATTGCTTCTTCTTTCTAAAATATTTTACGTTAATACGTGTTTTCCTCCTACTTCTTCTTCTAAACAATGAATAAGTCACTGGCCGCGGTAACCAGCCAGCTTGGCTGTCGTTGGATATGTTCTACGTAGCCCCATGCACTTCTCTTTGTCTAGGTACAGACTGCTGTTCTTCACTTGCAGGTCGTGTTCTAAGGTACTCTTAGTGCGAACCAGCTCCTGCAGCACAGACTCGGCAGCTCGCAGACGGTTTTGAAGAATGTCGACAGTTTCGTAGATTTCACCAACTTCACTAACGAGTCTGCAAAATTAAAATTAAAAAATATATATATATATATATATATATATATATATATATATATATTCAGTATATGAAACTAAAATCATGTTTTGTTTCCCATATTTTTACTTGTTACTTCTCTATGCTGTTAAGTTTGTTTCTTTACGTATAGTATTTCCGGGTGATTACACCTACAAGATTTTTGCAAGCTTTTTGTAATCACTCCCCAGTCTCAACTATGGTTGTATATTTTTTTGTATTATATTAAAGATGAAAGAGTCTGAAAAAAAAGTTTTATGGAACGAAACGAAATGGAACGGAAATGAAAAAAATAAATATTGAATGATATACTGTGGGAAAGGTCAATTTTGATTGGTATAATATATATATAATATTTTAGGTAAAACCATATATGAGGTGGATTATGCTCCTCCTTACCTAAACTGAACAATGTAATGTCATATATTTTACATCATTTTGACGACATTGTTAATATTTCTTTCATTTTAACTTTCCATTCACTTTTCTGCTTCACACTTAAGGTTGGATCCCCTGTATCCAGTCCCGAGGTAAAATAAATAAATAAATAAAACAAAGTGAAAACATAAAATTACGGCAATAGATCTGATTATTAGTTTGTAACTATGACGTCACGCCAGTTTGCTTCAAGTTCACCTTTTGGTGCCTATTTTTCAGAGGTTTGAAGATCGCTTAATCACTGAAGGGCTTACCTGTGCTGTGGTTGATCCCTGCAGAGTTCGACATTAGGGCGACGGGTACGGTTCTCCAAGTGGCTCTGTGCAACTTGCATGGGCGCCTCCTTATCCTTGATAGACTTGCGTAAAAGTGAGATGTTATTCTCCATTTCGTTGATTTCTTGCAAGACCTGTGTGAAAAGAAAAAAGTCAAAAGTCAAAACTTCATACATGCATATATACGAGAGCCGTGTACAATGAGGCGAGGTCGCGCCTAGGGTGACCAATTTTTGCATTCTTTATTTTCCAAGTCCCCAGCATATTTTCCCCGACGCTTTACTTTATCCCGGGTGCTATAGGTTTTTAGCACCTGCCCCCCCCCCCCCCCCCCCTGTCGTGTCTCTCGCCACGCCCTGTATACAGATTAATTTTATACTGCATGTTATGCTTTATCATTCCAGTACAGGTATTTATCCTTCGTCAGATGGCTATATAGTTTATACGTTAGGTTACTTAAAGCTAGGTTACTCTCAGGAGCCAATCACTATATGGTAACATGCCTTTGTCGATGTGTCTGAACATACAATTATATATATATATTAAATTTTGTTTTGTGTTACCTCACTGGTGTATTTCTGAGTAATACAACTTACCTTAGCCAGATGGTTTTGGATGCTGTTTCGTGCATCCATTGTTTCGGCAATTCTTCCGTCGAATGAGACATTAACGTTATTGTGCTGAGTCCACATTTCGTTCGAAGTCTCCTGCATGACGCTATCGGAGTCAGATCTCAAGCCCTTTGAAGCGTTCCTCTCTCGCTGCGAACGTAAGATGTTGTCATTGCTAAACTTAGCCCACGATTCTGGTAAGGAAACCCTATGAGGAAAAATAAACCAAAATAGGAATGAAAACTATAACTAATATAAAATAACAAGTTACACGTTCTTCTAATTTGCATAATAAATCCCTCGATAGTAAGCTGCATCATGATGGTTAATTTTTTAAGGTAATATTTCTGTTTTATTGTCGAAAATGTGATTTATTTTGCATAAACATTATGACGTAGACTTGAACAAGTAGAAGCGTAGTTTGTAGTAACTGAGGGTGCACCACTTCGATATAGCAATAAACAATGACATTATGTGACAAAGCACCACTTACAGTGTTTGGGGAAGTACAATAATTAAAAGAAATTGTGAGATGCCAGCAGTCTTTACAACTAACTTTAGTTTAGTATATCGGAAAGAACCTATGATACCCGTTTTAAAGAAATATCACTCACAACAGAGCATGGGCATGAACACTGGCGGATCCATGGGGGCCAAGGGGGGCCATGCCCCCGCCCCCAAGGTGAGCCAAAAAGTGTTTCCGAACATCCGCTAAATCATATGATTGGAAATTTAAAAAATCGAGAGGAATAGCAGTGGTAGACTAATCTAAACCTTTTCGTTTTCTGGTTTAAAATTAAATGCAGAGCTTCCAACTGACCCGCAATTCGAGGGAATTAGACCCGCATTCTAACACCCAAACCCGCTGACCCGCACAAGCGTCCGAAAAATCCGCATTGTAATTGTCAAGTATACATAAAAAAAATTGCATCAAATTTTGACTTAGCAACCATCATTTCTTTAGCATTTAGCATAATAGAGTATAAAACCTCCTTTACAGCATCATTTGAACCTCAAATTAGCCTATATTTCTTTTCATTGGGGCGAGCAGCGAACATTTTCATGCCACGGGAAAGAATGAATTATCACCTACTATTCAATTTATTGATGTTACACACAAAAAAATGCATATTTCTCAGAAAATTTTGGGTGACAAAAGCCTTTCTAAGTGCCACCATTTTACATGTAGGCATCACCAGGATTCCAAAAAATTTCAAAAGGGGAGGGGGACACCCCCTCCCATTATACCCCTCCCCCAGGACGGCGATTCGTGGCATGGACCAGCATTTGCCTTCTCAAGAGTTGGGAGCTATGTAAATGTATGAGCATGAGGATTTACAGTTTGGCTCCAATGACAATCGATGGTGTTTGATCTAGTGGTTAGTTTTGTTTGATTAGACACTGTCATAAAAACAGATAAGTAAGGGACGAAGTACCAGCGGTTGTCACGGTAACCGAAAATTAATAAGCCCACCATACACTGAAGATATATAGCTCTTCTTGAATACAATATTCCATGAATGGATATTAATTGAAAACCCATGATAAAGAAGCTGCCATACGGTTTAACCATTATTTGTACACTGCTTCTTGTCTGATGCCGGTAAATCTGATCTAGTTTCGAATGAGGTGTAACAGAAGTGTTAGACACCACCATCGATCCCAGAAAATACACACACAGCTTGCCACCGTCGGTAATTAGACACCAGTGTACAGTCAATACATGCAGCTACGGTCAATACCCACAACACATTGTACATATAGCAGTGATGGACATCTCAGGTACAGATAAAAGATAACAAGGGGTATCACGTTTCATTACTGTCTGCATTTTGTAGCGACAAGAAAAAAATTCACTTGCAAGCAACGGAAAGTTACCTTTTTTCAGAGGGCGGCACGTGGTTTGGGGCTAGTCTTCAATGCCTTTATCGTTTACATGTGTTTATCATCACCTATATTTAATTACTGATGATATGACAGTTTTCCCACAAATTCAACTTGCTCAAGTCTCTAATATTTTTTTGTTTAATCAAGTTCAAACGACTTCCTTGTCTCTTGGCGTAAACAATTGTTTTCTATCATTCGGCCTGCTTCGCTCATAGAAGTAACATTTATTGTCTATATATGCACACTGAAACTTTCTCATCTTTAGCTTAGTGGAAACGTGAAAGGAATTATATAACGCCTTGAACGGATGGCGACTACAAAGTATAACTCTATATGTATTTCTACTGAAAAAGTTACGCCTTCCGCCAAAAAGTTTCCTGTGGCTTTTTGGCTGATCGTTAAAGGCCTTTGGCTGTTCCATTACAAATCGGTCGTTCAAGACAGAAAATGCTTTAAATGTAGCGTCCATAAATTGATGAGGAACAGGAAAGAGCGCCTCCGACCAGACGGCCCACCAAGGACCAAGGTTGAAGTGATTGATTCGTTGCTTCTGTCTTACGATAGAAACGACGACAAACGGTTTCGGAAGGAAGAGGCCAAATCGAATCTATCTGTAAATATTCAAGATGGCGATTGTGAGGTCTGTGAGGTCTGTGATACTGAGTGGTGGGATTATTTTGGCAGGACCTGTAGATATACGGAAGAAGACATCGGTGAGTAATGTCAGTTATTCAAATACTGCGACAGGTGATATTGTCTGATAACGTAATGTACTCGTAATTATGTACCATAAAAACATCTCTCTCGAGAGAGAAAAACACACCATAAGAAGATCATGGATTTATGGCAAGTACGGTACGTCCGGGGATTGGGTGCACAAAAAAAAAGTCACAGAAATGACGAAAACAACTGTGAAAGGATGTTATAGCCTATGGTGTGATGATCTCCCAAACGCCTATATACTAAAACCTGAAACAACAACATTTCTGAAAGGAAGGAATTTGGAAGAAAGAAAGAAAGAAAATAGGACTCGAAGCTTTCCAACTAAATATTTGTATTCAGGTAATATTAGCATGTTAAATATCTGGGCGACAAGACTTTGATAATCAAATTGATCAATAAGCCCTACTCGTACAGTAATCTTCATTTTTTCTTGAAAAATAAATTATCTCGGAAACTCGGAAACTCTTTTAACCAATAGTGGTAATTTTAGCGCTTATGGTCGGTATTAAACTGTAAATAATTGTTATTGAAATTTTATATAAACTGTTCCTACATGGACAAACGTATACACGCTGCCTTTGAAAATCTAACAATACTTCTGCAGTCGTTATACATAACCGTATAATAGCAATAAGCGGTTCAAGCGTGTCAGTGACACATGGCACCCAGGATTGGTTCATACATTTTGAGCCAACGTATCACAACTGCTAGTCACATTTCTGCACGAAAATAATTGGATGGTTCTAACATGGCTTATGCCTAAAGTTTGTTTTAGTTTACTACTAACAACTGGTTTTTCTAATTGAAAACTGAACAGCTGTACTTCATATCCAGATTATGACGGTGCCCTTTTCTCTAAAGTGACACCATTATGGTTTTAGTAAAGGTAAAGGCCCAGCTCTCTTTCTTGGACCGGGCCAGCATTATTCCATTGGTCGTGAATTATCAAAGGGGCGGGGGGGGGGAGGGGGTGTTGAGAGACCAGTTCTCATAAAACGGCACCGACCGAGGAGCTAACGACTTCATCGAGTTAGTATTAGAACTTCAAGCATTGAATACATTTCAAGATATTACTAGCTTGAAACGTTGCAAGTTATGAAACATAACCTGAGCCCAACACATTTTCTCCTTGTTGGATTATATAACAGTCATGTCCATCTAAAGTAAAGATCCTTTATTGTAATAAAGAAATATGGGATTGTAATCCCTTGTTCATATCATTGTCTAATAATAACGGTAAGGCAGAACAGAACAGTTCCGTTTATAGTTTTGTACAACCATACCACGCAATACACTCTGTACTAGCCTTTACATGAGTTACTGGAAGAATTCACAAACAATGGCATTCTATTTCGTGTCTTCAATATTTTATGGATATAGTCAAAGTTATCATTTATTGATTGCTCTTCTGTTGATATCTTCTGTTTTGAATACTTTCCAAACAATTAACAATACAAACAGATTGAAAGTGAAACTGAATTGTATTACTTTTAGGTCAGTAGGTTATATTCACCAGAGAGCACAATAAACAGAAAACTGAGTTACCATCAAGCACGACAAAAGCAAGTGTGTCTTTTCCCGATTTCTTCAAGCCTCTGTTATATAACCTGGCTATGTATGAGGATGCGGGAAGAGGGGCGGGGGAGGGGGGGGGCCACTCCCCACAAAAAATGACACGTGAAATGGTGAATATATAGATTATCTTTTCATTTATACATATATATTTGTATATTTGTATTTGTATATTTATTTGTTTCATCACAATTTAGAGTGTGACGGGAAGTCTCCTATAAAGCCTGTAAGGCTTAACAAAGTATGATCCCCAAAAAGAAAAAAGAAAGAAAAACTTAAGAATAGAAAAAGAAAAGTTAATAGTAGCATCTACAATGATGAAATAATCGAATTGACTCTACTTGAAATTAATAATGTTAATAAGCAAACCTAACAATCTTTATAATGATCTTAATCGCAAACACACACAAGAATAAATCCATCAATAGTGAGAAATAATTACAGTTTGGAGATTCCTTTTGAATACAGACTAAGAAGGCTTATTCTTAACATTATCCTGGAGATTATTCCACGTTTTTATAGCACGAATACGAGGGTTAAAAGAACTTAAAGTACTTCGTTGGGATAAAACATGGGCGTTATTACAATGGCGTGTTTGATGGTTGTGGATTAGTCTATTACTATATATAAAATCTTTAAAAGCCTCGGGTAGCAATCCATTCCATGCTTTATATGCAAATGTTGCAAGCTGGACTCTTATAATATCATTTAGTTTTAATAAATTTAATCTTTTGTATAATGGGCTAGTATGATCACGTGGTGCAGCATGTGATATATGGCGGATAGCTCTCTTCTGGAGGACACATAGGTGATTAAGATTTGTAGAATAGGTTCCTGACCAAATAGTCGTGCAATAAGTTAATTGGTGTAAAATCAGAGTTATATAGAGTGTTCTGAGTATATTTGGAGGTAAATAATGTTTTAATTTGCATATAATACCAGTATTTCTAGCCACTCTGTTACAGACTGCTGATATGTGATCACGCCACGAAAGTTTATTGTCTATGTGTACACCCAAGAACTTAGTAGTGTTAACCCGATTAATAATTTTATCATTCATGGTAATATTGTGATCCCATCTGAATGAGTGACTAGCATTAAACACCATATAATTAGTTTTTTCTATATTAAGAGATAATTTGTTTGCTGCAAACCAGCTGGAAAATTTAGTTAGTTCAGTAGAAACAGTTTTATGTGATGAGAGTCGATTTTGGGAATCGAAGAAAATATTTGTGTCGTCGGCAAATAATATTGTTTTAGCAATATCGGAGACATTAACGATATCATTGATATAAACTATAAATAGTAATGGACCTAGCCTAGAACCCTGAGGAACTCCGCAAGCGATTTTAGCAAGTTCAGATTTAGAATTTTTATATAAAGTGTACTGGTATCTATTTGAAAGATAACTATCTAGCCAATTTAGGGTTGTTCCTCTGATACCATAAAAAAAAAAAAATTACTTAGTAATATTTTGTGATCGATGGTGTCAAAAGCTTTGGATAGGTCGAGAAATACGCCTACACAGGTATTATTCTTATCAAGACTATTATAAATATTGTTGACTGCATCTGCTAAAGCTAATTCTGTAGAATGGTCAGGACGAAATCCGTACTGCTCGTTATTAAGAACATTATATTTACATAGAAAACTGTATATACGATTAAACATTAATCGTTCAATGATTTTTGAAAAGACTGACAATAAAGATATGGGCGGTAATTCTCAAAATGACTGGGGTCTCCTTTTTTAAAGATTGGTTTTACCTTTGCTATTTTAAGCTTATCCGGAAAAATGCCGGTGTTAAAAGAAATATTGCAGAGATGAGTTAAAGGCTTTACAATGTATGGGATAACTTGTTTGATAATACATGGCTTAAAGTCATCATAGCCTGCTGCTTTGTTTGGTTTCACATTTGTGTGAGCAACTTTTAAAACTTCTTCTACTGTTACTGGATATGTAAATATGGAATGGCATACCTTGTCATTATTATGTAAAAAATGTTCCGCTTTTAGTTTAATATTAATCTTACTAGCGAGGTTATAACCAAGATTTACAAAGTATATATATATATATATATATATATATATATATATATATATATATATATATATATATATATATATATATATATATATATATATATATATATATATATATATATATATACATATACATATTTATAATATATATATATATATATATATATATATATATATATATATATATATATATATATATATATATATATGTGTGTGTGTGTGTGTGTGTGTGTATATATATATATATAATGAATTTACTGAAGTTAAAAAACATTGAAGCTCTTAAAGTGACCACCAAAAATGGTATTGGTTTCAGTGTCAAACACTGTTAACATTCTATACCTAATTGAAAAGTATAAAAGGAAGGTTTCATATATTCCATTGGCACTGTGACATCATATAGATTCACAAGATGACAGCACCAAGCACGAGTTTTTAACGAACTATAATATCTCCCAAAGGGAGCATCCTTAATAAATCAAATAAACAAAAGAATGATGATAATTAGAGGGTTGCAAACCTTTAATTCTGACGTCATCGTCTTTGAAATGGACAATAGTTGGCGTTTTTTAATATCTAACCGGTAAAACAATGTTGTTTTCAGGAAAGCAAAATAAATTTCGTTAATTAGACTCACGTAAGGTTAATGATCATATCGTATTTCCGCGAACCTCCCTCAAATAACTAATGTCTACATCGCTATCACATGCACAAACAGCTCAAGAAATACACAATTTTTTTTTTTTCTGTAAGTAGATAAGTTAATGACGCTCTTAATTCTCTGAAATGTGTGATTTCCTTGTAACGACGTTCCTGAATTCGATCACTTGATACAATGACACAATATTAATAAATATAATATATATATATATATATATATATATATATATATATATATATATATATATACGTATTTTAATTTATATAGGTATGTTTATTTATATATGTATATTATATATGTACATGTATATTAAATATTTATATATATATTAAATATTTATATATATATATTAAATATTTATATATATATATATATATATATATATATATATATATATATATATATATATATATATATATCCTGGGTAATCTGTGTGACCATAATAAGAAAGCTTGAAGGGAGTCGTAGTGATCCTTAAAGTACGTTCACACTGTCATAGTCTCAATAAGGATATGGCTTTTCTTTCCGGGTTCAAGCACTTTGAGCAGTCTGGGGGCTTACGATACACTAACGTGATTTCAATCACTCTTTTTACACGTGACGAATATTTATATATATATATATATATATATATATATATATATATATATATATATATATATATATATATATATATATATATATATATATATATATATATATATATATATATATATATATATATATATATATATAACAACGTGAAGAATACCAACCAGAATAAATAGAAAATGTGCATATAACGATAAAAGGAGGCTAATATAAAGTTTAAAAAAAAAACAATCATTCCTGTTTATATTTGATTAGAACGATTCGTACAATAAAAAACTGTAATTACACATATACAATACAGAAATATAAAAAAAGGATCCTGGTGTAAATCTCCCAAGTTACGTTAAACGAGAGCGAAAGCAATAATTTTTTGGCTCAAAATAAAGGATATGCATATTTGTGTTTCGGTTGTTTTTGTTCTGATCTCATTATTACTCATATGTTGACAGAAACGCATAAGAGTCAAAATATATCAATTAACCCACGTGAAAATGAGGTTTAAATAAGTCCAGAATTATGCCTAGCTAACCACCGACGCAATGCCCGGGTCACATCTGCGCGATTCAACACGCGATTCAACTCGCAACTAAAATCACGCGAATCAGAAAAGTTGCGCTGATTAGGACATTGCTCTATTGCAAATCGACGGCGCAACTTTTATTGCGCAACAAGTTGATACCCGTGTCTAACTACGCGATTCAACCTTCAATTGTATTGCGAGTTGAATCGCGTGTTGAATCGCGCAGATGTGACCCGGGCGCGAAATTATTTTTCCCACTTCGACGCGGCCATATTAGCATAATGGGCGTGGACTATCGGTCGTTGTTACGGCTTATTGGTCCACGTCACAGACTATGAAGTGATATCTCTCGGGTGTTTGTTTGGGTGCTGAAAGTTCTCAATTAAGTTACATGTCAGGGATTCTAGTACACGTACCAGTATAATAAATAGTATAGTACAGAGGGACATTGCTATTTAGGCATAGTTATAGCAGAAAGCTGCTACTCTAACAGTAACAGCTCCCTGGTTATAGTTAATACAGACGCAAGTGACAACTGTTTAATAAAATGGGTAGAATATTTCAAGTCCGTAACAATACGAACTAATGATGAAAGCACGTAGGCTCCTTACTGCCGTTTAAAAGGGGGTTCATTTATAAATGAACAAATAATTTAGAATGATGGATAAAACAATATGGGGCACAATAGAATACATGTATCTTTGTAGGTTTCTAGCATTGAAAGGTCAGTGGGCCTACCTGGTGTAATATGAAGTATAATAATCAATACCACGGGAGGTTCATTTATAACTTTCCCAGACCCTGCTGTCACGGGAGGTTCTTTTCCAAACTTTTCCAGTTTGATTTTGTGATGGAATTTACCTCAAGAGCTCCATAAGACCCGATTGACTGGGAGGAGCAGTCGCACATCATCATGGATCTCATGAAGTCATGTCTTAGGCCTGAGTATATTAGGCCTGAGTATATTAGCTGAGTATATTATTAAAGAGCTATACGTAAGAGCTCGAAGTCGAAGTCACAAACTTGCCGGCCTGTGACGTATTTCATAAGCCACGCCCATGTGGCCGCGTCGAAGTGGGAAAAATAATTTCGCGACCCGGGCTTAAGAGTAAACATAAACATAACGAATGTATACACTAGCATGCATGCATGGACGAAATCCGAATTTGTATCATAAGTTCTCAGTTAGATGCCTCCTACATCAAACCCATCGTTTAGCTGAAACAAAATGTGTTGCATACTAGTGTGTATAATAACCTGAGGGATGGAGGGGGGGGGGGGGTGGAGGGGTGAAATGCACGTGGTAACACAATGCCATGAATTGATTTACCATTTCGGGGGTCGCATAGTAAAGAAAAAAGTATATATGTGTATATTATTGTTATCGCAAACAGGAAGCCGATCGATATCAAACTTTGGCTATTGGATGTACATAGCCTTTACCTGGGTATTGGAATTCTAGCCACCGTGAGTGATGACGTCATAACGTCCGCCGTCAAAGCTCAAATAGCCACATCGTGCGATGAGATATGCAAGGCTAGAAGGATTGCCAATCATATTCATATTACTATTATCTTAAAGCAGTTATTTGGGTTGGTTTTGAAACTTTCCCGAAACCATTTGTTATTATAAGATCGCACTCACAATGTAGTTCTATACTAAATGAAGAAACCTAAAATGTTTGAAAATCTATGACATTAATTTGTAATGTGCTTTTCTGGCGAGGATAGGCTGAGAATCCAAAGTAGTATCACTAAATTATTCGCTGTTGTGTTGGTACGGTGGGAAATTTATGGTCGTCTAACGTTGCATCATTTCCAAGCTTCTTAGTGGAATGTTGCTCGTGGAGTGTTAGCTCAGTGGTTAACGCCGGTGCCTTCCAATCATAAGGTCCCCGGTTCGAGTGACTCCAAGATTAATGTATGTCGTCCAGTTACAGAGTTGTTGACAATTGACAATTCATAATCACGGACGTTAAATATGAATGTAAGAGACTGACTTCGGTCAGCTTGCGGCTTTGATAAGCCAACGAGGCTTCTTCGCGAGCTCCTGCTTGCAGGAGGGTCTAAAATAAAAATAAAACAAAAAGGTGCAAGCGGTTATACGTTTGGATTCTCTCAACAGGTGTCACGCGATGGAACCATAAAGGAAGCGGTCTTCTCTCCATGGGGATGATAACCGTTTTCCTCTCAGCAAGTTTCTACGACATCATTTTCAACATGGTAAAAATGTGGGCTCATTCTGAAGAAATCATCAACTTAATCAATAAATTGTGTTTGCTGACGCTTCTTGCGTCATACTTTTTGGTGGCGCTGTTATCAAAACTTCGAAGTCATATGAAAGGGGATGTTCCTTGCCTTGCGTGGGCGACAACTTGGAACGTGAGATATCTCATTAAAAGAGCTCAACTTTTGGATTTACCGACTAAAGGTTAGTTTATTTCCATTATCTACAAAAAAAGAAAGAAAGATTTCTCAGATATACAGAAAAGTCAATAAAGGTTTTTTCTTCTTTTCGTACACGCAATTAAAGTATGTACACGTAATGAACACTAGAAAAAAATATGTTTTTAATATTACACGACAGCAACCATGAGAGGAAAAAAAACAACCCGGAAGAAAATTCCAAGAATTTCATGTTAAATATGCCTATTTATTTTTTATATATTTAAATCTCGTATCAGCTAATCTGAACATTGATAATTTTCGAGTAATATATGAATGAAAACCCCTGACTTACAATGTGAATGTACAAATATTTAGGCTTTAAACTTTGAGGTTATGGATGGAGTACTCAACACGTGACTTTAAATATAATATCAATCATAAAAAATGTTCTAGTATTACACGGATAGGTAAATTTTCCGGTATTTAAATTTCTTGTTTTTTTCTCACATTTTTCCATCGGTCTCTTTGAAATGACTTTCCTTTATTTTTATTTTCTTCCAAAGGAATGCCTGGTAAATATTTTCTCTTCCTCTGTATGCTATGGCCGTTCTTAAACTCTTGTTACCGCGCCATCATTTATTTCTACCTAAGCGAGTGTGAATTTGACAGTCACGTGGTGACGACTGCCCTCTTTGGAATTATTATGATGGAGACTTGGGGACTGTTCGTCTACCTCATCTACTTCATCCGGGTATCATTCCAGAGGCAGTTTTCTCTCATCCTAGTGTACCTCCGGGATTTCGAGGGTCACATTGATCGTTGCCGAGGGGCGATTCTATGTGCATTTGCAGATTATAACCTATTTAAAACTTTCTGTAACGGATATTTCTTGCTAACCTTCCCCGTGATCGTCATTGGATTGACGTCACACATCACATGGCAGTACTTACTTTATCAAGTTTGTGCGACGGACTTGTCGATCATGAAAACTCAAAATTTTCTCCGATGGTTAGTACTGTCCGAGATATCGATGGCGCTCTTCTTATATATCTTCGCAAGTGGTGGCATGAGTGTCAACTACCTTGGCCTACAGTTACATTCGAACGTTTTGAAGTTAAAATCAGCAGCGCATGCTCTCTTTTGGGATGAAATTGTGCAAGTCGTCGATACGACGAACAGAGGGTCTCAATTATTGTACCTAAGCGTATTTTTCTCAACTGTTGGTATCTTTATGTCGCTTCAATTTAATGATCAAGATGTCACGTATATGAATGCGCGGTATAACACAACAAATATGACGATTTGCTGAAGTTGAGTGGATAAGGTTTCTCCTCTTCTTTAAAGCGAAGCAAAATCAATTAACAGCATATTGGGATTAATGATAGAGGTGTTTGTTTTGATTAACTTCTTTATACAACAACCTTACGTGGCATTGTATTGTATATCGTACAATACAATTGAATACATTACACATAATTGCATGCATCAATAATTATTAATTTAAGTATAGATTGTTCTGAAAGTTGCATTTCTGAAATTACTATATAACTTCTTTCACGACGGCGGATAAGGATCAAATAGAAACCAATCAAGGAGTAATAAACTCCATATTTGATAACAAAAATACTATTTCTATGGATCACGAAGTTCTTTAATTTTATTAATAATTTTAAACTCATCAAGATTAGTCTATTATAGTATAGAGTACTTCGTACTTTAACTCATCAGGCCTAACTGTATAAAACTGTATGTATATGCTTTATAAATCTAACTTGACCGTTTTTGATAAGTCACCCTTTTCACTTGCTTTTAGATTGAAATTATATTCTATAAGAAAGTTCTATTCTTTCTATTTCGAAATGGATGCATCAATAGATGTGAAGCTCAAAAAATGACAAAAATGAAAATAATTAGCAGTTTCAGTGAAAATTTTATTGTAATTTTTTACGTAAATTTTTTTTGTGCATTATTATTCCACATCAAATTGAGGGAAGGCTGGTGAATTACATATTTACAAGGCAGTAACATCTCAATTAGGTAATACACGTATGTATGGCCAACGGAAACGGAAGTTCTGCTTGCTCACAGGAACAAGCTGTTTGTAACAAAATATGCATTATTTATTAAAGCTGTGGAAACGTATACCATTTTAGGCAACCTTTTATGTGATGCATACTCAAAGAAGGTTACTCAAGTCTGGTTTTGATAATGGGTTGTTTTGGATATATATATATATATATATATATATATATATATATATATATATATATAAATAATATATATATATATATAAATATATACTCCACCTCTTCTTTTCCTCCCATCCCCCCCCCCCCTCCTCCTCTCATAATAAATAATCCACACTACTAAAATAATACAAAGATCCTACTGCTGGCGGTTTCTATATGATGTAGTTTCTTTGAATTATTCTGTTCATATATTAGTAAAATACATGCCAGCGATATGAATATTAATAAGCAGGAATGTATACCATTTTTGTATAAAGGTAAAAGAAAAGGAAAGAAAGCGAATATTGTTCAGTACTCGTTATAGGAATGTATAATGAAAAGTTACTCGATTAAAGCCAAAATATACAATAACCGTCATCATCTACCGAGATTTTTATTTATATTCTTAAATTAATCCGTGAGTTTATTTTACATCAGATAAAATGTGCATCACTTCCACTATACTACTTGAATTTGATACTTAGTGGACCAATATCTCGATATCCCCCTCCCCCTTCCTTGAATCAAATCTTTCGCCTGCATATTTATTAACTTAATTGAATTAAATATGAATAAACAACAATAATTGGAAGCCAAATCACAAAGCTGGATAAAAGATTATATTCGGGGATAGCACACATGTCGGGGAAATTGATACCTCGTTATGGCTCAAGTATGCATGGTTATTGCGACTATACTATAGCTGCTTAAACATTTAACACTGTTGGATTTTGTCTCAAATGGCAGCCGATGAAGCAAGGGGAACCCTAGCATTTACGGGCCACTATTAACACATCCAAGCAAGACAAACCAAACTTCTCTTTCTATACCCCTGCGAATATTTATTAGTGGAGAGAGGGGCGGGTGCGAGCGGGGGAGGGGGGGGGGGGTTGGCATGCGGTGTCTTGGGGCTGAAGATCGTGTTAATCTGTCACTTTTGTGTAGCCAACTTGTCTTCTTCTTGTTGATAGCAATGAACTTTTGATAAAAATTTAAAAATGTTCCTCTGGAGTAAAACGGTATACCAGTGTGTTATAGGGTATGTTTATAGGGTATCGTAAATTTGAACCCAACCACCAGTTTAACACCTCTTGTACGATTCCATATTCGGCACTTTCTCATCCACCAATGTCGTTATTGTTTAAATTTTGATTTAGCAGTGAAGGGTCGAAATGTATAGAGCAGTGAAAATTATCATATCCGAGATTTTGCCCAAAAGACCAAATAAGTTTATGGCATTAATAGTGCCAAAAATAAACATATTTGATTTTCTGTCTTCAGTCGAAATTGTTTTCTTGCCCCGAAAAAGACTCTTTATGTCTTGAACTCCATTACTGTTTTAATTTACAATTGTCTTTATTTACATCACGTGATCAATTATGTTGAATTTCAGCTCATTTAAATTATCAATTGGAAATATTTTCAAATCTAATTACAAGGATATGGTTTAAGAGATTTAAGATATCTGTTTTAAACTGTAAATTGCTTCTTCTTTCTAAAATATTTTAAGTTAATACGTGTTTTCCTGTTTCTTCTTCTTCTTCTAAACAATGATTAAGTCACTGGCCGCGGTAACCAGCCAGCTTGGCTGTCGTTGGGTATGTTCTACGTAGCCCCATGCACTTCTCTTTGTCTAGGTACAGACTGTTGTTCTTCACTTGCAGGTCGTGTTCTAAGGTACTCTTAGTGCGAACCAGCTCCTGCAGCGCAGATTCGGCAGCTCGCAGACGGTTTTGAAGAATGTCAACAGTTTCGTAGATTTCACCAACTTCACTAACGAGTCTGAAAATTAAAAAAAAAATATATATATATATATATATATATATATATATTCAGTATATGAAATTAAAATCATGTTTTGTTTCCCATATTTTTACTTGTTACTTCTCTATGCTGTTAAGTTTGTTTCTTTACGTATAGTATAGTGTTTCCGGGTGATTACACCTACAAGATGTTTGCAAGCTTTTTGTAATCACTCCCCAGTCTCAACTATGGTTGTATATTGTTTTGTATTATATTAAAGATGAAAGAGTCTGAAAAAAAGTTTTATGAAACGAAACGAAATGGAACGGAAATGGAAAAAAAAACATGTATTGAATGATATATATTGTGGGAAAGTTCAATTTTGATTGGTATAATATATATATAATATGTTAGGTAAAACCATATATGAGGTGTATTATGCGCCTCCTTACTGAACAATGTAATGGCATATATTATACATTGACGACATTGTTACTATTTCTTTCATTTTAACTTTCCATTCACTTTTCTACTTCACACTTAATGGATAATGTTGCATCCCTCCTGTATACAGTCCCGAGGTAAAACAAATAAATAAATAAATAAATAAATAAATAAAATAGCGTGAAAAATAAAATTACGGATATATATCTGATTATCAGTTTGTTACTATGACGTCACACCAGTTTGCTTCAAGTTCACCTTTTGGTACTTTTTCGGACGTTTGAAGATCGCTTAATCAATGAAGGGCTTACCTGTGCTGTGGTTGATCCCTGCAGAGTTCGACATTAGGGCGACGGGTACGGTTCTCCAAGCGGCTCTGTGCAACTTGCATGGGCGCCTCCTTATCCTTGATAGACTTGCGTAAAAGTGAAATGTTATTCTCCATTTCGTTGATTTCTTGCAAGACCTGCGTAAAATGAAAAAAAGTCAAAAGTCAAAACTTCATGCATGATTATGTACGAGAGCTGTGTACAATGAGGCTAGGCCGCGCCTAGGGTGACCAATTTTTGC
Source organism: Apostichopus japonicus (assembly GCF_037975245.1). Taxonomy (NCBI): domain Eukaryota; kingdom Metazoa; phylum Echinodermata; class Holothuroidea; order Aspidochirotida; family Stichopodidae; genus Apostichopus; species Apostichopus japonicus. The sequence goes on from NC_092579.1 coordinate 8,245,328, forward strand.
ATTCTTTATTTTCCAAGTCCCCAGCATATTTTCCCCGACGCCTTACTTTATCCCGGGTGCTATAGGTTTTTAGCACCTCCCCCCCCCCCCCTTGTCGTGTCTCTCGCCACGCCCTGTATACAGATTAATTTTATACTGCATGTTATGCTTTATCATTCCAGTACAGGTATTTATCCTTCGTCAGATGGCTATATAGTTTATACGTTAGGTTACTTAAAGCTAGGTTACTCTCAGGAGCCAATCACTATATGGTAACATGCCTTTGTCGATGTGTCTGAACACAATTATATATATATTAAATTTTGTTTTGTGTTACCTCACTGGTGTATTTCTGAGTAATACAACTTACCTTAGCCAGATGGTTTTGGATGCTATTTCGTGCATCCATTGTTTCGGCAATTCTTCCGTCGAATGAGACATTAACGTTATTGTGCTGAGTCCACATTTCGTTCGAAGTCTCCTGCATGACGCTATCGGAGTCTGATCTCAAGCCCTTCGAGGCATTCCTTTCTCGCTGCGAACGTAAGATGTTGTCATTGCTAAACTTAGCCCACGACTCTGGTAAGGAAACACTTTAAGGAAAAATAAACCAAAATAGGAATGAAAACTAAAACTAATATAAAATAACAGGTTATACGTTCTTCTAATTTGCATAATAAAACCCTCGATAGTAAGCTGCATCATGATGGTTAATTTTTTAAGGTAATATTTCTGTTTTATTGTCGAAAATGTGATTTATTTTACATAAACATTATGACGTAGACTTGAACAAGTAGAAGCGTAGTTTGTAGTAACTGAGGGTGCACCACTTCGATATAGCAATAAACAATGACATTATGTGACAAAGCACCACTTACAGTGTTTGGGGAAGTACAATAATTAAAAGAAATTGTGAGATGCCAGCAGTCTTTACAACTTACTTTAGTTTAGTATATCGGAAAGAACCTATATGATACCCGTTTTAAAGAAATATCACTCACAACAGAGCATGGGCATGAATACGTAACAACCTGGTCCAATTCTCAACCCTTGTGACCCCGTATACATTGATAATAAGTGTGCAGGCCAAAATGCTAACAAAATCTACAAGAGTTACTATAGAAGGGGCAGTTGTCACACCATTGGTATAGCGCCCCCCCACCTCCGACTCCCCCACTCTAAAGAAAACACAGACACACAAGAAAAACAAAACAAACAAGAAACACAATACTGTGATGCTGAAGGAATGACCTACAGCGTAAACACGGCGCACCTGGTGGTTAAATGTTTGCATAGAAAGTCTCAAGTATCTTATACTGGTCAAACAAAACGTTGTTTATAAATGACTGTATTTCAACAATGATGATGTTAGTAAAGAGCCCCTCTTTCTGTTCTTGAAAGAAAACATCTGTGAGACGGCTTGAGTGGTCTATGGTTTAAACTCACTCTATTCATGGCAGACGGACTATTTATTGATTTTCTGGTAGCGAAGAGTTCTGTTTCATCGCTCTGCATTCCTCTCCAGTATAACATTGTGGCGCGCATTAGCAGACAACTTGCTATATTCGATACGACAGATAAGGTATCCAACTTTATAGTATGATTTCAAAAACTATGCGTCACGGTCAACGACCACGAAACGCACAGGCTGTATCGACTTCATTCATTTTCATGGGTGATTTCTGCAGGCAGTCTACACTCTGTACAGCCTAGTATCAACATATTTTAACATACACAATTTTTACCAAGTCTGTACAATGATGTGCAGTTGATTACTTTGCAGTTTTGTTACAATATTATAACGACAATATATGTACAAACTGAGGTTCAAACGGTAACATTAGTGTCATATTCCATTCGATTGACCGATATACGCCATGTTCATCGTAAGGCCCTCAGAAAGTAACATTTTGCTTATCCTTCCCTAAATACCTCTCTGCTCTAAATTTGGTTTAATTTAACGACAGGGTAATGTGAGGTGATAAGAGATGGTTTGGAACTATGATGGAATGATCACATCCCGACCCCAACCCCCACCCCAACACCCACCCTCGTATAAAATAATAGAAGAAATAATAATAATATCAAGATGACCAGAAAGTTTAAGATTCTAAGATTTTTTATTTGTAGGTACAGCCTGTATATACAAAGAGAGGGAGACCTTCGGATGTGATCGTGACCTATTCATATTCTCAAGGGAGTTTCGAGCTGGGGGAGCGTTGCCATGACATTGCGATGGCAACAGCATGCAGTGTATCAAGCCATCCGTAGCGGAACCGGATCGATACACATTGAGTATTTAACACAATACCATGATAGTAAATCCTGCTTAGTTCATTGCATGGGTTTTGTAAACAATGAAAGAATGGAACACGCTCACGAAAAGGTAAACAATGGGAATTGTCGGAAAGGTGCTAATGGTTTCTGTTTTGCAATATACCTAATGCTACATGTTTGCAGGAATATCACTTAGTAGATAGGGCCTAACATTGTTGAATGTAACTGCAAATGCCATGTGTATGCATGCAACACTTTTAAAAAATAGCTTAGAGATTTCCTTACGTGACCATTCTCTATGGGACTTGCATTATCTACATATAGGGAATTAAGACCAACCCCCCCCCCAACCCCCATTCCCCTCTCCGCTACCAGTGGCATCGTTTAATTCACAGCTATAAACTAGCTGCTTTTAGCAAGTTAACTAGTCTAGCTGCTTGTACATCATTGATGATGACGTGTACACGATTAACATATCAGGGAAAAAAAAACATAAACGAAAATGAAAGAAACAGAATCAAAAAGAAAAGAAAATTTTAACATCAACGAAAAAAAATAGAAATGAAAAGAAAAGAAGCATAATATCTTACGTTTGATCGATTCCTTCGACACCACGATGAAAACCTAATCCTGGGCTGGTGTTACTCAGCTGGTGACATTTATTGTCGATGTTTATGGCTCTGAATTTATCCTGTAAGTCCTTTTCCAGTTCATGTTGTCCAGCACGGTTCATACTGAAAAATGGAGGAAGATAAATATAAAATTGCAACAACAAAAAAACCTCTGGAGAAGCACAATAGCATGTTGTTTACTATTACGTATACGGCTTAACCATTCAGTAAAATGATTACTAAAATGTTTCGAGTTCATTAATATAGGCTATGTGGTGTATGAAACCTGGATCAAAACTAATTACGTTCCCAATTGAGTGAACTAAATCGGGCTTATTAATTTAGTTACGTCTCAGCACTAGTTCCCTTTCATCAACGTTTCGGCCATGTTATCATAAACATGGTATGTCTAGCAGAGTTGATGTCATTAATTTTAATTAAAGAACAAACAAACGTGCCGGGAAAACAATAACGTACATACGTTGAGAGATCGGGTCTCTTGTCGTTGAACCATGGCACTTTTTTGAAGAGATCATTTTTCCTGAAGTATATTATGAATTAAAAGAAACGTAATTCTTTATCCCACATTTCCCTCAAACCCCCTCCTAGTTGACCCCGATCCAGGGACTGTAATGCCCACTGACCCCTCCTGGACACAGTGACGTCACCAAGAGGTGGCCTGGGGGTGGGGACGTGCCCTCCCCCAGATGCGTTTTGTAGTGTTAAAAATAAAAACAAAAACTTTTATCTGCCTCAAATTAAAAACATAAATATCGGACAGATTAGGCCGGAAACTTCTTGAACATAAAGTTATTCAAGCAAAATTGTGTACCAGATTGCATCTAAGGACCGTTAATTAATCAAAAATTTCCCACCCCTCCCCTTAGACCACTCCCCCAAATAAACATTGTGCACCCCCCTAATTAAGTGCTGTGCCCCCCCCCCCCCAACATTGAAATGTCTGGCGACGCCACTGCCTGGTCTGCACAAGCGTATTAGTTAAATTTTGGGAAATGCTCAAATGACAACCAGGTTGAAATAGTTCAATAGATGTGGTTTTGCCACGCCGTTGCAATGTAACCTATAGCAGTATAGACAGCTAGTCACATGAAGATTGTCTGACCCCTAAAGTAGCAAGGTCAAGTCCACAACGTTAATATATAACACATACCAAGAAGATGCGGCCACACGAAGAGATATAGCTAATATTTAGTATTTTTACTACTATTCCGCATGTAAGGTTATCGTTGTTAGACATGCTGGTACGCTTTGTGGTAATACAATGTTCCAGTTGCTGCTATTTACAATAAAAACCGTAATTACTATGCAAGTCGGTGTACTGTTCTTAACTGTGTTTTGGGGAACCTTGGGAGAATAGCATTAATTACAGGTGTTAGGTATGATGATATTGTGGAGAAGTGTTGGTGTGTGTGTGAGGGGGGGGGGAGGGGTGGGTGTGGGGTGTTAAGTGGTACAAGCGGGAAAGAAAAATGTATTTGGAAATAAAAAAATATTAAAATTCGTGGCCATTCACCAATGATATCATATTTCATGTTTACAAAAAAAAATTAACGAGATGAAGCACGGAGGTTGCGATAACGCTAACAAAGTTTGCATGACTATTTAAAGAGGGTATGTCGTTGTTCAAAGAGGGTGGGGCGTTAAGTAAAAGAAGATTGCCACAAGATTGCCAGGACATATTCACATTAATTAGAGTAAATAAAGGTAAAATTTCGGATCTGGTTAGTTGGGACAACAAAATAGAACAACCACTGCGCACTCTCTCGCACACAAATCGTTACTATTTTAAAACTCTGACGTCATATGACGTGTCCAACGTTTCACCTTTAACTTACCTCAGTTGCGTGTTTGCTTTGTCAATCATTGCCTTCAGCTTATCCTGACTTCTACGGATGGTGTCTACCTCCTGAACGAGAAGAAAACAAAATATGCCACCCGTGATAATCGTTTTCAGTTTGTACACAACATAACAAACAATGAAACAAACAATGAAACAAACAAACAAACAACAACGGGGGGGGGGGAGGGCATATATATATATTTATATATATATATATATATATATATATATATATATATATATATTAACCATTGACGTCGGGTACCTAGATAAAGATATAAATGTGACTTTCACGATAATTATGACCGTCAGAACGAAGGAAGCATAATCGATCATCAAACAGTTGTCATGGTGACTAGTCGCTTTTCCGGATGTTATTAGTCGATGAACGGACAAGACAAAGTATAGGAAAAGACAATTTTAGAATTTTTCATAACAACTTCATCGCTTATAAATCATAGTCATTTTCAAGACATGTGCAAACAACATTCTATTAAGAGATATGTCAAACTTTGATTCATTGTATCATAAAATTGGAAGATAATAAAACAGGCCGGCCGCTTGTATAAGGGATACATAGTTTTTATTAGGTTCACAAAACTGTATTGTTGGCTTATAATAATGTGACTTGTAATACAATACTCGAACTTTACATGGCAGAGTACTAATGAAAATACACACAGTATATGTTGCTTAAATATTGAACACCAAAGTCACAACAGGAATGGTGAATATAAACACAGAGTTTAGCGGTTTACAGACAGATTAACAGAGTTCAATACTTCTTTATTATTTTTTATTTCTGAATAAATGTGTGTGTTAATTAATGTACCTTCGAATGACCGCAGTTATAATACTCATCCCTACCGTTTCTTAGATTAGTTCATACGGTCTGTTATGTCAGGATGTTAACCCAGCTTGATTAAAATGTTACTGCCCAACGTAAACACACAACTTTCACAGCGAAATATTCGATAAGTCTTTTTCAATGTGCGCATGCTCGGTTTGCAGAAACGTGCTTGCGTTATTGTCTTATATTATCAGTGTATAGTTGTATTTGGTCCTTCAGCTGACGGGGTCACCCGTTTGATTATTCCCATTTCCGCCTCCCTTCCCCTGTTTTGTACCCCTTTTTAACCCTATTACTAAACAACTTTAATGGGCCTATAATGTACTGTTGAGGAAATACTGAAAACGACTTTTGACAAGCTTTAACCTTTAAAAAGTCCGAAAGTCAACAATTTGTCCACTTTAGACATCAGTGTCATTGGCTCCAATGACAATCGATGGTGTTTGATCTAGTGGTTAGTTTTGTTTGATTAGACACTGTCATAAAAACAGATAAGTAAGGGACGAAGTACCAGCGGTTGTCACGGTAACCGAAAACTAATAAGCCCACCATACACTGAAGATATATAGCTGTTCTTGAATACGATATTTTATGAATGGATATTAATTGAAAACCCATGATAAAGAAGCTGCCATACGGTTTAACCATTATTTGTACACTGCTTCTTTATGTGCTACTGTCTGTTTTCAGAGAAACTGCCAATAAGATGAAAAGTCGAAATCTGCGCATTATAACGTCAAATCGTCAGAATAGCATATATGGAGATACTGTGTTATATTGCACTGTTAACCTTAACAACGTGTAAGCGGATTCTATATACAATAGTGGTATGGCATTTTACTCAGTTTAAGGTAAATCGTTTGCACTGCTATACTGCTGGTGAATACGAAAGTAGTTATGGGGAATTTATGCATGTTTAACTACTTCATTTTTTTTTAATGATATTAACACAATGACATTTTTTTACTGTTGCAAACAATTTTAATTATTATGTGACTATGTAACACTGTCCTTTCCTAATCTATGAATCGTCACCTCCAACCTATAGGCTGACATTAAATTCAACCTCTTATACACACTGTCATACAGTATACAAGTTAATGTTACGAATTTTCTCCAAAATCTTTAACTGCTCTGTAAAGAAAACATTTACTTTCATCTGGTACATAAGTGTTTAAATTCCCCCACCCCCCTCCACTTCCCTTCTAATGAATCATGCTGGGGAAGTTGCATATTATTTAAAACGGTTTTATTTACACTTCACAATCATATTGGTAAAGAAAAATGTGTAATTTATTATGAATTTCGTAATACGCTACTTGATGAAATTAACCCCCATACAAGGGCGTAGGAACCGGGGGGCTGGGGGGGGGGGCGCCAGCCCCCCAGTGAAAAATGTGGAGGGGCGGAAGTATCATTCCGCCCCCCCGCTTCGCAAGTCAGAAAACCCCTTTTTCATTTCCAAATGAGAAAAAAAATCTCATTTGGAGCACCAAATTGCATCTAAGGCCAGGTGAAAATGCAAAATTAAGTTTACAAAATGGAGTGGGTGTTGAAGTGTGCTATATTGCACCAAATTGCATCTGAGGGCACCTGGAAATGCAAAAAAAATCCAAAGGGGAGGGGGAATCCCCCTCCCCTTAGACCCCTCCCCAGGCCGGCCATAAGTCTTCAGCCCCCCCACTCAAAAGTACCTTCCTACGCCACTGCCCCCATATGTGACGAATGGGATTGACCCTATTTAATTTCCAACCCCTTCCCCCACCCTCCGGCATATCCATATCAAATATGGCAAGGGGGGTGGTGTATATTGACGATTGAATCATGCAATTATTCGACAAAAGCATTCCACATAAGCAGTTGTTGGCAAATAACCTCTAATATAATTAATGAGAAAGAAGAAGGGTAGAAAATAAATTAAAAATTAAAAATTCTCACCCTAAGCAGTTCCTTTTCTACGGTGTCGTTGACCAAGTCGATACCCTGTCGGTTCTCACGGTTGAAGAGGCATTCTTGGGCTATCTGGAGAGGTCCCTCTGTCTCCTTCAGGGCATTTTCCAATCTGTTCTTCCAAGTGTTGAGATCATTAACTTCTTTGGCCATCTCATCCAATTCGTGATTTAACTCGGACTTCCAGAAGTTGACATCCTGAAGACGGTTCCCGAGATTTTTGCTCGATGTCTGTTGGGTTTTCACGGTCCGAGCATCGGTGTCGTGGCAGATTCGGATATTCTCGTCTCGCAGTTTCTGAGCTGAGCTGCGGGTCATATCGGAGGTCCTGTAGTTGGTATTGTTGCTCTTGAACCAGTCAGCAGGGGTGTACTTTGAGAATAGGGCGGTGCGAGCAGAAGGCATTAATGGGGGTACACGGGATACAACGTCATCCCGGTATAGGTGGCTGGGGTTGATTTCAGGGGCGCTGATCGCTACCGGCATACTCTTCTGGCTTCCCCGGTAGTATGTGCTGGGTTTCCACGGTAGATTCAGGGAATGGCTAACGTTGAAAGGTGGGGCGTAGCTCTTGTATGAGGCCTGCATGGTGCTTTGTAGAGGTGGTAGGTAGCTGGTTCCTGTTCCGACTCTTGGTGCCGAGAAATAGCTCGCTGTCATAGTCTGTCCGTAATAATCCTGCATGGTGGAAATAATATAGTTAGAATCAAACTCCAATGGAAGAGAAACGACTTTGATCGCTGAAATTGTTCCGATGTAAAGTAACTTAACGCAGTTCTGGGATATGATTTGTGACACTCATGTGCAACTTGATCAACACTGGGAGTGCGAACTGTAGACCCGCTGGATATAGAAGCTGATCTAGCTTTGTGTTTATGGAAACCATGGTGCAAGTACATAGGTCATATGTTGTCTCGTACAGACTACAAGTTCTAAGTAGGCGGGGCTTCTTGGCTGGCCTTTAGACTTTGGTTGCTAAGGACGCTATTCATCGTTCTACGGTGGCCCGTTGAGTGTGTTTTGTTCTCCTTTGTATTACTTGTCCATATAGCGTGAGTTGAATTTAAACAAGTCATTGTTATATAAATCTTTAATCCGAAGCCCTGAATACGAATGTGAAAATTACAATAAATGCGCGGGACGAGTTCGATAAAAGAAACACATGTACTAAAAGCGGTTTCTTAGCAACTTGTCTTTGTTCGCGAAAGTGGATCAATAAGAGTAACTTTGTAACACTTTGTTAGCGTATCGTTTCTGAAGAATGTCTTCAAAGGGTGGTGGATTTAATATTCATGATAGGTGATGTGTTTAGAATTTGACTGGTGTTTCCTGGTGGCAGGAAGGAACAAACTGGACACAATTCCCTGGTAATGAGGTGTAACCTGAGAGGATTAAATGGAAACTTCACACACTATATAAACTGACTGGACTGTATATAGGAACTTTAGCTTGATGTTAGAAGAGATAAATTTAATCTTAATCCCTGATAATAAGAACAGCACGCAGATTATTCGTGCTTTGAAAAGTGTTCAGGTTATCCATCAAAGAACTTCATGCAGATGGAGTTATCGGGGGTTGATGATGGAGGAAATAAGTGATGCGGGAAAGGGATGAGGAAATTTGGAACAAAAGACAAATAGAATACGCTGATCATTAACTTATTTCATTGTTTTAATATCCATGTAGAGTCTACTAATTATGTTGATATTTATTTCAAACAATATGAACGACATCAATGAAAATGTTACAAGTATACTTCAGGCACCCCGTACATTGGTATGTGAATAACAAAGTAATCATGTAATCGAAAAATAATATATGCAATTGTTCTAATTAATAACCCAAATTTGACCGAATTCACGCGGAAGTAAACCAAACTATAATAAAATACCAAATATATCGTTAAACTAGTTTTATGAGCAGAAGAACTATAATATGAAGAATATTATGCATGGTTATTTGGATTTAAAATAGACGTATCTGAACATTTAATTTATTTGATATAAAATATAATTTCAAATATCATATGAGAATAATTAAAGCTGAGTTCAAGTTATCTGAATGTTCATTTAAATCGGATCGGATGTATAGACTACAAGTATCGTTATCAATGTAGTTTCCTGTATGCATGGGCGATAGAGGTGGTAGGGACGGGGAGGGGTTAAAAAAAATAACATAAAAATGCCAATTAGATTGAATTACATTTTTTCATTTTTGTAATAATGCAAAGTGAAACCTTTTGTTATTTTTATGTGCACGCTTGATGATTAATTGAAGAAAATGTCATTAAGGACAGCCGTTTGTTCACAAACATTCAAATCATGGAATTTGGGGGACGGAATATATAGAGTGAGTCGTTAACAACCCCCCCCCCTCCCTACACAGACACATATTTCACATACGTAATTAAAGCAATTCCGACTATTCCATTTTAACCCTATCATTAGACCACATTGTTGGAATACTCATAAATGAAAATGCCCCCTCCCCACCCATGTATGTCTTAAAATGCTGGAATATATTGCTTTGAATTTATCTGCATTATGGATTTTATACCTTAAACCATAAAGTAAACTCAAGGGTGGGGTGGAGAGGGGTGGGAGGAGTGGGGAGGGAGGAGTGGGGAGGGATGGGGAGGGGTGGGAGGGGTGGCGATGGGTTGGGGAGTTGGGATCTCATTAGAAGAAGTTTAGATTTGAAGATGACGTAATGACCCACACGGGATATAGGACGTTTCAATTTTTATCTGACAAGTTCTGGAGAAATATTATATTTCGAAATATCTACTTTCTTAACAAAATTTCTACTATTTCGTTATGAGTTCCTGCCTTTCCTGGAACCCTCGCAATATTTATTCTATTTCTACTTTCGATATCAATCGAAAATTGTTAAATTGTTTTATCGACCTTTTTTCCTCGAAATTTCGATTCTGTTTCAAAATCTGTTTCAAAATAGTTTCAGAATGCTTCCTCGACATTTTGACTTTTTCTTCTATAAAATGTTTAACTTTTTAATCGCTTTTCTCGAAGTTTCGACATGAACTGTCGATAGACAAAGCTGTGCTTCGCAATTTGGAGTTGATGTTTTATCTCGGAATTTCAACATTTTATCTTGAAATATCGGCCTTTATTCTGACTTTTGTATTAAATATCATGCATTTTATGAAAACAAAATTTATATATTTAAAAATACATAAAAAAGTCGACAGTTGTATATTTAATTTACCTTATTGGAGTAAAATCAATAGTCTAGAAGAAAAACAAAGAAACGCACACATAAAATAAACACAGACAAAGAAACACATAGCTGTTTATTTAAATCATGTGTGATATGCAGTGATATGCAGTTTATCAAGGCTACGGGAAATATTATACAGTATCTTTTGACGATCATTTATTGTTTTTACTCTATTTCCAATCATAATAGATAACAACAATAAAGCAAACATCTGCAAAGACTAATGAATTATATAACACAAACTTAACAAAAGTCAGCTGAAGTACATTTTGTATTATGTATCTGAAATGAAACCGACGAATAATAATACTAATTGAAACATCCTGCATCCGTCATTGTGTTTCGCTAATATAATATACAATTTGATGAAATACAGTAATGTCTTGAATGAATCAGGGAGTTACAACTCCCTGCTTAAAGGACGTGTTCAAAATGAGCACAAAAATATAAGCATTGAAGTAATACTTCCACGATATAGTTAATTTGTACACTACAAAGTGATGTACATATAGGTAATGATCATAGCGGGGTACCGTATACCCAAGTAGAAAATCTATGGAGTCTGGAGGTAACAGCAGAGTAAATTTTGAAGGATGCGCAGTTGGGCAGGTGAAGGGTTGCTAAGGATACGAGAAGGTGTCGAGGTGACTGAAGAATGGGGTCTTAATAACCATGTGATTTGACTACCGTGTAACACTTATACTTTTATAGAAGCATAGGCGTAGGAGCTTAATTTGATTGGGGGGGGGGGGGGGGCTGTAACGACTTGCCCGAAAAATATAACCAAAATTTTTCGCGCGCTCCGCTCTCGTTCAACATGTTAACGTGCATCTCATATAGGCATTCATCGGTTATTACATCACATGCCAATAACATACAACCATTTTCCGTGTTAGTATGTTAGTACCCTTCCATATTGGTTAGAATTATTGGGGAAGTCGTTACAATAATAATGATAATAATAATGTAAATTTAACGATTGAAAACAACATTGCAAATTCTTCTTCTTTCAGTAGGTGCCCGGAAAATTCTTAGCATATTGGCCGAATTTTCACAAAACATTTGGGTGGGGGTGGGGATGCATCCCCCAGCCTCCCCCCGCCTCCTACGCATATGTATAGAAGTAATACCCTCTTTAGACATATATGCGCGGAATGATACTAGGCCTATAGTGTGTATTTACCCTATACACCTAGCCTACACACTCACAGGCAAGTTAAAGCAGCAAGCAATGCAGCCTATACACTCACAGGCAAGTTAAAGTAGCAAGCAATGCAATGTTATGTGACGCAACGAATCAAAAATATTTCACTAAAACGATGCCGAATAGAGGGAGGTCAGGAACGGGGTAAGGGTAGGTACAGTAGGTAGGTAGGGTGTGAGCATTTGTGAAATCGGGTCGGGAGGATTTGTATGCCCTATTGTAAATAACTGATGCAGGCCTAGCTAGTAGTGATTGCAACGACTGCAGTAACTTACAATGTTTCTAAATACGTAAAAAACCTGACAGTGAAAGAACATTTACAGGGATAGGGTGACGTAGGGTGGGATTAGATGCGCTACTCACTGTATGGTAGGTGACCGTTTGGCGGTTGTATACAAGGTTGTGCCGTTTGAAGTAAATGTGTCGCTCCTATCTCTCTGTGCTCGAAACTAACGATATCTCACGTACAGTTACTATACTGTGCTGGAATATAATGCGAAGATATGTTTCGTGGTACTGCTATTATTACGCAATAGCGCGTATGACGTCATGCAGCGTTTCGGGCGTAAACCTTGAACAAGTTTCACTATGCGGCGCACATAATAACTTCTGTACCCAAATATACGTAGCGCTGAGTAAGCGTGTGCTGTATTCGGCGCTAGGAATCAATTGGCACTGGAAGCCGGGTACTGTTGCTAAGTAACCACCTTATAGTTGTACCAGCAGTGCGTGCCTGTCCCAGCGCTACTAGCCTAGTATACATAACTATCTAGAGCGTAAGACTTTGCAGAAATAGCTTGGGGTTCTATTAGCGAACGTTATTGTACGACGTGTAGACAATATACACCGGTCTGGAATTGTAAACAAAACTATATGCGTACATTATATCAGTGGAATTCTATGGCAAAGAATCCGTATAGCGCCGTAACATATCTCTATATCATGGCACGCATTAGCAGCCGACTACTTGTGCGCACGCACTGATATACATAAGATACAATGCTATAACGTATGGCTTTAAAAACTACACTAGCATAAGACCGAGCCGCGCTCAGGCTCTCGATGCCTCCGCCACAAACAGAATATAAATAGAGGGCGGCAGGATAGTTTTCAATTTATCAACCTTTTTCATTTTATCATCATTGGTTTGTTGGTGAGCTAAAATGTGGACGAGCCCCTCTATGTGTTTGTTCACGCACAATGGCACCCGTCTTAACTACCCATTTTGAAATTTGGAACCACCAAAGTTTGATTTCGTTTTTGGAAATTGTTTAAATAAATCAAGATGCACGCAAAGATGGTTATAATTATCTACCGTTTTAAAATGATGTTCCCAGCCTATCGAACGTACTGCCTCGAAAGGTCATCGTATAGTAATATTTAAGTTGTGAGTTTCATAATAAGTAATAATAGGCCTTAGTCAATGTGTTGATTTTTGCCTATTCTGACACACAATAAGCACAAGTGGCTAAATTCTAGAGTGAACAGATTACATTTTCCCAGGAATCCGTTTGGTGCTGGAGTTGCTTATTACTGCAGTCTTATCAGTCTGACCAGGGAGTTGTCTGGTTTGACATAGGCCTACTCCATTGAGCGCCGATATTACGAATCAGTGACAAAACAAAACCAGATGGTTTTCCATGATAGTAGACCGTGAGAGTTTGTCACTTAGTTGTTAAGTGTATTATAAGAATTATATATATATTAGGAGAAAATGAGGAATTGAGTCAAGTTGACGTCAATTTCTGGCCTTGGACAGCAGCGTTAGAGAATTTTGTCCCTGAAGATTGAACGGGTTCGGACTAAGTAACCAAACCTACTGGTGTTCATCGCTAAATTGTGTCATGACACGTAATCTTAACGGTATCGTGAATAACCAAATTCCCAACTATTCTAAGAAAGCTATAATTGTTACAAAGAGAGATATGTAACTAACGGTAGTACGTTAGCTCATTTGGTTGGCTCAGTGGTTAACGCCGGTGCCTTTCAATCATAAAGTCCCGAGTTCGAGTCACTCCAAGATTAATGTATCTCGTCCAGTTACAGAGTTGTTGACAATAATTGACAATTCATAATCATTGACGTTAAATATGAATCTAAGAGACTGCTTTCAGTCAGCTTGCGGCTTTGATTAGCCTATGATGGCTTCTTCGCGAGTTCCTGCTTGCAGGAGGATCTAATATAGGCTACATACAAACATACATACGTTAGTTGCTGGAGGAAATATTTACGTCATTTGGTATTACGTGTATTCGAACAGGCGGGTTCGTAAAGATAGAGTACGCCCTCTAAAACTTCAAAGGTCGCCCCAGTATTCAAATCTCCCTGCATTGTTCCAGTCCGATCATCATTGTACTCTGCAAGTCCCTGGTCAACTGGTATAGCAGCAAAGAAACATAATTTAAATTCCACGAGTAATTTGTGTAAGAATATGAAATATTCTGAGAGATTTGAAGAGCAAAACCAATCATTAAACACTTGATTTGCGGACGAGTTGCCAAATTATTTCCATGGATGGTTTGTTTTATCCAACCATAAATCAACTGTAATATTAAATTTAACCGAATGACTGAAACGAGAGACGTACACTTTTGACACACTTGAGAGGTGGGATGGTGGGGTGGGGAGTGTGTTAACATATTAAAAAAACGAACAACGCAAATCCTTCTGCAGAACCTTCCGAGATTTTATTTTACATTTAATGCAATATTTTGCAATTTTATCACCGCAGTATAGCCACATCTTTAAATGTTGCTTCTCGCGGAATTTGTTACAAAAATTTTACTTTGCCTCACAAGAGCAATGCGTGCCCACCATGGGCTGTTGCAAACTAGAAACATATCGAAGATTCAAATGGTTAATATATTTCTACTGGCAGTAGGCCTATAAATAGGTTAATATTTTGTTACGGATAGGTTGTAAAACAAAAGGTTTAGTAATGCTATCTAATTTTTTTAGCTAACATTCTTATCGTGTGGAAGCATCTGCGAGGCTTTGCATCTTTCTATTAAGAACACAACAACAACAAACAGAAGAGACATTACTATTCAATAAATGATTACTAAAAAAGTGTTTTAACATGGCCCCATTCATCACAAGCAGCACTATGTGCAATAAACAGACTCTTTAAGGTATGAGATATACGTTCAGTCTTCTGTGAATATCACACAGTGGCTATATAATTTGCACCATCTACGGTGTGGCAAGCGTAAATTATTTGTAATAAAACCGCTAAAACCGGTAAACCGTATATGGCAAAGTTAATAAGTGAACAAAATAAAAGAAATAACACATCGTGCGACACTGCTTCCTCTCGGCGCCATGCGGTCTAACCCATGGATTTCACATTTTATATAATTTCAAGTTATATTATATTACTTTTTTTTGTAATAATCGGTGGTTACGTCATACACATGTTAAAATTCCCACCACCTTATTGTTCAGGTTCTCAACGTACTCAATTTAAAACGGTTGTACTTCGGAATCCTTGAATCGTTGCTGTCAACTGTACAAGCGTTCCATGGTAAAATATGTATACCCCACCACTTTTGCCGATCTTCAACTTTCCATATAGTTGAGTCTAAAACAAAAGGATATAATTCTGCGAACATACCTCTGTCACCACCCTCTCACTGACAGACATGTTCTGCTCATGTGACAACCAAGATTAATGATCCCACCCAAATCGTTCATCAATATGCGCTATTCAAGTATAACTCGAAATTAATTACCTTTTAATAAAGATATTCTCAACAATGTGTCACTTACTTGATATGGTAAATACAAGATAACGCGGGAAAAATCCTTCATGGTAAACTATTTGTATAGAAATGACACAGATTTTTTTTCGCATGTAATCAATCTATAGTTAATGCTGTAGAAACCACAGCAAGAACACATGTTTTGGCAAATAGCTCACAAACCATTTGTAGCTTTTAACATTTAAAGCGGTATACTTTACATATTTCATCATATTTATTTCATTGATTATTTCTCAGACGTGTTCCGTTTCAGTTGGATGCATGGGAACTCAGCTTTCGCTCTAACCGACTGTGAAGATTTGATAATATTCCAATGAGTAACAAAGGTCATGATTATGAAGTGAGAAATGTCTAAAATTTTTAGAACACAATTCAAAGATTAATCTACATTATGTGTTATTGATCTCCAATGGTGATCTCTATATATGAGTGAAAAGCATTGTCGAAATGAGAGTATGCAGTATAGGTTTTCTTTAATTACGTAATTTTGGTTTCCGTTAACTGACATGCCTATATAGGCCCTATTGCACGAAAGCTAGAATTAGACAAGAGCTGAAGATTGTTGGTACAGGTTTATCACTTGATTTTGGGGGGAGTGCCCTGCGTGGACGATCATTAAGTTTTCTTTAAACAGTTTCATATTTCATATGTAAATGTCCATGATAGTAAATATGTGCATATTAATATTCTCTCATCTCACGCATTGAGTATATTCTTGTAACCAAAATAGTATTTTACATAAGCAAGCTTTTAATTCAAGGGCAAGGAATGGAAGGGGTTGGGCTAGGGGGGGGGGGCGATGAGGGGAATCCCCTGCTGCGGTACCGGTGTATATTTACTTTATGAAAATGACTGTGTTTCTTTAACTACCGAAACTTGTCGCCGATCCCTGTTATAAGAGGTGTGTATACTCTTGAAGCAGGGAAATGTTTTGAAGTAGGTCGGGCGTAGCTCTTCAAGAGCTCTTTGTGTTTTATATTGTAAATAGACACGTGTGCGGGATTTACCATCCCTTCCGTGTACGTGACTTTTATCACTGATCAATGCTGGCCTAAGTTCCACGATGTGACCAGATTTATATAGGTAATTTGGCGGAAGACGAATCTGACCATACTCTGGATGAAGGGATTGGGGTATAGGAGGGATGGGGTGGGGGGATGGGGTGGGGGGAGGAGAGGACATAAGCTGAGGCGTGGGGTTAGGGTTGGAAAGGGGTATGTTAGTCGAAAAGTAGCTTTAACTTTACAAATGACGAATGTGACAACAATCGGAGGAAAGGTGGGGGGGGGGGGGTCGCTTGAGAGACGGATGGTTAAAGTGTGTGGTGTGTGCATGAGAAAGTTTCTCCCGACTGATTTTGTTAGGGGCATGAATCTTTATGGACGGGATGTATGTTGATAAACATATTTACGTGTGGTTGTGGGTTTGTTGAATGCAGCTGCCCTGCATGGAAGAAACTCTCAAAGTGTACAACACGTCAAAATGATGTATCATGAGGCATATTGAAATTTTAAATTAGGTCTTTATAATTTGGTTTGTGCTAATAAATATTTTTTACTTATAAAAACATCCCCGACTGAAATTTTTCCCGTCTGACAGTAGAGGTCCCCTCTCTTTGCACACGACACTGTTTTTGAACTTATATATACTTGTATACTCGTCCTCCGGGTCCTCCGGGTATACTTGGAATCTATTATAGATACAGCAAGATAAAGTAATACTCTTGTTTAGAGTCAGTCTTTTGTACAGTACTCGTTTTCGTCTAAAGATTTATAGGACGGGAATTCTCCTTGTACTCATAGGATTGTACTCGTGGTACAAGTCTGTTTGACTATATAGGAAAATACTTCATGACATTCCACCAGAAGCATTCAACTTCATAGGTTAATTGGTGTATATATGGAGGAAGAAGTTGAAGGTTTACAGTCTTGTTTGAGGCCAAGGCCCCCTCACACGACTTTACAACACACCCGCACACCAAAGTGTGCACAATTCAAAAAATCCCTCCTGGGGCATTACAGTGTACCACATCTACGTGTCCCCGGTGGGATTCCCATAGGCTGCAGCCACAAACTGGCACACGTAGCTACATTTTCAAGTTACCTCGCAAGTCCCCATTTATACACCTGGGTGAAGAGAGGCATTGGAGATAAAGTGCCTCGTACAAGGACACAACGTAATGATCTGGCCAGGACTCGAACTCGCAAACCTTAGATCACAAGTCCACTGCCTTAACCACATGACCACAACGAAAGTGAAAATATATCTACAATCAGCTATATAGTAATATAGAGCCATAGCAACAGGATGTGGAGTGGATGGAGTGGGGTGGGACCGTATACCTAAACAAATATTTCTCAGAGGGTAGAGACACCCATACACACTTCCCCAGGATAAAACATTAACCAATTTTGGTCACACAACCCCCCTCCACTCCCCCCAAAAAAGGTAAATAAATATATACATAAAAAATACAGAATCCAAACTGTGGCTACGCGCCTGGATTGATAATTTGGTAACCAATCACTTTAAAGAATATTTTTGTAAACATTTCCTGCAGTTTTTTTAATTCAATATTGCTCGATCCAAGTTCACAGCGAAGAGTCACTTGCACTTTTAGTATCATCTTACCTCTTACCGAAGATTTCTCTTTTTACGAGATTTATTATCAGCCATTTAGCTCTGAAGTGATTCACAAATAACCTTTTCCAACTTTTATTATTATGTTTGAATGTTTTCATCGAAAATTCGTTCACTACAATTCGTAGCAATTCGTACCAATTATCCAAAGAAAACATTGTCCCTCTAAACACCATTAAAGTATATGTTTTGCTTTTCTACATTTTTGTTTTCTGTTTTTTCACCATAAACCTTAATCTTCTCCTCGATAGCTTCTCAAGCTTTTCTTCCGGGCTCCTGAAAGCTCTAGCACTTGATTCTGTCAAAACTTTCTCCCGTGCTGCCTTTATAAACGACGTCATTTAGTGATTACTTCTTAATCTAATTAAAAGGCTAAATCTCGAAGTTCAAACAATTCGTTTCCGTTCGACCAATCAGCGTACGTCTTGTGGAGTCGTGTGGCTAACCGACTGGTATTGACGAATCGGATTAGTGGTTAGTGACAGTGATGGATTACTCAATATAGGCATGAAAAAAATGGATGGAAAAGGTTGTTCATATTAAGTGAAAAGACAACCATTCATGAATCTTAGCGCTAATAGCCAATGAAAGCAGAGGATACGAGGCTCACGGAGAAGTGAACTTAGTGAGTTACCAAGGGCACTGGTATTCCGACAGTAGATTCTAGTAGACTTAGCAAAGTATTACGAGGCGTTGGCGTTTTCTTTTCTGACCATAAAGAAGATTTTGAGTAAATTCCAGCGACGGTTTTTGTTCTGCCGATGATACTGTGTTTCAAGGTAAGAATGTTACTCACCGATTACTAGGATTATAAATGATCACATGGTTATTGGAGTAAAAGAGGGGTGAGGTTGTGACGGGGTTTTGGAACTTCTAAGAAGGCAAAACAGCTCCTGCTTAGTTAATTTGCACACTTTCCTGAAACAAAAAGTACAAATTTGAGTAAGAAGAATTTTATTGTGCAAAAGTATATATACTTTAGTATATGTATGGAGTATAATTTTACACAAACTAAAGCCCATTAAACACCATGGCATACTTCGTAACTTTCAAAGGTTCACAGTTTTGTAAAAGTAATGTTAATTGGGACCACCAGAAAATATACTGTCCTTAAATGCTTTTTGCATATAAATGGTTTATTAGTTTATTTACTAGTCTATTAATTTTGATTGACAATCCTCCTCCTATATACATACTATCGAAAAATTATTTTGATAAAGAAACCAGTGATAGTGAAAAAAATTGTGAGTATAGGTTCTAATTATTTGTTAGTTTCAATTTGCTTTAAAGTAATCCTCTGTATTGCTCCGTTGTAAATTTTGGTGAAGCTATCATATTAATCATGTATTTTCAATTTCTCGATGTTACAACGAAGTTGAAACTAAATTCTGGTAAGGGTATATAAAGTCATAAATATATAAGTCATAAATAAAAGTCTTAAATAGAGTCATATATAGTTATAAAGTTAAATAAAAATATAAAGTCAAATAAAGTCATAAATTAGGTTCATAAAATACATGTCTTTGCAGAACCTACGATCACTAAGAATTCTGGATCATCAAATTCTCGTGAATCACTAGCAAGTTTAAATAATGCTTGTGAGGCTTGAGGTATCGCTCAAAGTACTTCCATTGTAGTCGTAAGAATTGGGTAGAAATTCGACTTCATATTTGCCCTAAAACTTTAAGGAGGAGGGGAAGGAGGGGAGATAGTTGCTCTTTTACTTCAAGGGACATATTTGGGGAAGACTTGTTTGCATCATATACACGCTACATAAATCGCAACATTGCATTATTCTAGTCAAGCCATTTGCACTGGGAGAGAATTGCATACCCACATATCTAGCTAAGGGAACGGTGTGGGTATATGTACCAGTTGGCAGCCTCCTTCTGATTAGCGAATTATTAACCGTTTAATTCAAGTCGCGAAAGTTTTAAGTCCAACAAAGTTCTTGAAATGTTTTTTTTTTATGTTGGCACTTTCTATTCTTTGACGTTTTGTTGTCATATATGTTTGGTTCGATTTCTTAAAATAAACTTAGCTGTGATGCCAAAATATGGATAGAAAATTCATCACAAAATATTGTTTAAAGTAAAGGAAGTATACTAACACACATACACCCACATACACAAAGACACATAAACTTACAAACTTACAAAACATACCTTTCAAAACAGCAAAAGAAATTAACTTTGATATTTTCCTTTTTTTCGGCCCTTCAAAAATTAACAAAACGACTGCAACTACATTCTTTTCGAACTTACAATGTAAGAGTTGGTTATGATACTAGTCAGTTTTATAACTTCTAAAACAATTAACAAACTCATATTTTATGACCAGGTATCATATATTCTATATCTATAAATTAATCTATGCCTTGAAAGATATATAGTCGCTAAGTTATCTCTTTTTATTTCTAACGAAATCTCTCTTATTGTCCCAGCGAGAATTGTAAACTAATAAAGACGGAAAATGTATATTTACGCACACGTTGAAACACCATAACAGAAGCTTTAGTACCTCGATCAATTTTAGCCGACCTAGCGTTGATGTAATTCTCTCACCCATTTGGTAATCATTGCTATTTTTGTCACAGTCGGTATTCAAAGGTTTCTCCTCAGATGCCAAACATCACATTTACACGAGAATCGAATCCATTTATAGACTGTCCCTTTGATCTACATTGCTTCCATATTGGTGTGAAGTCAACAAATTGACGGTGTAAACATTGTCTATTATGTTATAATCACAAATGTAAACAATCGAGATCTTAATCGGAAAATCACATTGAAACTAATCCTTAAATATTGGCAGGATTTGCATTAATCGAGAATAGGGAACGATGTTGTGTGTATATAAATAATACCAGATGTTGGATGAAGTTCCTATATCAAACGTACGTAGGCCTATATGTATATAAGCTTGCAATCTCTCTGTGGACCTTTCGAAATGTAGGCCTAGTTTTAGAAAGAAGTCATCACGTTAGTATCAATTTTTTTTAAAACGTCATCCAATGAATACTGCGCTTTATTTCCTTTTGTGAATATATCGCGATCTGCGCTTGCACATAGTCTGACACTTTCGCCGGCATAGGCATGACGTCATATATGTCTTTGTTCACATGCCTTATGATACGAATATCAAAGTGCTTACGCAGATGATACACGCAGAGTTGTAAAATAGTACGGATTATAAAATAATCACCGGCATTTTGAATACCAAACAATTATAAACAAGAAATTTAAATTGATGGTAATAATGCATTTGAACACTGCACTAAATGTATGCAGCAACGCAAATTGTTCTGTATGTTCTTTACTTATCTTGGTTAATTATATATGAGCCAATGAGGTGAAACCAGTTAACTCGTTAGACAGTACAAGGGTAAGGTTATTACACACAGGCAAACGATACACGTTATAAGAATGAATTTCTTTTCACTTTGTCAAACAATACCTGGATAATAGTGAGGAGCGAATCCAGATAGAGAAGCCCTTTGTTGGTGTGACTAATAAAATTATTGATTTTTCCCCGTCATAATCTTTAAAAGTGATGTTGCATCTCACCTATTGCTAGCGATTCCGGCAAAACATGAGAAATTAAACATAACTTATACAAGACGTAAACGAATGACAATTTTTGTTTTCTGTAGCTTACTACCAGTAGCCACACGACACATGTGAGATGTCCAGTAGCGAGCAGTTTTATAGGAACATGCATACAACCCGAAAAGTGCAAACAGTACGCATCCGTTGATTAATTTCAGACAGCGGGTGGTGACTTGTTTGCAGAAACCCTCAAACAATGTTGTTAAGTAGAGAATCAAGTCTGGGCGCTGACTTCGAAATATAATATTGTAACCAATACGAAGCGAATGTAAATTTTCTTCACAGAACATATGATCTAGGCTAAAGAATACACAATATACAAATTAAAAATAAAGAAAGAGTGAGGTAGAGAGAGTTGGCGAGAGGTTGGGAGAGAGAAGAGAGAGAAATTCAGAATTCATTTCGAATAATAATCAGTTCCGTGAAGTGCTGGCCATCTGTGTCATTGTCGAATATTTATATTCATAAAGTGTGTTTATAACAGTTTAGAAATGACTTCAGTGACATTCAATCACAGTTACTAGATGCTTTTAACTAATATCAAGTATAGAAACCTCGAGTACTTGTTTCTCTTCTTCTAACGGTTGGTCACGTCTTAGTCTGGTTTTAGTATAACACTCAAACATCTGTCATTCTGCCGAGTTTATACAAAGACGGAGATTCTGGCTTTTTTCTTTTCACATTTACGGTATGACAATTGGCAATCGTTTGAGAGACCATTAGTTTTAAATATGCAGCGAGTGGACTTAAACGTGTTAGACTGCAGTTTCAATAATACACTGAAAACAAAGATGAACAAAAAGGGGGAAAAAGAAGAAAATAACATCGGTGCAAGTCCCATTTTGTTAGCCTGCTTCGTAGCAAAGTTTGCCCTTTTTTGTTTGCTGGAAATTTAAAAAAAAAATATTTCGATAACAATGCCTATTGGATTATTGCGTGGATAAATCTCAATCCCACTAAGAGATCAATATATATATAGAACAAATCGGTTATTGCTATTCTAATAATTTTCGATTTAATAAACAAAAATGAAATCCAATGCAAAATCATTAGTGCCACACAAAGTTAACGTAATGCTTTAAGATATGTAATTTGCAAACCCCTGTGATGTTTGCCAAAGTTACTTAATGTATATATGTACATATATATAATTATATAAATATAAATATATATATATATATATTTATATATATATTTAGGACCACCTATTATCTGGTATAGCCTCCCACATGACTATTTATAGGGAAATACAGCGTAACATATCAATAACAATGGTAATGTAACGTTACATATTCAACTACTAAATATATTTAAGACTGAGTAAACATAACGATGTTTTTTTTTGTTAATATCTATTTCGCATCCGAGATGTGATGAATCATTTTAAAAGACACAAGATAAAAATAGCGAAACTTACTTCCGAGCTTGGGAGGTCGACCGATTTTTTTCTCTTTCCTTGAGCTAAATATTTCTAATAATTTTAATTAAGAAAAATGCTGTGAAAAATGTTCCAGCTAGTATATGATTCATTATGATATGTGATATTTAAACAGGCACAAAACTTCAATGAAATCGAGAAAATTAGACTTAGGAATTAATCTCTAATGTGAAACTCGATTTCCAGGGGACTTGTGGCTTGGTTACCGTTGAGAGCATGAGAATGCTATAAAACTCCACAGAACTGCGTTACATATCAAATCACTTAAAGCTACATAGGCCTATATAAATGTTGGCTACACTTTTTTAAGTCAAATGAACGAAGTCAAAGTCAACAGAAATTATTTTGGTTCAATTTATTTTATTTTTTCTCGTTTCTCAAGTTTTCAACGTGATTAAATAGTAAACTATCTTGTAAACTAAGGCTGTTGCCTTTTTATTTATTTTATTTTTTATTTTTATTTTTATTTTTTATTTCTCGATAACTGTATATGATTGACGCCACACATATCCATGGTGTGAACTAGTGTTAATTTGATTATAGCCTGTTGTCGATAAATCAAGACATAAATATAAGCTATTTGCACAATTGAGTATATAAGTAAGGGAGATCAAAGAAACAAAGACAAAGAATCGAAGGTAAATAAATGAAAAAATTATGAAATATAAAATCAAAGTACGTAATCATGCATAACATCCATGTTAGTATAAATACAGAATTATGGATAACATTTATCTTAGCCGAAATACAGAATTCTGTATAACAACCATTTTAGTTAAAATACTGAATTCTGTGTAACAATTGTCTAAGTCAAAGATACAGAATTCTGCGTAACAATTATCTTAGTTAAAATACAGATTTCTGCATTGAATCCATCTAAGTATAAATACAGAATTATGCATAATATCCATCTTAGTTAAAATACAGAATTATGCATTGAATCCATCTAAGTATAAATACAGAATTATGCATAACATCCATCTTAGTTAAAATACAGAATTCTGCATTGAATCCATCTAAGTATAAATACAGAATTATACATAATATCCATCTTAGTTAACATACAGAATTCTGCATTGAATCCATCTAAGTATAAATACAGAATTATGCATAATATCCATCTTAGTTAAAATACAGAATTCTGCATTGAATCCATCTAAGTATAAATACAGAATTATGCATAACATCCATCTTAGTTAAAATACAGAATTCTGCATTGAATCCATCTAAGTATAAATACAGAATTATGCATAACATCCATCTTAGTTAAAATACAGAATTCTGCATTGAATCCATCTAAGTATAAATACAGAATTATGCATAATATCCATCTTAGTTAAAATACAGAATTCTGCATTGAATCCATCTAAGTATAAATACAGAATTATGCATAACATCCATCTTAGTTAAAATACAGAATTCTGCATTGAATCCATCTAAGTATAAATACAGAATTATGCATAATATCCATCTAAGTTAAAATACAGAATTCTGCATTGAATCCATCTAAGTATAAATACAGAATTATGCATAACATCCATCTTAGTTAAAATACAGAATTCTGCATTGAATCCATCTAAGTATAAATACAGAATTATGCATAATATCCATCTTAGTTAAAATACAGAATTCTGCATTGAATCCATCTAAGTATAAATACAGAATTATGCATAACATCCATCTTAGTTAAAATACAGAATTCTGCATTGAATCCATCTAAGTATAAATACAGAATTATGCATAACATCCATCTTAGTTAAAATACAGAATTCTGCATTGAATCCATCTAAGTATAAATACAGAATTATGCATAACATCCATCTTAGTTAAAATACAGAATTCTGCATTGAATCCATCTAAGTATAAATACAGAATTATGTATCACATCAATCTTAGTCGAAATATAGAATTCTGCATTGAATCCATCTAAGTATAAATACAGAATTATGCATAACATCCATCTTAGTTAAAATACAGAATTCTGCATTGAATCCATCTAAGTATAAATACAGAATTATGCATAATATCCATCTTAGTTAAAATACAGAATTATGCATTGAATCCATCTAAGTATAAATACAGAATTATGCATAATATCCATCTTAGTTAAAATACAGAATTCTGCATTGAATCCATCTAAGTATAAATACAGAATTATGCATAACATCCATCTTAGTTAAAATACAGAATTCTGCATTGAATCCATCTAAGTATAAATACAGAATTATGCATAATATCCATCTAAGTTAAAATACAGAATTCTGCATTGAATCCATCTAAGTATAAATACAGAATTATGCATAACATCCATCTTAGTTAAAATACAGAATTCTGCATTGAATCCATCTAAGTATAAATACAGAATTATGCATAATATCCATCTTAGTTAAAATACAGAATTCTGCATTGAATCCATCTAAGTATAAATACAGAATTATGCATAACATCCATCTTAGTTAAAATACAGAATTATGCATTGAATCCATCTAAGTATAAATACAGAATTATGCATAATATCCATCTTAGTTAAAATACAGAATTCTGCATTGAATCCATCTAAGTATAAATACAGAATTATGCATAACATCCATCTTAGTTAAAATACAGAATTATGCATTGAATCCATCTAAGTATAAATACAGAATTATGCATAATATCCATCTTAGTTAAAATACAGAATTATGCATTGAATCCATCTAAGTATAAATACAGAATTATGTATCACATCAATCTTAGTCGAAATATAGAATTCTGCATTGAATCCATCTAAGTATAAATACAGAATTATGCATAATATCCATCTTAGTTAAAATACAGAATTCTGCATTGAATCCATCTAAGTATAAATACAGAATTATGTATCACATCAATCTTAGTCGAAATATAGAATTCTGCATAGAATCCATCTTAGTCAAAATATAGAATTCTGCATAGCATCCATTTAGTCAAGATTCAGAAGTCTGTATAACATCCATCTTAGTCAAAATATATCACAACATTCATCTTAATCTTTGATACAAGGGTAGAAATACCAAAATGAACATATAATGTTTCCAGTTTTGTTTGAATGAAAGATAATAGGAATGTATAGCCTATACCACACCCCGTGTGCCTCATAACACTACTATGCGATTGTCTTATTGACGTATAATTGGTTTGCGACGCTATCATCAAAATTCTCTGTACCATTTTGCACATGATATAGTGCTGTCAGGTAATAATGTTGACAATTTTTCTTATCATAAACTCGTATACGTGAACGGTCACAAACTTTAAAGGAACAATCTACACATATAAGTTACTATACAATTGGCGAACAAAGCTAAAGACATTAGTACTTCGGTACTTCGGTAAAAATACAAAATTAAAAACAAAACAATAATCAATTAGTTTAGTCTTTCGTCCATCAAAATCGCATCAGGAATGATAACTTTAGTCATAAATTAAAAGAAATATATCATTGTAGAAAAACATGTGGAACATAGAAATGGTTAGCAATTATCAACTAGCAGCAATCAAGTGATTATAACCGCACACACAAGCACACATTTCTTTCACAATTATGTGTTTATATTGAATGCTTGAGTCAGAATCAAACAAATTGACAACCCGGTAACTCTGCTCATTATATGTCGTAATAGTATTTAGCACACTATATACTAGTACACTGCAAAAACAAATTGGTTGAATGCAACCAAAAAAATGGTTAATTTCAACCAATTTGATCACTTGTTGTGAGTCCCACCAATAAATTGGCTACCATAACCAACATCAATTGGTTAAGTCATTAAACAATGAAAATTGGTTACATTAACCAATAAAATTGGTTAAGTCCACCAATTATGCAACCAATTTATGTGGTTGACATAACCAATCCTGTTCCTTAACCAATTAATTGGTTATTGGTTGTTGACTTCAGTCAGCTCTCCCTCATCTGTTCCAGCGTCCAGCACTGCAGCTCTCCAGTGTAGGCCAAAAATGAATCGAACAACATTTTTTTATGGTATTATAGCTTTAACACAATCATGTATTGCTCTTGGAACTCTACAACAGCATGCAATTTACATAAAATGATATGGCAAGGATGATATGAGGTATACAGTCAAGGTTAGTTCATTTGCAAAGAAACAATATCGATGCAACAATGCATATAAGATTTTACAATTTTCTGTGCCGACTGTGCGTGTGCAAATAAAGAAAAAACAACAGGAAATGGAGCTTTTATTAAATAAAGGGCAGGCAAGCACTATGGACGGAATCTGCATTGTTAAAACATTTGCCATTCCAACCTTTCTGAAGAAAGTAAACAGCAATATTGTGCATAGTTTTATAATGAGCACAATAGCCTATCAGAAAAGGGAAACTGCTGTCAAGACAATTTTAATGGTAGAATTCATAATACTGATCAGAGAAACCACTTGGTAAAATGGCTTTAGTTTTATAGCACACTTAGTTGAATGTTTACACTTGAAATCATAAAAACAGTATCATAAAAGTTGCAATAAGGACGGATAGATAAAACATTCCCCAAAAATTCATGTTGCTAAATATAAGGAAAACTATAGCTGTTCAATTTGAAGAAAAGCTTCAAAAACAAACATTCCCAAGCTTTAATATTCAGAAAACTTCATCAGTTTGAGTAACAACATAACCAAAATTAGTGGACGGACAAATGAATGAAAGAATTTAACCCTTACTCCACTGAAACCTTATTATATAACTCAGGTGGATGTTTAGTATCTTCAAGTAATAAAACAAATGATACTTAAGGAGTACAAACATGGTTATAATAAACAGATATCAAGGGTCAGAAATTCATACTCTAAAACTGCATGCCACAAAAAGTTGGTGACATACTTTCACGGTATGCATTACATCAGACTTAAATTTAGTCACATTGTAACATGTTAACTTTGCCTGTTTTTTTATTCCATAAAAATTTACAAAATTTACAAAAAGGGACATGTAACCCCCTCCCCCTCCCTGGTATTGCAAGTATTAATCTTATGCAACCCGTCCACAAAAACACCAATTTCCAACATTTTCAGTAACTACAGGAAGTGATACATGAATAAGGAGGCTAATTACAAATATTGTCATGCAATGATCTCTTTTCAGACTTGTCAAAAAATAATCAATATCAACTCAGTAAGCCCATTTAATGGCCAAGCAGAAGCCTTGCACATGTCCACCAAAGTTTAGTCAGAGTCCGGTCTCAGGATCGACAGCAGTTCTCTTACCCGTGGTGTTACAGAATCATACTGTGTTTTAATATTATAAATGCCTCTCTGCAGAAAGGTCCACGGAGACTTACACTCCAATGGATATTCAATATTGAAGACCTGAAAAGTTTTAAAGCAGACATCTATGCCTTTAACAACCGAGGGCACGGAATATACAATGTTGTTCAAAAATACGAAGACTTGCTGAACATCCAGAACAGAAGTGCCAATTACTACGACCTGCGGCTGCCAGGTAACAGAATGGTTTCGGCATTCTGTGTGTCTTTCTTCCTTGAATTTCTCCAAGTCCGCTCCAACCTGCAATGTAAATGAGTAAATGTGTTACTGAAATGAGCTGTTCACAATTGGGAACAAGATATGTAAGAAACAAACCATCATAATCAAAATGGTACTGGAACTGAAAGGCATTTAAAAGAAATAAGAAAGTAAGGTATAGTTAAATGGGTTACAACTACACCAGCCTCCCTGCATGTCCTATTCCTTAGCATTTGTGATGCTGTGTTTTGACCAGGTAGTTAAAACACATTTAGGCTGCTTAATTATCACTTTAACCAAACCATTCTATCAGTCTTTTTACAACTTTCATTTCTAGCACAAAGTTCTAAACAATTTTTTTAACTTACAACCAATTATTTACAAAATGTTTTGAAACAAAGTTTCTTCGTGTATACCATGAAATAACAGTTTCTTTAAAATGCTGAAGCAGTAAACTCTGCACTCATGACTGCTACCGTCCACAACATGCAATAATACTCTAAGCAAAATACTAACTGGTAGCACTACAATGAAAGCCCTCATGCTCTCCGATATGGTTGGCTTCCATCTCTTCTGGCTTCCCTTCTTGATGGCAACACTGCCAGGTGTAAACAGACTTGGCATCAAATACAAGGAAGCAGCCCCATAGGTATCTATAAGAAAGGAACAGAAACTTGAACTAGAAATTGGAAAATATGTGAAGCTGTGATAATATCTGAACAAGAGAAGTATTTTTTTTTTGGGGGGGGGGGGTAATCTGAATGGAGGATTGTGCCTACAAGTGCTTTGAAAATGTGGGGGTTGGGGGAGATGTGTAACCATTTAGCCTCTCCAAAGCATGATACTCTGAAAGCTGTCAGTACAAACAGCAGTTTTGAATTACTACTGATATGTTTCCCCTGTATAAATTTGGGGAATAACCTCTGGGGGTTCTGCAGTGTCGCCAGATGGGAGTGCCCTTAGTTAAGCTGTTTAGAAAATTTTGGGTGTGTTTGACTCAGTACAAGATATGGGATGAAAACACATGTAGCCTACAAATGACAGCTGATGTTAGACAGGACCTTGAAGCTTTATGAATCACCTCCTTAATACTACCAGAAGTTCTTTGTTTTGTACAGCCTTAGTTTTTTACCCTGAATTATGACCTAGAACTGTACACTGAAGAGGATGTTATAAAGTATTATACATAATTAAAATTAAGAGCTATGGGTTCTTTTTGGAATATATGATAGTGTCATTGAGGATATTGAAGATGATGTCACACCTATTTGCTACAGTTCACTACATGGGACAAAGCTGAAAATTTTTAAAGAATAGGAACTTTCAATCCACGCACCTACAGTACATTTACTCAAATTTTCACCAAATCACTTAGAATGCATTCCTCTTAAACATATTGCAAGTGATTTTATGTGTGAACTTTTCTTGGTGTTTGTCATCTGACCAGTATTATATTTAGCAACCAACACAGTTCTTATTAACATAGCAACTCAGAGAACATTACAATAATGAGCCAGGGGAATTCTCCAACACAACTTCTACACTGAATACCGAAGACACACTCTACCTTGGGGTAATTCTGGTTCCTTATCCATAAGTGCTAAAGTCCGTTTTATGGCAGGATCCTTCACGTCTAGAGCAACACGGCTGACTACTTGTCTTGAAAAACCTCTTTGGGACCCTTCATGCAATTTCTGGAAATCTTCTTCAATCTTAAATATGAAAAGTAAACAGAATGGGGGTACTTGGGGGCAGCGATAATTTTTAGGGGGACATGTGACATGCCACTAAACCCACCCTCACCGAGCAAACAGCCCTTTAAGAACTGTCTCATCTATTCCTTTCTAAAATTGTGTGATATACTCCACTCTTGAAACATGATTTAGCATGCTACTTAATCTCTGAGTCTTGTTAATGCAAAATAACTAAAATAAAACACAGTTGATGGTGTGACTGATAAGGCACAGTAGTTTTCTGGAAAATTGAAGAGTGCTAGCCTACTGCAGTACTTGCAACACAATGAGTGCTTGGGTTACGTGCATCTAGTATAGGCTACAATGAGTGACTAGGCTAGTATATAGGCTAGTACGTGGTGCAATGTACTACCATACAGCCCATATGCGAAGGATTGAAGTGGTTGACGGCCCTAAGTATACTTTTCTTCATTATTCGATCCCTCTTCTTGAGCAAGTAGCCCAGGCCTAACATTATAAAAACGTGTTAATGAAAAAAATTCAGCATTCCTAATTCCGTCCTTACACTCAGTTTTCAAATTCCTCTCACATTTCCTAGCTGCTGGGACATTTTTGTACCCAATACTGGCAATAGGCCATTACAATACCATGTACATTTTGGTAAAAAGCGGGGACATTTTGGTTGCTAAAAATGCAGGGATGTTTTGGTCTGGGGACATTTTGACTGGATAGCTACCCTCCAAGTTCCAGAGAAACAAAATTTAAAAAAAAGTAGCCTGGGACCTAGGTCTAGCACTAAGCAAGTATAACACTAGTTCAGTGCTAGCTTAGGACAGACCTCAGCCTGCAGGTACAGTAGTGTACGCAGCACTGTAGGAGGCCTAGGCCTACAGCGCTATTATATCATAATGTTAGGCTTAACATTTAGTGGTAACACTAGGCGAACGTCGCTTGTCATGTCACTAAAGTTGCATTGGTAGGCTAGGCCGTATAACCTTAGCCTACAGTAATGCCAATACATTGATTATTACTGCACAATTTACATAATCTTCTTACCTTCAAAGACTTCGTGAAGCATTTCTAGGTTCCATTCTGTTAGAATGTTCTTCACGTAATGGTCCATGTCGATTAAAATGAGCGGAATTAGCTTAGTTTACCTGGTACACCTTGCCGTTGTGCCTGGAGTGCACTCATCAGTGTTGTGTACGTACGTAACTGGGTGGTTAACACAATAAATTGCAGTGCAGTGCTAGTGGTGGACGCACACAATTAAACGGAGAGCGGTTTCCCGCGCGTATGGAAAGCCGTTTTAACATTTAATAACGAATTTCAGATATCTCGAAATAATTTCAGATATCTCAAATTAAATTACAGATATCTCCAATTTATTTAAGATATCTACAAATATTTGCAGATATCTTAAAATCAATTTCAGATATCTCGAAATACCAGGGAATTTCAGATATATGAGATTGAATTCGAGATATCTCGAATTCAATTTCAGATATCTCGAATTCAATTTCAGATATCTCGAATTCAATTTCAGATATCTGAAATAGAATTTTGGATATCTCGAATTCAATTTCAGATATCTTGAATTCAATTTCAGATATCTGAAATAGAATTTTAGATATCTCGAATTCAATTTCAGATATCTCGAATTCAATTAGAGATATATGAAAATTACCGATTAAATGTTAAAATGGCTTTCCATACGTGCCATTTTAACATTTAATCGGGAATTTATGCATATGCATTTCAGATATCTCGAATTCAATTGCAGATATCTCGAATTCAATTTCAGATATCTCGAATTAGAATTGTAGATATCTTGAATTTTATTTCAGATATCTCGAATTCAATTTCAGATATCTCGAATTAAATTTAAGATATCTGAAATAGAATTTCAGATATCTCGAATTCAATTTCGGATATCTCGAATTCAATTTCAGATATCTCGATTTCAATTTCAGATATCTGAATTAGAATTTCAGATATCTCGAAATCTATTTTAGATATCTCGAATTCAATTTCAGATATCTCGAATTCAATTTCAGATATCTGAATTAGAATTTCAGATATCTCGAAATCTGTTTTAGATATCTCGAATTCAATTTCAGATATCTGAAATAAGAAACAATTTCAGATATCTAAAATTCCCGATTAAATGTTAAAATGGCTTTCCATACGCGCGTGGCGAGCCAAAGCATGCAGAGAACAAAGTCACGGATATGACTCATATAATGACGTACTTAGAACCAATTATTGTTGGTGTAGTTAACCTATTGCTAATGTTCAGGACTACCTACTAAATTGGTGTACGTTGGTTACAAGTAAACAATATAATGGTTGGCTTGACCAATTACATTCCAAACAATGGAATTGGTTATGAAATTAACCAATTTGTTTTTGCAGTGTATGTACCACTATAGAATCAGTCGATTTACAAGCGTAATGATGCATGTTTAAAAAATCAAAATGTGTCATCGTTTTCACTATTAAATGCAAAATTTGTTATAGTAATTATCATAAACAGATTCACCAAATCCCAACGCCTCCCCTCACCTCCTTCAAGAAAAAGAAAAGGGAGAAGACTTGACGATTTAAAAAAAAATGATTTTATTATTTTTTTTATTTTTAATTATTGTCATCTTTAATGAGGGTTTTCCTGCTCAGTGCAAAAGCACTGCTTTCCAGAGGAGCCCTCAATAAAATGTTGAAAGAAATAATTAATAATAAAATGTTGAGAGAAGCATTGATTTGAACCTTCCCTCCTATTGTACATCTCTTTAACTATGCTTGAATCGTTTCCTTTCGTTTCGTTAATTATCCAACTCATTTTTGTTTTCTTTTTCATTTTCAGATCTCAAGTTCGGCGTAACAGAGTGACACTTCTAATAAACCAAGATAAAAGACTAGATATAAGTGCACTCATTCGCTGTGGTATAGCACGGATTGTCAAACAGCATCCTATATTTACGCCTTGAAATCCATGACAACCAACAAAAATGGCGCCTTCGTAAAATAAATAAAGCTCTCAAAATCAAACGACACAAATTAAAAATAAATAACAGAAAACTTGCATGTACAAATTTGACAAACTGAAAGAACAGATGTGTAAAACAAGAAACTAACGGAGAATTTTATTAAGGTCTAAGAGTGAAGTTACGAATTTCAGAGAGGGTTTTACTGAATTTTAACAGTTAAATGATGTTGAAGACTTATGTTAATTTGACTCTGTAGCTGTAAGGAAACGTGGATTTTGATGTTCTTCCGTGATGTCACGTGGGACTCGGTCGGCACGACGTGGAAAAGATACAGCCTTCGAATGATTTATGATATTTTGTTGTGGAAAATAAGTCTAATATGTTTACAGGATGTTTCAAATCTCTGTGTCTTAATTATTTCTTACTATCTTTTAGCAGACAGTATACATTATACTTTACAGTCTGAGCCAAAGCGAAGATGGCTGTGGCGTATCCATCACAGATAACGTACGAACAATTTCCGCCATATAACCACCACGTGACGTGTTATATACAACAGGATTATGTGGACGAAAATGAAACAGAATCGGAATATGAATCTGATCTTGAATTTGATGAAATGGGAGAAGACGATTTAGATCGCGATTGTGAACCAACGGTGGCGGATCAACTCTTAAATTTCGCTGAAACGGTTAACCGCGATATTCAAAAATATTTCAGTAGGAGGAAAATTCTGGAGGAGAAATCGGAACAAAGTGAGACAGAAAAGACACCAAGACAACGATTAAGTGGAAGAGAACAGTATTATGCGGATCTAATGAAAGTTGTTGAAGGTGATAATTCTTTAGACTCTTCAAAGAAACCGCTGGAATCTACTCAGAGGGTTTTTTATCACCGCGAGAATGATAGCGGTAGGCCGTCGGGAAAAACGAATATTCTAGCCGGATTAGGGGGACTAGAAGACTTGTTTGACTACGCAAGGCAAACTGAATACCCTCACTTGATGATAAATGACGTGTCGAACAGGGACGATGGTCTTATGTCAAAGGCCGGAAAACATCGAGATATATTACCATGGAAACGACGGAATCTTCCAAGTAGTTTCTTCTTAGAGCCGAACGGAGAAAGAGTACAATTATTTGACTACTCGACCAACGATACACCCGACTTTAGCGATTTAATGGCAAATATTGCCGACGAGGATACGGTCACCATACCGCAAACAACACCGGTACATTGTCAGGCGTGTAGATGATTCGAAAATCAAAATTAGCTGCAATCTTTACTGTAGTTACATATCGCGGTTGGCATCTTGGTAACGACTGAAATTCTAGACTTTGTGAACAAAACAAGATCTCATGTTAGGCCTATAGCTGTATTAATATCTACAGATCTGTCAGTGTATCAATATATCTGTCTATATGCACATGAATCGCAGGAAGGGATACGGCAGTCCAAAGCAGAAATCAACTGTTAGGAAGCATTACCTATTGGGCGACAGCATTGTATGCACTGCAATTGTTCTCGGTTAAAATTCACCAAAATTATAAAGTATACTGCAGTAGGTTGTGTTTAGTCCAAAAAGTAACGGTTTTTGTTGTTGTTGTTGTTGACAAACACAACAGCAACGATGAGTCTGGGCCGTCCACACCATGCATGAGGACAGATTTATGGGCTAATGTTAGCATACATTAGATACGGTAAGAATATGGAAAGGACATGGGCAGTTGTGGTTCTTATTATCTGTTTTACAAATTACCAGTTAACTCCAAGAATTGTTCCATTCGTGTGAAAATATTTCTAATAGTTGTTGGAGTGCAATTAACTTACTTTATGAACGAAAACATGTATTGCTATTTCAATGGTGAGTTCAACGTAGCTTACTTTGAATTCCAGAATGCTATTATTACAATATCCTGAAATTAACTGACTACAGAGAAAGGTGCGATTGAAAGGCGGCCGCTGGGGAAGGTGTTAAAGTGCATTCTGCCGAGTTTGCAGAAATTTGTCAAGATCAAAACTTTCCTAATACTTATAAGCCTCCCAACCTCCTATGTGCATACACAAATATGTAAACATACAGCAGGCTCGAATCCAGTGGATGTTGGTGTACCCTCACCTCCCCCCCCCTAAAAATGTAAAGCAGTTATTAGCACAACCTTGCGTGTATACCTAAATATAAGGCTATATTATAGTTTAAATCACCTCAAAATGTACAATTTCACGCCTAAAGTTTTACTTAGTTTTTTTTGTGGGGGGGGGGGGGAGGGGGGGTTGAGGGCAAAGGAGAGAGAACGTACATTACCAGTCGGTTTCAACGACCTCAGGTCCATACTCCACCCATCTTTTCATATTCGTGATCCTCCCATGCATATATATATATATAGTATTCGTAAAGACAATATGTATCCAAATGATTCGTTTTAAGTTGTAAGGCAATGGTATGGAGAGGGGGTGGAGTGGTGTTGCTTTTTCGAC
Source organism: Apostichopus japonicus (assembly GCF_037975245.1). Classification (NCBI taxonomy): domain Eukaryota; kingdom Metazoa; phylum Echinodermata; class Holothuroidea; order Aspidochirotida; family Stichopodidae; genus Apostichopus; species Apostichopus japonicus. The sequence goes on from NC_092579.1 coordinate 8,281,401, forward strand.
CGGAGGTGTAGCATATGATTTTCGATTGAACGTGTCACGCGTTTCAATAAATAAACAATTATGCAAAAAAAGAAAACGAATTTCACAGCAGTTCTGTAATGTTTTGTTTCACCTAGACATCGGAGACATTTGTTTGTATTTTATTTTGCACTTGCATGATCTAATGTTGGTGTTGGTCATATATATATAGACCATAGATATATATATATATATATATATAGATATATATATATATATATATATATAGACCATAGATATATATATATATATGTATATATATTTATATATATATATATATCTATGGTCTATATATATATATATATATATATATATATATATATATATACAAGGAAGAAGGTTTGGCGAAAGTCTTACCCTACAAGCACCCGCCTCCCACCCATCCCTTCCCCCTCCCCGCGCTAGAAAAATGATATATATGATGTAAAGGCAAGTTTTCAATGAACTATTTTGTTACTTGATAAGAGGTGGGGGGGGGGGGTGCAGGTTACGGTATTACTAACCAGCTTACTACGATATAAATACAAAGTTTAGGAGTCGGAGACAGGGGTATAGGAGAGGTTAGGCGGAAGTGCAGAACATTTAAATGAGGTCATTAGAGGACAAACGGGGCAGGTTGTACCTTTTAGTGGCCCAAAGGAACGAAATGGGAAGAACGCTAACAAATAAAATAATATTTTTGATGAAAATGTGTTTGATATTATCGAAATCTTCAACATAAATTATTCCAATTGATTAAATTTATATCTAACTATTAAATTTTTCCCCTAACCTTTAAAGGCTGCATGCATGAGAATAAGTTTAGTTTAGTTTATTTCAGCCATTAAAATCACAATGATGTACCGTACATATTTTGTTAGTACATAGTAATAGCAATGAAACAGCTGGACCAGAAGTAAGATAACAAGAGAAATTAAGAGAAAGAGAAATAGTCACCAAATAAGAGAAATTAAAAAATATTAAATTAAAAAAAAAAACACAAGAGAGAGAATATTTAAAACCCTTTTGCCGTCTTCTTAATTAAGCCACATCCGATTACCAAAAGGAAATACGTCTGTTCATATCTGTATCGTGATTTTAACACGAGGCGGAAAATATATTTTTCTGCAGAAAAAAAGAAAAGAAACGTAGACCTGATGAAATTTTTCAAGACCAATGTAAACAAACGTCTGACATCTTTCTTTGTAATTTAAATTGACGAGACAGCCGTGAAGTCAATTAGACTTTGAATCACTATAGGTGAATCCAAAGACATGTTTAATTGTATACGCTGTCATTCAACAATGCATAAGTTACCAACTGAAGGAGAGAGATGGGGGGGGGGGTAGGAGGAGGAGAGGTAAGAGGAGGAGGAGGAGGAGGAGGAGGGGTGACTAGGGGGTTGTAATTTGACAGATTTGTATTACAATTACAAGCAGAACTCTCGTGGGATACATGAGTACGAATACAGAGCGCGAGTAAGAGTATGCCTATGCCTATATACCTAATCTTGTACTAGATTTCAAACCAAGTACCCGAGTTCGACTATGCGCAACTGAACAATGGTGAGTACGCAAATACAGATAGCCATTGTAAAATACGGTACTACGAGTAAAGGGTATACGTCGGCAGTCCCCACATGCATGTCGGCTGTTTGGCTGCGGGTGAACGATTTAAACGACACCGGTGAGATGTTTGCGTCTTTTGGACGAGGAATTTTGATAAAACGTATCAATTACAAAAGAAAAAATCAAATAAACACCAATGGATACCCCTTTGTCAGAGGATAAGGTTTTTAAGAGATAATTTGTTTCAAGTTTTTGTTCGATATGATTTGTAAGTACCATCATTCCATTTTTGGATACGATGTTAGCCAAGCCTATTCCCTCGGTATCCCAGGCCGTGAAATGTATCAGAGACACAGTCCGCTGTCGGTCGATTTTAAGTCGTCATGGTGATCTGAGAATCATACTTCTAAGTCGTCATGGTGAACTGAGAATCACACTTTTGAGTCGTCATGGTGAACTGAGAATCACACATCTGAGTCGTCATGGTGAACTGAGAATCACACTTTTGAGTCGTCATGGTGAACTGAGAATCACACTTCTGACACAGCTGCGACGCACATGGAATTCATTTATGTCCATTTTATCAATTGCGTCCACGGCCTCTTTGTACTCTTTCTCTCCCTTCATTATACCATGTAAAACGAGAATGCAATATTCTTTTCCCCATTTTTTCGAAGACCAATCATATTCCCGGTCCAATTAATTGTCCCTGGGGCTGTAGCATCCCTGGTCCCCTCCCTCCACCCTATTGTTAGGCATGGTTATTGGCAGACATGGCTTGATGAAAGTTAGAATAAATAAACACATGTTCAGTTGTTATTAAGTGCCAGTGTGTATTTTACCGTATACCGCAATCGGCTTCACCTTTCTATATGCGTTAGCAGTTCATTTTAACTTGAATTCCAATACAGGCATGAAACCCCGTTTTGGTTTCTTTAGAATTATTACTCCTTCAATATTGCCGTGCTAATCAAATATGATACAACATCAAATGGGCCCCATTATAATGACATATTCTAAATATATCAATCAAATGCCACAATATATGTACGGAGCTTTTGAAGTGCCAACGAGATATTAATAAATTTTAAATGAATTATCTTAATATTGTAACACTTTCCTCTGTGAGTAGCGCCGGCCAGCCGATTCAGGGTTCTTGGCCTAAGATGTAATATTGTAATTGACAAGAGAATGAAGATGAACACAAAATAAATCCAGAGAGGTGATGGTACTTTTAACAGCCGATATATTGAAAAGAAAACTTCTCACAGTAAGGTTTAGTGTGTTGTACTGGATGTGTTGTACAAACTTGAGGCTACGTGGCCATGAAGCCTACCATTTAGAATGTTTCTTCCAACAGCAACCAGAGTAGACTGGTCTGTCCCTCCCAGGTAATGCATTTTATATAAATCCCTTAACAATACGTGGAAATACCACATGTATACAAATGATGAACTTTGCCCTACAACTTATAGCTTAAGACATAATACACAAATACTGCAGTACATTTCTACCATCCCAAACAATTGTACTCCTTTACAGAGATGAATGTGATCACATGATGGTATCCCTAGAAAATATCACATGTGTTACATCACAATCCCAGGATAAGCCTGATACCACATGCCAATCCACAGCCCCAAAAGCCATAATCTGCCAACAATTACAACTGGTTTACTTAATGCCAGGAGAGATAACCCCTTTATAATTCCAAGGGGATTTAAACTACCACAATGGTTCCACACCGTCCACACAGAACTCCCATTGCTCCACAACTTTACAGTAACAGCGTTACGATATCTTAATATGTGTGCATTAAGATATTAAAATATTGTGATACGACATTTTTAATATCTCAGATCTACTCCGTCTATATATGAATGTTCAGTTTCCTTTCTTATTTTCGTCACAACTACTAGTGACAGTTAAGCCCTCCGCAAACATTGTACGACTATTACTGACATCGTTCACCTCGACCGTCGTTATGTGGAAAATCTTTAATTGTAAAGACTTTAAGTCCTACTACTCACCCCCCCCCTCCCCCTCCCTCCACCACGTACACTTACCGACTGGTCACAACTACCTTTTGCTTGTCAACGACCGGAGCTCGTTTTGGGTTACAGAACAAATTATTACCCCTTGATTGGTTTTATTTGTTAAACTGTACAGTTTCAGTCGTGAAGCCCGCACTCTAAACGACTGCGAGTCGGGAAATATAATCGGGATACAAGTTCAGTGTTCCCTAGAATCCCTACCGAAGCCGACACGACTTAAACTTGGCAACATCTTGATCAGCCGTAGTCTTAAACCCACGTACACTGTCCGACTGTCCACCATTCCCTTCCCCCCCCCCACCCCTTATGGTAACGACAGTCGAGTTGCGTTGGGTCGTTTATCAGTCGGACAGTGCGCGGTGGGCGTTACGCTTCAGTTTGGTCAGAAATTCACGCGAAAGGATCACTACATTTTCGCCTATACAAGAAATGGCTAACAGAGCACTGGCTCATCGACCTGTATATTGTCCTAAGATAAGCTGGAATGCTTCAAAATTCTAACAGTTTGGAAAAACTATTTTGTAGATTTTCTAAATCAACTTTTCATTATCAGTAATACGACGTCTTTAAAGTTCAATGATTGGAATGATTCAGTAAATACAAAATACAATGTTTATGGTGGTAGTGGGAAGGTGTAAGATGAGAAACCAGTTTGTAATTTACTTTTTTTTTACAAGAACAACATGCTATCAATCCACATGACAATGAACCTGCGACATCATTTTGAACTTCATGCAAGATTTTTTTTTTTTGAGGGGGGGTGCAGTCCATGGTAATTGGGGATTCAACATATCCATGGAAACACTAGCATTTAGAATTCTGTTGCTTTTCTCATTTTTCGAGTCCGTTCGTATTTCCGACGTTTCTGATGTCTGTCAAATTTGACAGCATTCTGTAGTTTGATGGATCTTCGTGGGCAGCTGAAGTCATCTACCGTAGGTTATTAAACACTACTTAACTAGTGATTTCGCTATAAAATACATTAAAAACACTCAAACTCGATATAAAGCTATGACCGTTCCGGCTTTTAAAACAACCCGTCTCCCACTTTATGGACGTAGTTAAATAGTTTAATGATTAAAACCAGCAATGGCCCTTCCTGGGCGGAGATAGTTTAAAGACTCATATTGACATATTGATTCAACAGTGAAATCTGACAGGTGCTAGAAACTGTAACGTGTAGCTACTACTTGTAATTTTTACTTAGTCCAACAACAGGATTTCACAATAAAACCGATCGTTCTGACATTTCCTTTGGGCTTTGTCACTCTAGAAAGAGTGTGAATCACACTTGAGTGTGCATGCTCTGAAACCTCAAAAAGTCTACCTAGAATATTGACGGTAACACTGGTTACAACATTGTTTACATTCGACCTTGCACTCAAGCCCCCCAATGATATATATATATGAATTTGTTTTCTAGGAGGATCTTTATCACACCATAATATGACGCCGTAAAAATAGAAACCCCCCAAAATAAAGCAGAAATAACTTGTTACCGTTCACTCAACTGCATGTTTGAATCGGGTCTTACATATGTGATTGACATACTCTCGAAGGGCCTATAACTAGATTCAGAGGAAATGTTGCATGGAACACCTTACTATATATAAAATGAGTACAGTACACCAGAAGGGCAATTCAAATCCACACACCGAATGTATTGAAAACCTGAAAAATCTCGAAGAGTGTGATCATAATATAGCACACCTATAGAGCCCTATAGAGTCCTTTACAATATTTATTAATTATTCAAAATATAGTCAAATATGCAAAGAAAGTCAAAGAATTCAAAAAGGAAAGGAAATGTATATATTGAATATTGATATTATCATTGCACAAGGCATTTATAAATAGACACCAATTATACGGAATGTACGGTATTTAGAGAGTAGTAAGAAACAAATTAATTTAAGAGCAACGTTTAACAAAATACTTCATTATGAAAGACAAAAACAAAGCCGTAGATAAAGACATAGTAGGCTTCATCCTATTTGAATAAAAAAAAATAATAAAAAAAAATTAATTACAATATTTCTGAGGGCCAAAAACCCTAACAATTCCCTTTTTTATCAAAACAATGGACTACGTCTCATTAATTGTTAGAAACTTTGCGTAAATTGGACATATACCCCTCCCCCAAAGCCTCCTCCCCTCCTCATCCAAAAGAAAAGAATCGAAGAGTGGGAAAAGAAAGAAAATATTCCCCAGGGGAGGATCGAACTCCCGACCTTCGCATTTCTATATTCAGTGCGAGTCTTGATAACTCGTCATGTACTGTCTATAAGTACGACGCGCTAACCGACTGTGCTACTGGGGAGTTGTATAGTTAAACGGTAATTTGATACCTTCATCGACTTCAAAACTCAGAAGTCCTTATAGTATAAACACTAGTCAAATGAATATTGTCTTATAATGACGTTTTACACACCGGTACAAAAATGATGCAGTGAACAAACTTCTCTACTTTTCTTTGTGTTTATTTCTAGAGTTAATTCTGACATAATTCTAAGCTGTTTGAGTACTTCCATCACACTACTCTCCATTTCATTCGCCGTGTATTCCTAAAGTACTGCCTTCCACTGGTACTAACCGCTCCTTTAATTCAATTGGTGCTCGTTTTATAAAAAAAAATCGTTCACATGCGATATACTGAACAAATAATCCAACGTTGATATTCACTAGTAGTACATCCTATGTTAATATAAAATAACGAATAACAATATTTGGAAGTTGTTACCAAAGTTCGTTCTTAAAAATTCATTAATCGTTCAGTAAATTCACAATGATTAAACAATCCATCCTCCTCCCTCCAAAAGATGGGGGCAAAACAAAGTCAAAATTAATGTCATTCCCCAGGGGAGGATCGAACTCCCGACCTTCGCATTTCTATATTCAGTGCGAGTCTTCATAACTCGTCATGTACTGTCTATAAGTACGACGCGCTAACCGACTGTGCTACTGGGGAGTTGTTAGTTAAAAGGTAATTTGATACCTTCATCGACTTCAAAACTCAGAAGTCCTTATAGTATAAACACAACTCAAATGAATATTGTCTTATAATGACGTTTTACACACCGGTACAAAAATGATGCAGTGAACAAACTTCTCTACTTTTCTTTGTGTTTATTTCTAGAGTTACTTCTGACCTGACGCCCTCTTTTTCGGATTGAGCTGAATGAGTACTTCCATGACACTATTCTCCATTTCATGTCCCGTGTATTCCTATAGCACTGCATTCCTGTGGTACTAACCACTCCTTTAATTCAACTGGTGATCGTTTTCTAAGAAATCTTTTACAAGCAATATTCTGAACGTATAACCCAACGTTGATATTCACTAGTAGTACATTCTATGGTAACATAAATTAACGAATAACAATATTTGGAAGTACGTTGTTACCAAAGTTCGTTCTCAAAAATTCATTAATCGTTGAATAAATTCACAATATTGAGCAATCCACCCTCCTCCCTCCCAAAAGTGGGGACAAAGCAAAGTCAAAATTAATGTCATTCCCCAGGGGAGGATCGAACTCCCGACCTTCGCATTTCTATATTCAGTGCGAGTCTTCATAACTCGTCATGTACTGTCTATAAGTACGACGCGCTAACCGACTGTGCTACTGGGGAGTTGTTAGCAAAACGGTAATTTGATACTTTCATCGACTTCCAAACTCAGAGGTCCTTATAGTATAAACACAACTCAAATGAATATTGTCTTATAATGACGTTTTACACACCGGTACAAAAATGATGCAGTGAACAAACTTCTCTACTTTTCTTACGTGTCTTTTTCTAGAGTGAATTCTGATTTGACGCCCTCTTTTTCGGATTAAGCTGAATGTGTTATTTACACACTATTCTCCATATCATTCCCCGTATATTCCTATAGACTATAGTACTGCCTTACACTGGTACTAACATTTCATTTAATTCAACTGGTGATCGTTTTCTAAGAAATTTTTTACAAGCATTATCCTGAACGCATAATCCAACGTTGATATTCACTAGTAGTACATCCTATGTTACTATAAATTAACGAATAACAATATTTGGAAGTACGTTGTTACCAAAGTTCGTTCTCAAAAACTCATTAATTGTTGAATAAATTCACAATGATTGAACAATCCACCCTCCTCCCTCCCAAAAAATGGGGGCAAAGCAAAGTTAAAAATAATGTCATTCCCCAGGGGAGGATCGAACTCCCGACCTTCGCATTTCTATATTCAGTGCGAGTCTTCATAACTCGTCATGTACTGTCTATAAGTACGACGCGCTAACCGACTGTGCTACTGGGGAGTTGTTAGCAAAACGACAATGTGATATTTTCATCGACTTCTTAACTCAGAGGTCCTTACAGTATAAACACAACTCAAATGAATATTGTCTTATAATGACGGTTTTACACACCGGTACAAAAATGATGCAGTGAACAAACTTCTCTACTTTTCTGTGTGTTTACTTTTAGAGTTAATTCTGACCTGACGCCCTCTTTTTCGGATTAACCTGATTGAGTAATTCCATGACACTATTCTCCATTTCATGTCCCGTGTATTCCTATAGCACTGCATTCCACTGGTACTAACCACTCCTTTAATTCAACTGGTGATCATTTTCTAAGAAATATTTTACAAGCAATATTCTGAACGTATAACCCAACGTTGATATTCACTAGTATAGTACATCCTATGTTAATATAAATTAACGAATAACAATATTTGGAAGTTGTTACCAAAGTTCGTTCTCAAAAATTCATTAATAATTCAATAAATTCACAATGATTGAACAATCCACCCTCCTCCCACCAAAACATGGGGAAAAGCAAAGTCAAACTTAATGTCATTCCCCAGGGGAGGATCGAACTCCCGACCTTCGCATTTCTATATTCAGTGCGAGTCTTTATAACTCGTCATGTACTGTCTATAAGTACGACGCGCTAACCGACTGTGCTACTGGGGAGTTGTATTTACGATAAAGATTCACGCTTATTGATCTTCGTTAAAAGGATTTTGTGATAGTTTAAAAACAAACTGGCAAGTGTTGGAATGTACAGATCACTTTAAAAGCAAATCATATTTTCAATATGATTTAAGTCAAATAATGAAGTAAAAAACTTTTTTAAATATGTGATAAATGGTATCTTGGAGAATCGTCTTGTCAACAAAAAATCCATGTAAAATAATGAAAGGAATCTTTGGAAACGAATGAATCAACGGATGAGAATAAAAAGGAATCGATACTGTTTTGATACAATTGGCCTCTAAAACCCAAACATTTGATCCCTAGTATTGTATTGTATAGGATGGATGTAAAAGCCCTAATGGTGACAATGCATCATTGCCACTTACCTTATGATGATAATGATGATGCCCAGCCCTACAGAATTCTCTACGGCAGGGAGGGGGGGGGGAGGTGAGAATGATTTGTAAGGCTACAAAGTCTGTCAGACCGAGGTAAGACTTTCCCTGAAACAAGGTCAGTCAGTAACGTTTTCAAGAAACAAAAGCTAGAGGTGGGGTGGGGGTGGGGAGGGAGGTGCGCGTCCATTAATGTTCAGTTTTTTAAATGTAATTACCAGATATATTGCAAGAGATGTTCTGATATTCGAGGATTATTAGCGAGGGGTGAGGGTGGGGAGGGAGGGGACTTGTATAAACCTTATACACAGAGATACGTTAGAAAACGTAGGGAGTCATGTTTGGTAGTATATTTCGTCATAATATTGATATCTAATCAATATTAGGTCTGTAGTGGTTGATGACTCAGAGATACTCCTGCCTCCCACATATCGTAAGAGTCTGTCCGTTATGAGTCAGAAGTGGTGACACTGCTTCTACCTTGTAGTGACACTGCAATTTTACATATAGGCCTACGTGCAGAGTCAATTCTACCAGAAAAGGAAGCCTATTGTGTAAAACAACAATGTAATTGTTAACCTTATAACCAGGTAAGCGGATTGTTTTCACGTGCCATTGAGAACCTTGCAATACAATGTATAGTGTTTTCAAAAGTTGGATGTCTGAACCAGCCTAAAGCTACTCAAGTTAATCATTCATCCAAAGTGGTGTGCTGAAGTAATTTATATCATATTAAATATTGCCTTGCTTTCAAGTAAACAGATGTATAGTAACTTTGTTTAAAGGTGTATATAATGGAAGTCAGGGGCTTCTACAATCAAGTTTACAGCCTAGATCCTGATCAAACTTCGTCAATCAACACGCTTCTTCCGACCTTCTAAGTTCTCGCACATTGCACTTAATTTTTCAAATGTTTTAAATGGTCATTCACTAAACATTTATGTTTCACATTGTGTTCATCGCCATCAATAATACTTACAGTTGCTTCACGAACCATTTTGTATGAATCTCGTCGCTCCATGTATATAAACAAAGTAGCAAAATACACCCCCAAAAATGTTTATTTCGAAGCTTTAAAGTACCTTTATCAACCCAATATACTGCATGGCTAATATGCCATTCGTGATAGGCATGTGTGTCTGCAGGGAAGGGAGTGAGGGCGTGGAAGGGGTGCAATTGTCAGATGTTAATGGTAATAGGCCTAGAAAGTACTGTAATATATATAATGTTTATTCCGGTTGCTTGGTTACAATGTATCTGCATGCTTGTCACATATTAGATTGCATTTGTTTACTTGCAAAGTGTTGCTAAATAACAAGTGCACTATAGCTTACAGCGTAACGTTTGATGTACGAATATAATATATTAGTCAATAGAGTGTCGCGTATGAGACCTAGAAGCGTATATATCTATATATAAGAGGGAAGGAAAGAAAAATTTAGCGTTACGTTTCTTCTGGTAAGTATCACATTAACATAGGCCTAGATCAAAATATTAGCTAAGTTGATAACCAGAAAGTATCAGCGATAAACCTTTCAAGTTATCAATAGACTGTTATTAAACCATAAGGACTACTTCAGTTTATCAATCATGGGGAGGGGGTGGGGGTGACTTATAGAGGCGTGAGGGACAGCGTGCACGTTTTTAGGACATGTGTTTCCTCGAATTTGTGCAAACATTCCATGAAAATGACGTTTTTCATAATTGAAATGTATGTTTTGCAAGAGTCCTTCACATGCCCTCCGAAGTTCGTTCCTACTGTTTTAATCCTTTTCCGCCGCCCTGAACGGGACTTAGATTTTTTAAGTATTAGTATTAATGTACGAAGATTTATTAATGTACGAACATTAGTATTAATGTACGAACATTAATTAAATTACATTTCTGCCTGCTGGGATGTAAGTTGACCATTTCGGAAATTAAAAAAAAAGATTGACAAATGTCAGTGAAGCAGATGGATGTGCTTACAAAATAAAAGTCTTCTAACAGACAGAATGGAAAAACAATTGGTTTTGATGCATGTTATGTCACCAAAGAACGTCGGTACTTTTCAAATCAAATATCAACCTGTGACATTGGCCCACAGCACATATAGGACATCAAGATCTACGTTAATCTTGTTTTGTGTAAAAAAAGAGGGCCTGACATTTCGATCCTAGCAGGATCTCCTTCTGAAGAATATCCTGCTAAGATCGAAACTTCGGACCCTCTTTGTTTTACACATTCTGTTACAGGCTCTTTAGTGGACAAGCACTTTGCTAACAGTTTTGTTTTATTTTAATCTTGTTTCAGCAGTTTTATAGTCTTACGGTCTATATATTGTAAAGTCTTTAGTCTGTAGGTCCATAGATTCATGTTTATAAGTGTCTGCTTTATCCACTAGAAACCCATCGGTATGTACGGTATGGCAAACCGTAGAAATGTAAATCGACTTCAAATGTTGTTATCTCGAAAAACGCCGTAGGAATCGAAGGTATGTGTTTCACTTGGATGTGTAGAACATATATGCACCTCATCTTCTATCAGTTCAAACATAAACTTTAATAGTGGACTTTCCTATCAAACCTATCAATTTAATCCGAATTGAAATAACTTACAAGTTGATTCTTGTTTCTGTATTGAACTCCAAGTTTATACTCTACCTAATTGCAGCGCGGCAGGTTTCTGTGGAAAGAAACAAGAAGAAAAACCACGTGCAGACTTTGAAAATTGTTTGTTCAATAATATATGACGTCAATATTCAAATTTCATAATTACATCTGGGTAGCCGGGGACGTCGAGGTCCAGGACGGTACCGGTGCAAACCGGGTTCCCTGCTTGACTTTTATACATTGTCACATGAGTCTACTCGATAAGCTAGTCTATAGAATTGATCGAAATAAGACAATATCAAATATGGGGGTACCATTTATTCTGTACCACCTATTTGATTAGTTTCTTCTAATAATTTCCTTCCATCTGTAGACAAAGCACCAATCCTCAACCATGAAGTCCTTCTTTTGTGTCATCTCTCTTGTTTTCATGTGCTATGTGGTACTGATTATGGAGACAGAAGCTGCTCCTCTGTCGCTCGGCGATCTCCGTGAACGTAAGTAATTATACTGGGAATTAAAGGATATTTCCGATGGCAGGCAATGTGAGACTTTTTTTCATATATAGGAGGGTAAAATATTCTACCCTAATTCTTATATCTTGCTCCCAACTCCAGATATGTATTTTTGTTTCTTTCTAAATCATTAAACTCCTTGTTTTTCTTAGATAAACCCTCCTTTTACTCCAGGAGGTGGGAAAGTACTAGTTGGTATTTGATCATGTGATCATGTAAGATTCTTTTCAAAAGCATTATTTTCCTGTTAGAATTATGTAGCTAATTTATCCCTGAGAAGGGATCGATTTGGAATGTTGCTATAGTTGTTAAGGTTCTCCGCATTAAGAATGTCATCTTTTCTGTAAATCTTCATCAAGGATATTTTCTTCTTCATTGGATAAAATTATTACATTTTATACATTGTGAAGAATTGCCATGATGACGTCACTAATTCTGCTGTTGCCAGATGCTTTCGTCATCACGTGGTTTTGTATATACTAAAGATGCAGAATGTCAATGAATTTTCTTACACCATGAATTAAAGCCACATGAATACTCCTCTTATATCTGGACCAGGGGCGTCGGAGCCGGTACGGCAGGTCCGGCGAAAGCCGGACCAATATTCACGGCGCAAAAAAAAAAGAAGAAAAAAAGTAGGACTAAGAAAAAAAATGGCAAAAAATGATGCCATGGCAAATAATGATGACGGCAAGTAGGCTAAATGTGACTACTCTGGCATGGCAGGGGTCTTGTTTTTTGGGAAGTGCCATTTCCTGCAATCTTGGAGGCATTTTTAATTTTTTTTTTCCATTACGCTACGCGCCAATCATGGTGGCGCGTAGCGTAGTTTGACCTAGCAAATGTCCCCCGATAATCATGATAGATGGCCACACTCTAATCTGCCGTACCAATCCCAAATAGCTTCCGACGCCCCTGTGGAATAGTACATGTTGACAAGTACGGCTGCTAGGAAGGAATTTGAGAGGTTACTAAATAACATCCATAGAGATGAAGGACACCCACTCCATTGTGCAATAAACTCTCTGTGCAATAAGACAAACTACAATTTGAGGAATGCTGCAATAACTCCCAGATTCAGGATTGAACCTTATAGGAATTCTTTTGTTTATAGGGCGTCCATGTTCATACAGCATGGTGCTCTAGAACCATTGTTGTGATTGTGTTTTTTTTCAGTGTTATGCCTAGTATTTTCTATTTTATTTCTTTATCATAATTTTATTTATTTTCCCATTTATAAATTTTTAATGATTTACACTGGAAATAAAGAATTGAATTGAAGTAGCGCTTGAAGAATTCAACTTTACAAGCGGCGTTTAACTTTTGCAATATAAAAGATTTATATCTCAATAAAAAAGATATGTAGATAAAGTTCCAAGAGAATGTTGCTATGTGGCCGTAACGTTGGTCCATTAAAAAGAAGTGCAAACGGTCTGCATTACGGAACGGTAACTGTTTTGTCATTACGCTTTTCGCAGATAACATGTTAATATGTAACATTAATCTCTACAAAAGAATAATCGATTCTAGATTTCAACAGTTCATACCTATATGGTCGAGTATATGAAAAGCGGGAGGTTTGTTGAAGATATAGTAACTTATTGGCAAAGTTCATGTTTGCATAATTTAAGAATTCTCCATCCAAAAAGATTTTTACGTCATTGTAATTTTTTTAATTTATGAATGAGTTTTAATTTTTTTTTTATCAGTCATGTAAGATGCAAACAAAATGCACGCAATGTTTCGATGAATCAACACATTTTGCATTTTATTCCTAGAAGCATATTTTCATCTTTAATTTGGAACGATAAGTACAGATAGACAAAGTGCCCTTTTTTACAGTATGCATTGCTTGAATTTCTTACAGCTGTAGGGCAAGGGTTACTGGTGGAAAATGAGCAGGTTGAGTTAAAACGACAGAGAAGAAGCTATGACGAGACAAATGATGACAGTGATGATGATAGTGAAGAAAGCAGCGATTATAGTGACGAAGAAAGTACTGATAGTGACGATGACGATGTTAGTGAAGGAAGCGGCGATGATAGTGACGATGATGATTACAATGATGACGAAGATGACGAGACAAGTGACGACAATTATTATGATAGTGAAGAAAGCATCGATGATAGTGACAAAGAAAGTACTGATAGTGACGATGACGATGTTAGTGAAGAAAGCGGCGATGATAGTGACGATGATGATTACAATGATGACGAAGATGACGAGACAAGTGACGACAATTATTATGATAGTGAAGAAAGCATCGATGATAGTGACGAAGAAAGTACTTATAGTGACGATGATGATATTAGTGAAGGAAGCGGCGATGATAGTGACGATGATTACAATGATGACGAAGATGACGAAACAAATAATGACAGTGATGATGATAGTGAAGAAAGCAACGATGATAGTGACGGAGAAAGTACTGATAGTGGCGATGATGATGTAAGTGAAGGAAGCGGCGATGATATTGACGATGATGATTACAATGATGACGAAGATGACGAAAGAAGTGATGACAGTGATGATGATAGTGAAGAAAGCAGCGATGATAGTGACAAAGAAAGTACTGATAGTGACGATGACGATGTTAGTGAAGGAAGCGGCGATGATAGTGACGATGATGATTACAATGATGACGAAGATGACGAGACAAGTGACGACAATGATTATGATAGTGAAAGCATCTATGATAGTGACGAAGAAAGTACTTATAGTGACGATGATGATATTAGTGAAGGAAGCGGCGATGATAGTGACGATGATGATTACAATGATGACGAAGATGACGAAACAAGTGACGACAATGATTATGATAGTGAAAGCATCTATGATAGTGACGAAGAAAGTACTTATAGTGACGATGATGATGTTAGTGAAGGAAGCGGCGATATTGACGAAGAAAGTACTGATAATGACGATGATGATGTTAGTGAAGGAAGCGGCAATGATAGTGACGATGATTACAATGATGACGAAGATGACGAAACAAATAATGACAGTGAGGATGATAGTGAAGAAAGCAACGATGATAGTGACGGAGAAAGTACTGATAGTGGCGATGATGATGTAAGTGAAGGAAGCGGCGATGATATTGACGATGATGATTACAATGATGACGAAGATGACGAAACAAGTGATGACAGTGATGATGATAGTGAAGGAAGCGGCGATGATATTGACGAAGAAAGTACTGATAGTGACGATGATGATGTTAGTGGAGGAAGCGGCGATGATAGTGACAATGATGATTACAATGATGACGAAGATGACGAGACAAGTGACGACAATTATTATGATAGTGAAGAAAGCATCGATGATAGTGACGAAGAAAGTACTTATAGTGACGATGATGATATTAGTGAAGGAAGCGGCGATGATAGTGACGATGATTACAATGATGACGAAGATGACGAAACAAATAATGACAGTGATGATGATAGTGAAGAAAGCAACGATGATAGTGACGGAGAAAGTACTGATAGTGGCGATGACGATGTAAGTGAAGGAAGCGGCGATGATAGTGACGATGATGATTACAATGATGACGAAGATGACGAAAGAAGTGATGACAGTGATGATGATAGTGAAGGAAGCGGCGATGATATTGACGAAGAAAGTACTGATAGTGACGATGATGATGTTAGTGGAGGAAGCGGCGATGATAGTGACAATGATGATTACAATGATGACGAAGATGACGAAACAAGTGATGACAGTGATGATGATAGTGAAGAAAGCAGCGATGATATTGACGAAGAAAGTACTGATAGTGACGATGATGATGTTAGTGAAGGAAGCGGCGATGATATTGACGATGATGATTACAATGATGACGAAGATGACGAAATAAGTGATGACAGTGGTGATGATAGTGAAGGAAGCGGCGACGATAGTGACGAAGAAAGTACTGTTAGTGACGATGATGATGTTAGTGGAGGAAGCGGCGATGATAGTGACGATAATGATTACAATGATGACGAAGATGACGAAACAAGTGATGACAGTGATGATGATAGTGAAGGAAGCGGCGATGATAGTGACGAAGAAAGTACTGATAGTAGTGACATCTAAAACGGGGCTGTCGCGTTTTAATTTGGATGAATTAAAACCCTCTGCTTCAGTTAATTAAATATGGTATTTCTTGTAACCATGTTTGCTATCCGGTTGTATTTTGATGTTCTCTTCCTTGAACGAAAAAAAAAAGAAGAACATGCACAGACGTAATCACCAAGCATGGCCTGCAGCTTAGAATTGGGTTTGAGGGAGGGTAAACAACAGTCCAGTGTTGTTCACGGTTTTATGTCCACACGTTACTTGAAGAGAAATTTATTCTGGTGGTTCACAATTCGGAACGGTTTTTGTTATCTCAGTCGAAGCTGTGAAGCAAAGCATATAATGAAGCAGATTTGATATATTTGTACTACAGTTTCTTTGTGGAGAGCAACAGCATCATCACGGTATAATGTGCATCACACCTGGAGTAAGTCCGCACGGTAAAGTGTAAATCACACTTGCAGTAAGTCTACACCGTAAAGTGTACATCAACATTGTAGTAAGCCCGCATCGTAAAATGTACTTGACACTTGCAGTAAGTCCACACCGTAAAGTGTACATCACCCTTGCAGTAAGTCCGCACGGTAAAGTGTACATGACACTTACAGTAAGTCCACATCGTAAAGTGTACATCACCCTTGTAGTAAGCCCGCATCGTAAAGTGTACATGGCACTTGCAGTAAGTCCACACCGTAAAGTGTACATGGCACTTGCAGTAAGTCCACACCGTAAAGTGTACATCACCCTTGCAGTAAGCCCGCATCGTAAAGTGTACACGCCACTTGTAGTAAGTCCGTTCTTGTACTTCTTATTCTAGCATAGTTGCCTGTAGTTGTACTTATTCTGACGATATTGTAAACTTAATTGTACTCAGGGCTTTTGTTGTTGGAAATCTAGTACACACACACTAATGCAGATGACGTACTCGTCCTTGTATACTTGTAATCAAACCAAGAACGAAAGTGTACCTCTGTTCGTATTCATGCTATTTGAATCGTACTACAAGTCTGTTGTATCTACACTATCATTGCAAATCAAAAACTAGGAACCACAACAATCCACAGTTTTGGCACATTGGAGAGGGGAGGGGGGTGGGGAGGGGGAATTGAGCCTGACTACGGACGTTACTGCAGGGGTGAATACAAATATATCATGCGTTCTGCTGTATATAAATCTTTAGCGTAACTGAACACAACAAGCTGTTTTGAAATATATATATAGTAGTCTGTCTATCTTCGTGGTGATGGGGTCCAATGTTTTTATCAGCTCTTTTATCTCCTTTTTATAGCATCCATACATGTTCCCTTTTACTGTTTTGTTCAAAGTAGTATTCACACACGTACAGCAAACAGATTGCAATTGCGCGTCTAACCAATTTTAAGCCTTCTTTGTTTTTTAGGTTCCTTTCCTGTATTAGGGTGCATGCATGCATGCATGTGTGTGTCCTTTATAGTGATTATCACACAAGTATAATGGCATAAAGGTTTGTTTTTTTCACTGTGTTATATTTGTTGCATGGCAATGAGCCTTTCGGATTTTTTTTTCTAGAAATGGTGTTTTTGTTATATTACTGTCTTCTTTCCTTATTGAAGTAGTCACCACGCATATTCTAAGGCATGCCATTATGCATATAATAGAGCAACTATACTGTGATCCACTTGGTAGAAGACAGGAGGGTTTAGTCAGTCGAAATAGATTACATTTAATCAATCACATCTCGAGTTATAGGGACAGAGAGAAGCTATTGAGATTATGTTCTCAAGTAATAGAGTGGATGCGTTTCGTCTCCTCCATATAAGTTCTCAAAATGTCTGCTGAATATGTTCTCTCATCCTATCTTTACGACCGTACACTAAAAACTCAACTCAATTGTCTGACCTCCAACTCCTCTCAGCTCAACGCTATAAATGCACAAGGCTCAGTACTTACTTAATTAATGTCTGCATGGTAGATAGCTGTTTCCGTCGTAAGGCGCTTCAGCGGTTCGGGGGCGAAAGCCCCTGGCCGGTAATAATAAAACCCCATGATTTGAGATCATAAAATTTGGGATTGTGTAAATATGAACTTTGAGGGCCGGGTCGGAGAGAAACGTGGCTGCATGATGATTGGAAAGTAGCATGTTTTAAGTGAGGCGATGAGTGGTGGCTGGCTTCGAAGACTGGACTAGCGATGTGAGCGATGCAGGGACTCGGAGGAGACGCTTCATTGGCGGTGTGGCTTCTACGAACTAATGGAGTTCATCTGCTTGTTGCGGGCCCCAAATCATTTAAAAAGTTCCCTAGATACATTAGATTTTTTAAACTGGGAGGAGGCTTCGGCAGAGGGAGGGGCCCCTTGTTTAGGAACCTGGTGGCTGGAAGGCTTGTGAGTAAAACCCCATCGGAATTGTCCTCCTCTGGGGAACAACCCAGTCACCGTGAACTATATTTTTTTTAAATTAATTAGCTTAAGGGTACACCCCGGCAGGGTGGGTTTGTCAGTTCTGGGGCAACCTCCCATTATTTTTCCTAAGTAGTTTCCTTCACTCATTTAAAACTTCCAAATTTGTGTGCTGCTTGTCTTTCATTTCATTCGATATTTTAAATTGCTATTGATTGTCTGTATTTCCTAAAAAGGTCCAATTAACCTGCAGGAGCCGTGCCTTGCAAGGCTCGCACAGGAATTTCATTCTAACCATGACCATGTATCTGAATATTCCTTTCAATATAAGCACAACAAAGGACCTAACTTAAATATAAGGATACAAAATGTCGAGTCAGCACAATAAACGAATGCAGTGATGTAGAGAAGTATTTTAAGCTACCACACCTCCTTCATACAGTATACATTCCAATTAAGAATACAGGCATATACATATACAATACATTCCAATTCATGCATACAGTGATAGGTACCTCGTTGATTTGATCGATTGAACTGTTGTCTGGAACAAACAGATGTACCCTGTACTACTAACAATAAACAATTGTTTGCAACATGGCTGAAAAATCCAAAATTCTGCAAAATCATCGTTTCAATAAACAGTATGACAAGTTGGGTTAAGTTTGGGTTAAGGTTCATTCGGAGTGTTTCTGTAAGAGTGGATGAGAGTGCGGTAACACTTCAAACGTTTAAGTTAATTACCCGACACTTGCACTTTATATCTAGAGGACAAACTTAATGGTCCGCCGGAGGGGCGGAGCCAGAAATGACATATCCCTCCCCTCCCCAGGTTTGTGAAAACCTCAAAGGTGTCCCTTTCCATGAAACAGAAGGAACCGGCTTGGAAAATCTTTGTTTTCTTTTTGCAAAACAAGTGACCGTTTTTTTTTTATTAAAAATGTGCACCTTTGCTAAAAAGTAAAGAAACCTAACTGAAGCCTCCTGCTGTTCAAAAAGTCAGATAAATCGTAATTGAAAAGTTGTTTTCTTCTTGGGGGATACATTCCTATATTAGAATTTATGGAAATCGAATGCACACACGATCTAAAATGTTGGAAAAGGAGTTGGCAACTGTGTCCCACTGCCTCTCGAAGATTGTACCACGCTCTCTCGGACTTTCTTTCGCTGCCCCTAATGCTCACCCCAAGGGACCGGTTCACACTTTACATAGTATTTACCATTATTTCTCCAAAATTATGTGATGGAAAATCATGAGTAAACGTTGCTCTACAAATATGGTATTAGGTATTGTCGTGATAACAATAATTTATATTATTCATAGCATTAGCAGCAATTGATAGTTTGATGCGCCCTGTAATCCTAGCAGAAACAGTCAAGGCACGCTCTCGACTCGTTTTCGGAAATATTTTGGTCATGAATTTTTAAATGGGTTATGCATCCAAGAACATCATCTATACAACAAATGTGGCTTATATGTGCGAATGTGGTAAAAGTACGGCACAAACATAGAAAGAATACAGTGTCCATCTCCAAATTAGAGGGGGGAAGACCTCAACTGATCGAAAAACGAAACCCTCCTGATTATGAGAGCCTGCCTATGTGCGGACCACTCGTGGTCCAGGCGAGGATGGGGGTCTGGGACCTCTCGCCCCTGCGCCATTATACATGATAGGATTACGGGCTTCTTTGTGGATTAAAATAGAATTAAGGAAAGCAGACAATGATAGGGCGATGAGTAATCTTATCGCATGGGATAAGATGTTTGTAAAATGCCCTCAGCCATATAGGAAGCCGTGTCATATATGGCATTTCTTTCATGCACGAACTCTGAGAAGTGATTGCCGTCTATATAAAAGCCCCGTTTCATATATACAGAATGCTATGATAATAAGCTGTTATTATCATGGCATGGTTTACTAATACATGAGTACCCGACTGACATACAAACACACACTTCACAGATAAATACACACGAGTAAACGCCTTACATTAACTTCATACAGCTATTGCACGCAACCAATTCAGTTCTTTAGATCTTTTATTACAAAAGATTAATGGCAACCAATATCTCTGCTAAACTCAGTGATAATTTAGGAACATATTTCGTGGATATAGCCTCGATCTATGCACATGTCCGTGAACTCATTTGTAGTGTCACTATCATCATAGTGGGATATGTACCATGGCTTCATATATATATATATATATATATATTAATCTAAGTTTAGACTATACGCAAAAAAAATAATTAAATAAATAAAACAAACATCCTTACATATGTGACTGATAAACGGTGATTTAAGGTACTTATATTGGAATATTATCCAGACCAAGATATTAGGAGGAAATGGTTGCATTGACTTATAAAAAACAGATCCACTAAAATCGAGCGATATGCTGTAAAGGCTAATAACGGTTTCTTATTTAAGCAGATAAAAGGTAAAGCCAATACGTTGTAATAACCGTCCTGGGTGTTTGGCTTGGAAATAGTTATTCCCAGGAGAACCAAACCACAAAGATATTACAATATGATTTTTAATTATTTTTTTATGCGCAAGATTAAGCCAGTTATTGTCCGGTATTGTCATAGGTTAAATCTCGTGAAGCTTTGTTATCATCAGCAGAGGTTTAGTGCTTGCTTGGTGGATTGTGAAACCGTTAATTAAAAGTAAATATTAGCTAGGTCGCCATAGGAAAAAAATAAAACACTGGATAGATATGAATCATATTCCCTATTTTTTTTGAGGGGGGGTGGGGGTTAAATACATAGAAACGTGACTCTGCAATCAATTATATTCATATAATTATGTATTCTTTGTGGAGAGTCAAATTTCTATGAGTATATGCAGGTCAAACTTAAACAGGTTCTGAGAGACAATTAATGAATCATATTTTGAATGCGTCTGTGAAAAGTTCCAAATATGGCAACTTTTCGTAAATTTGAATGGATTCAAATCTTAATAAATATGACAGGTTTAGACCAGCAGCCATCATAAACTCCAGCGGTGTCCCAGTAACAACAACCAGAGAAACTTGAAAACGTCTGAGTCTGATTAGACTTGTACAAACAGTATACCTGCCGACAGAAAAAAAAAACAGACTAGTCTTTATATTGTGGTAAGTGCAGTCTTTCATATTATATTTGGTTTATTTTGCTGTGGTTGAATGTGGTTACTAAAGTTGATCAAACTAAAGGGACACATAATTCACGTGTTAAAAAAAAAAAAACATACCATCGAGAAAACTTTAAAAAAAAATTACTTCAAGTCTAAAAAATTTACTTTATAAAGATTTTGTGTTGAATTGTGGATTATTTTCGTTTGATCTCTTTAAAATTTGGTATTATTGTTGTTGTTTTTTTTTTGGGCAGTGGTAGTATCGACTAGTAGTATAGTGGTAGTATCGATTAGCATAGTATAGTGGTAGTATCGATTAGTGGTATAGTGGTGGTATCGATTCCTAGTATAGTGGTAGTATCGATTAGCAGTATAGTGGTAGTATCGACTAGTAGTATAGTGGTAGTATCGATTAGTATAGTATAGTGGTAGTATCGATTAGTGGTATAGTGGTAGTATCGATTAGCAGTATAGTGGTAGTATCGACTAGTAGTATAGTGGTAGTATCGATTAGTATAGTATAGTGGTAGTATCGATTAGCAGTATAGTGGTAGTATCGACTAGTAGTATAGTGGTAGTATCGATTAGTATAGTATAGTGGTAGTATCGATTAGCAGTATAGTGGTAGTATCGATTAGCAGTATAGTGGTAGTATCGACTAGTAGTATAGTGGTAGTATCGATTAGTGGTATAGTGGTAGTATCGATTAGCAGTATAGTGGTAGTATCGACTAGCAGTATAGTGGTAGTATCGATTAGCAGTATAGTGGTAGTATCGACTAGTAGTATAGTGGTAGTATCGATTAGTATAGTATAGTGGTAGTATCGATTAGCAGTATAGTGGTAGTATCGACTAGTAGTATAGTGGTAGTATCGATTAGCAGTATAGTGGTAGTATCGATTAGTATAGTACAGTGGTAGTGTCGATTAGTGGTATAGTGGTAGTATCGACTAGTAGTATAGTGGTAGTATCGACTAGTAGTATAGTGGTAGTATCGATTAGTATAGTATAGTGGTAGTATCGATTAGTGGTATAGTGGTAGTATCAATTAGTAGTATAGTGCTAGTATCGATTAGCAGTATAGTGGTAGTATCGACTAGTAGTATAGTGGTAGTATCGATTAGTATAGTATAGTGGTAGTATCGATCAGTAGTATAGTGGTAGTATCGATTAGTTAATAGTGGTAGTATCGATTAGTCTGTAGTATCGGTAGTTGCGTGTATCCTCGCCTATCAATACTGATCTGCATTAGACCTGCATGGAAGCAAAAAACACACCCATCATTACTTACTATAAGAGGGTTATACTATATGATAGTGTCACAACCATTCTGTATTATATAAGGTATTGATGAAAGTTTGATTTGATAACCATTGATGTTATAGATAAGTTTTCGATATGTTCATTGACTCCAAGTTTTAATGATATGGAATATATCGATCACAAAATCATCTTACCGTTTAATGAGACTATTATAAACGCTCTCTTTACCCTATTGGTCCAACCGATACATATAGAGAATAAAGTTACTATTGTATTTGTAAATTTTGTACCGCAGTAAGAACTTGATCGTGCTATTAATCGAAAGCATGTGCTATAAGGATTACAGTAAGAACTGGAGATATGTGTAATTCCAACAAATCCAGTTGTTTGGAATTTGTTGTGATAACACATACCCTCAGTTCTTACTGTAATCCTAATAACAGATGCTACCAAGATATCAGATTTGTCAGCAAAATCTGGTGCAACGTTTTAAGATTTACAGTTGTTACTGTAATGTTTGTGTGAATCGGCTGCTTGGTCGGTTAAATTTACACTGCATTAAACTCTTTGTCACTAAGAATGGCTTACGTTCTGTATATTTCTTCATCATTCGGTAACATTTCTCAATAAATACACCGATAAAAATAGCAGAGTATATTAAGAGAATTCAGATTCTTATCTTGCTGACCGTTTTGTGTATTATTCAAAGTAAGAAACAACTTAATTGTTT
Source organism: Apostichopus japonicus (assembly GCF_037975245.1). Taxonomy (NCBI): domain Eukaryota; kingdom Metazoa; phylum Echinodermata; class Holothuroidea; order Aspidochirotida; family Stichopodidae; genus Apostichopus; species Apostichopus japonicus. Next base: position 8,305,032 of record NC_092579.1, read on the forward strand.
TACATGCGTAATTTACTTGATACTAAGATCATTTAATGTATGCGCCATGTTGATAGTGCATATGAAACGAAACGTTATCATTGTTTGGTCAGTTATACTTGATATTCCATTTTCAGTTCTTCGTTCCTTCTGTAAGAATATTTTATTTTGTTTTGTTTTAAAGTCTATTGTTTTGTTCATTGGTCCACGCAATTAAAATGCAGCATGTCATATGAAGTTACAAATATTTCATTAAAGTCCCTTTGTTAATCATTGATAATATGTGTCATATTTATAAACATATTGGGAGAACTTGCAAATTTGAGAACCGAGTACTCATGCAGACATTAATAGTATAAAGTCGAAACAATTTGCATTACAAAATTTGCCTCCCATAGTGAGACAGCATGATAGACAATTTATTGATTGAATCTTGCAGGACGTTAAGAAGTTGCTAATGTGTGGCCCCATAAAGCCAACAATCAAAGTCGCATCTTTAGTCACATATCGCTATTAGTGCAACACTCTTCTCTCTTGAGTTTTGGTTCCACTAGCAAATGAATCATTAGCATCCTCGTTTAAATTTTGTACTTCTGTTTTCAGAGAAGAAAGGAGAAATTGGTGAAACATCATCAACATGAAGCTATTCGTTGCTCTCCCTATTCTGCTCTTTGGAATTTTGATTGCGATACACGAACAATCAGAAGCGGCTCCGATTTCATCGAAATTGCTTCAAGGTAAGAGGACACTTTTTGGAAATGAGTTTAGTAATCCTCATTTATTAGTAATCCTTTAGAAGCGCAGCACTTTTAAAACCAAATAAAAGGTAAAAGCAAATTAACCCATTTGTAAAGCAATATACAAATTCCATCTTGGTTTTAATTGACTTGTCCTGACCAGTCTAAGTCTCGGAACAATGTATCCAGATGTATTGAAAGTTGACAATATGTAGAGAGCCACTGATGTTCACCCTAACCATGTTAATGCGTGTCATGTTGTTTCATGTTGTGGTTGTTTCTAACGACTGATATACTTGTGAAACTGAGTCGCTTTAACGGTACAACAAAGTCTGTGATTAAAAAATCACAAAGTGTATAATAAGAAACGTATGAAATGATACCGATTAATCTCAAGTCATCGTCAAATTTTAAATAGAATATAAGTGTGAACTTTTCTTTACTTTATTAGGATTAAATGTAGTCAGTATAGGCCCCCAATGTTAGCACGCTATAATTGATAGACGTTTTCAAAAGTACTTTCATGGAAGTCTTTACTCTTCCAAATTGTTCTCAGACACTTGTAAGGAACACACAAGATGACTAAATGTCTCAATAATGTCTCAATAAGGAGAATTTCCTCGTAGGTTTTAATAAGAACAGTTTAAGAATTTTGACCAATGGTGACCATATTTGAATATCAGGCATATTTGGGGCCAATACAGCATACCTTTAAGTCATACATTAAATTCAAAACCGACTGCTTTTGCTTTCCTTTAAATATGAATTGAATTCAAATAGCAAAAATGATACAGTCTAAAATTATTATTTTATGTTTTCATGTTGATAATTTATGAAAAAGTGGTCTCAGCAACGATAAATAAGGATTTCAATTGTAGAGGGATTCCAATTGCGGTTTTTATTTACTGAAAGCAATGATTAAGAAAGACAGATTGATGTGTTACACAATGAAACAACTCCAAAAATTGGATCTTGACCAATGAGTATTCGTTTAAGCTCTTTGGATTTGATATATTTAATCGTAAACTTCATTATACCTAAAATTATGGTTGCTTACAAGCACGCTTCAAATCAGCTTAAAATATATCAAGCTTTAACTTCACTTCAACATTAGGTTTTTTTCACATTTTATTTTGTTAAACGTTGTTGTTGGCATAACAATCTGCCTACGTAGTAGACCAACTTTCACACCAAACAAGGAAATCTGAGGGGAAGATTTCAAAATGTTACAGACTTCCTTTACACTTCGAAATATAAGTTCCAGTTTAGTTTTTGTTCTTGGTTTGCTTCAAACATAAGCAAAAAACTAACATAAAATGGTATTTACTCATCTACGTTGGAAATCTTTTTCGTTTACGGCTGGCAAAAAGTCCACATCGCCGTTCTCAAGGCTGACGTCTGGTATGGTAAATCAAAATAGATATTCCCTCATATTTAACTCTACTTTGTTACTTGTATGGAATTTAATTATTCATGGGTGAATAAAACGTTATTTTCATGCTTCGTTCACAGCCACAACTGATTTTAAAGATATTCATCTACTGCGTCGACGAAGTGATGACAAAGATTCAGACAGTAGCAGCACCAGCAACGAAGACGACAATGATAATGATGAACAGGAGACTGAAGATGACAAAAACGCTGTCGTAGACGAAAACACACCAATCAGGAGACGAAGAAGCAGCAGTGGTAGCAGCAGTGGTAGCAGCAGTGGTAGCAGCAGTGGTAGCAGCAGTGGTAGCAGCAGTGGTAGCAGCAGTGGTAGCAGCAGTGGTAGCAGCAGTGGTAGCAGCAGTGGTAGCAGCAGTGGTAGCAGCAGTGGTAGCAGCAGTGGTAGAAGTAGTAAATCTAGGAGAGGTAGAAGTAGTAAATCTAGGAGTCACTCTAGCAAAAGTAATTCAAGAGACGATGACAGTGAAGAAGTGGATGACGAAGTTGTCGAACAACCTCCTGCTGTACATGGAGATGAGAATGTTGACCCACCTGCGGATGACGAACCGGGTGTAGATACGGTCGTTCCTGAAGGTGAAGATATTCCTCCTCCTGATAACAATGGTGAGACACATCCTTTACCACTAACAGGAGGCGAAGATGAAGAAGAAGCTGCCCAAGGAAACACAAATGATGAGGAAACTGAAGATGACGACAATGAAGATGTAAACGGTAATGATAGTGAAAGTGATGATAGCAATGATGGTGACGATGGTGATGATAGTATCAATGACAACGACGAAGACACTAGTGGTAGCAGTAGAAGTGGAAGTAGTAAATCTAGGAGTCACTCTAGCAAAAGTAATTCAAGAGACGATGACAGTGAAGAAGAGGATGACGAAGTTGTCGAACAACCTCCTGCTGTACCTGGAGATGAGAATGTTGAACCACCTGCGGATGATGAACCAGGTGTAGATACGGTCGTTCCTGAAGGTGCGGATATTCCTCCTCCTGATAACAATGGTGAGACAGGTCCTTTACCACTAACAGGAGGCGAAGATGAAGAAGACGCTGCCCAAGGAAACACAAATGATGAGGAAACTGAAGATGACGACAATGAAGACGGAACCGGTGATGAAAGTGAAAGTGAAGATAGCAATGATAGTGACGATGGCGATGATAGTAACGATGATAACGACGAAGACACTAGCGGTATCAGCAGTGGTAGCAGTAGAGATAGAAGTAGTATATCTAGGAGTGACTCTAGCAAAAGTAATTCAAGAGACGATGACAGTGAAGAAGAGGATGACGAAGTTGTCGAACAACCTCCTGCTGTACCTGGAGATGAGAATGTTGAACCACCTGCGGATGATGAACCAGGTGTAGATACGGTCGTTCCTGAAGGTGAGGATATTCCTCCTCCTGATAACAATGGTGAGACAGGTCCTTTACCACTAACAGGAGGCGAAGATGAAGAAGACGCTGCCCAAGGAAACACAAATGATGAGGAAACTGAAGATGACAACAATGAAGACGGAACCGGTGATGAAAGTGAAAGTGAAGATAGCAATGATAGTGACGATGGCGATGAAAGTGACGATGATAACGACGAAGACACTAGTGGTAGCAGTAGAAGTGGAAGTAGTAAATCTAGGAGTCACTCTAGCAAAAGTAATTCAAGAGACGGTGACAGTGAAGAAGAGGATGACGAAGTTGTCGAACAACCTCCTGCTGTACCTGGAGATGAGAATGTTGAACCACCTGCGGATGATGAACCAGGTGTAGATACGGTCGTTCCTGAAGGTGAGGATATTCCTCCTCCTGATATTAATGGTGAGACAGGTCCTTTACCACTAACAGGAGGCGAAGATGAAGAAGACGCTGCCCAAGGAAACACAAATGATGAGGAACCCGAAGATGACGACAATGAAGACGGAACCGGTGATGATAGTGAAAGTGTAGATAGCAATGATAGTGACGATGGCGATGACGATACAGAGGAAAATAATGATGGTGATGATGAAAGTGACGACACAGAAGACGATGGGGGAGATGGGGGAGATATGACTGTAGAGGAAGACCAAAACGAAGAAGATGGCAACAACGGCGACGATCCAATTACACAGTAGTTATAAAACTGCTACCATTCCCCTTATTTGACCAACCATCGACAATTAAATATCGCTCCAAAATATTTTAGTCAGTGCCATAAATAATTTTAAAAATATTTTTAAATCTGTATTTAAGATAACAATTTCTTAACTTTTGACCCTTTGCAGTGTGTCATTTTTGAGCTTCTTTTGATAAAATATTAAACTTAAATAAAACAAACACCTGTTTAAATATTTAGTATAAATCATGTATAAGATTAACAACTTCGTCATATATAGGAAAATTGACCATTGGATACATTTATAGGCCTACTTCATGATAATCCAATTCCCTTTTTGTCGATACAATTTCGTAAACTTTTATCTTTTGAATTCCTTGAGTTAACTGTTGGGTACGTTTTTATAATATCAAGGACAGTGTTTCTTATATTCATAAAAATACAGGCCACAACGGTAAGACCTACCAATTGTGCTAGAGAGCGATGAGTATGTCTCATCCTTCAATTCTTGCCGCCTGTTATAATTTATGATGAATTGTACATATAAGAGATATATAAAGTCTGAGATAAGGAAAATAAGCTATTGTTTGTTCTTTTTACGATACGTTTGTACTTACGATACGTTTGTACGTTTGTCTTTTATGGGTCTTCGAAAAAAAATAAACATTTAGGTATTTAAAAAGCTTGCTTTTTAGAAGAGCCCGTATGTATAATGTCAGCGTGCGTTGTGGAGATGGACAAACTTCAGAAGAACTAAAATGATATAATTCAGCTCAAAATTTTCTCTCGTTCCATATATTTCTTTGTGAAGGTTCCTTACATATTGTAGATCGCATCGCGAGTATCGACGGGGTGGGGAGGGGTGGGGGGGGGAGATGAAAGTGAAGGACACCTATTGCAATATTTTAATAACAACTTAAAAAAGTTTAAGAGTAAACGCATAGCCTTATATTTTTCTAACAACGACAGACCATGTCTCCAAGTCTGTCTTGTTTTAGGAAATGTTTGCACAAGGGTTAGCATAACCTATAACAATATGCTGAATTCTTTCTGGCCCTTATTGATACACCTGCTTGGATCATGCGTCAAACTTGAAACAGAATAACACAAACGGTGGCCGGTGTAATAAATAGTTCCAACTCCGGTGCTGTGGCCGAGTGGATAAAGGCGGTGGCATTTGAAGCATTGATGCTTAGCTATCGGGAGGTTCGGGGTTCGATTCCCGGCCGGTTCATAGTAAGGTGGGTTTGCATCCAAGAGCAATCTAAATTGTAAAGATTCAAAATTTCAGTTAAAATGTTGAATTGGAAGCCACCCGACGTGTTAGTTGTAATCCATAAGCCATTGCGGGTTTCTCCCACATTTTTGGTCGCTTAAGCGTCGTAAAAATAACGGCTGATTATATCATTATGATTATATTATAACTCCTTAGCAACAGGGTCACTGTTGTTGTCCAATGTTCTATAAGACGTCCGAAGCTTTCTTACACTAATAGATGTGACAGATATTGGATTTGTATGCACTGTATATAATTATATATACCCACATTCCCCCTACCCCAACCCATTTAGGTTGCAGTCAAATGACTCAAATTTACTCTGTCAAGTTCACGGTATTCGTCACATATGGTAAAATATATAGACTAATATATGGTTAAATGAAGCTTCATTTAACAAGTTTACAAAGCCAGAGATTAATATCATAAAATAAGAAAATAAAAACCGTGCATTATCATTCTCTTTAAATTCGAAAGTTTGTCGGATCATATATACCGACTGTAACGCTATACGGTGACCCTATACTGAACAAGCTCTTAATGTATGTAACTTAAAATGGTCTTTTGACGTCGCAACTGCTTCAACCTCGAAACGGCTTAGGGATAACAAGGGTCTTGAATAAAGCTACGTTCAGTTAATTGCTGGTAGACATGCATCACAGTATATATATATATATATATATATATATATATATATATATATATATATATATATATATATATATATATTGGTAGGATGGTGAAGCAATATGTTGTATGACCTTCGTTAAACACAGTATGTAAACAAACCATATAAATGACACGACATACAGGCAAGTACAATAGATGAACAAAACACCTTCATAAAGGCAAGTATACAATAGATCAACAAACACCTTCTTAAGAGGTATATGTTTAGTTACACTTGGTTGCGTATAGGGCTGCTGACAACTGAGGGGTGAAGGATGTTTTGAACTGTTTGATTATTACCAAATATATAGACTTACAAAATCGTGAAATAAGAAGTGTATTTATCGCTTCTCATACAGTAACGATGTGCAGTATTTTGTTCACGTAAATTAAAGTTAAAAACGCATTAAAACAAGATAACAATAATCTAATATAGTAACATCAGTTATTATTCTGCGAAAAAGCATTTATTACTCTTCTACTACTCGATACCCTCAGCAATTGAATAAAAATGTTGTACACGCTTAGCCATGCTAGCTGTACACCGGCGCTTAACCATGCTTTGGGCATATACTTTTTGTTTTCCTCGCTTCCCTAGAACCCTGCCACGCACCCTCATATGGCGGTTGCACCCCAAAATTATGATCTAGACGCTGATTGCCGCTCCAACACCCTCGTGTTATAGGTGCCGTACCACAATAAATTGATTCCATTGACTTACACACTAAACTCGTCGCCTTTCAAGGCATAGATAAAAGTCTTCAACTAACATGTCCTACCCACCAAACATAGCCGATGGCCTGAGCTGTCATAGGACATTCAATTTTAGCCACCATGACCGTTTAGGTTTTGGGGCTAGAAGAGCTCAAAATTTATCATAGTGCTCCCAAACCAATCTGCCAGCTCTCGCTGAGGAATCTTGTTGTTTCACTAATGATTTTCTAAAATACCTTAAATCATCTTCAATCCTCCAGATTTTTAGACCATCAGTAGTTCATTTCATCTTCTTACTCATGCAATCATCAAAAAGAATGACGATGACTCAGAAAATACCAAAATAGCTCGACAGTAGGTCACTTTAGGACTATTTTCCGTACACGTATTACATTGTGGGACGTTATCTGTATGAATATGAAATAGCATTAATATAAGTGAGGACGCTATACATTATTGTGTTTATTGTGTGTTGAATGTCAGTATAGTAACTTTTACAGTTCTTGTTCTTGCGTCAATTGACTAGAGGTAGCACACGCCCATTAAAAACCAAATACACTTATTTCATTATGGGATGTTATCTGTATGAATATGAAATAGCAATAATATAAGTGAGGACGCTATACATAATTGTTGTTATTGTGTTTTGAATGTCGGTATAGTAACTTGCACAGTTCTTGTTTTTGCGTCAATTGACTAGAGGTAGCATACGCCCATTAAAACCCAATTGACTTAAACACTAAATCACAAAGGTATGTGGTTTCTAAGTCTAAAGAAGTTCACACTAGCTAAACGTTACCCAGCACTGGACAGCTGATAAGTTGGCCTTTCCATGGCACCATAAATATTCCGTATCATGACCATGCAAATTTGTTTTGTTATCCGAGCTTGAAGTTTTCTACGGAATGCCAAATGTATCAAAAATGTCCAAAACTATATAAGCATGTCCAAAAAAATATAAGCATGTCCAAAAAAATATAAGCATGTCCAAAAAAATATAAGCATGTCCAAAAAAATATAAGCATGTCCAAATTTATATAAACATATCGAAACTAATATAAGTATGTCCAAAAATAATATGATCATGCCCAAAATAATATGAGAGTGTCGAAAAATTATATGAACATGTCGAATGTAACTGCTAACTTCAACTTTTTAGTGAACATTTTGGCATCTGAATTCACGCCATCTGTTGCAAAATATCCAAAAAAATATAAGCATGTCCAAATTTATATAAACATGTCGAAACCAATATGAGTATGTCCAAAAATAATGAGAGCATGTCCAAAATAATATAAGAGTGTCGAAAGACTATATGAGCATGTCCAAAATATAAAAAAGTGTCGAAAAATAATACAAAAGTCTCGAGCGTAACTGCTCGATTCAACTTTGTAATGAACAGTCAGGCGTTTGAATTTTACGCCATATGTTCCAAATATCAAACTTTTTATTTTGGTATGCTGAAAACAAAAACACCATATCCAGCGTAACTTAAGACGATATACAGTTCATCCATTACCGTATTAGTGTGTGTGTTAATATTTTAATGATATTTCGATCAAGAACGATTTTATTTTCGAGGAAATATTAGTTGAGTTGTTTCGTAGCGCGAGTGATCAACCTGGCCCCAAGGTGCTGTAACTATCAGTGAGTTTAATACGAAGAACCACTGTGTCCAGCATTCCACGCGGTTTAATCAATAATATGTAGTTGGCGAGTTCTTCCCACGTTTCCATCTTGAAATTTAGTTAAAAGGTGAGAGTGAAGATTAAACGTTGAATACCCCTAACCTAGGCTTATTTTTTTTTAATTCTGGGCTAGTGTCCGACTTCGCCTGGTAACCGTAATTAAGTGTCACAATTTTCCGTTAAAAAAGTAACACAGTATAGTAGTTCATTTTCACTGCCAACGTACGCATGTGTGATAACTACTGTACGTTGTTAGCGCTTGTGCATGTTGTACGTACTTTCGCACGTGAACTTCTTTGCCTTCGCAACAATATATGAATAATCTCAGCACCTCTAGGCAGGGCGAAACCACTCACATTACGTAGGGATGTAAAAAGGAAAAATGTTAGGTGATGGTCTTGTTTTTACATATTTTGAATTATTTGCGTCACAAAAACAGAAGAATGTTTCAATAATATATTGTCATAATGATAACCATTGTGTCAGTTGATACAAATTACCTCCAAAGAAGGTATTGTAAGCTAATTTTTTTCGACATACCAATATAAAAGTTCGATATTTGAAACATTTGGCGTGACTTCAAACGCCAAAATGTTCATAACAAAGTTGAAGTTAGCAGTTACACTCGAGACTTCTATATTATTATTCGACACTCTCATATAATTTTGGGCGTGCTCATATTATATTTTGACATACTTATATGTGTTTGGACATGCGCGTATTATTTTGGACATGCTCATATAGTTTTGACATGTCTATATAAATTTGGACATGCTCATATAAGTTTGGACATGCTTATATTTTTTTGGATATTTTGCAACATATGGCGTAACTTAAAACGCCAAAATGTTCAATACAAAATTGAATTAGGCAGTTACATTTGTCCCTCTTGTATTATTTTTCGACATTCTTTTAATATGTTGGACATGCTCATATAGTCTTTCGACACTCTCATATTATTTTGGACATGCTCTTATTATTTTTGGACATACTCATATTAGTTTCGACATGTTTATATAAATTTGGACATGCTTATATTATTTTGGACATGCTTATATTGTTTTGGACATTTTTGAAACGTATGGCATGCCGTAGTTTTCGTAACTTGTAAACAACCTCTTCACTCAGTATAGTAAACAATTTTCGCACGCTGCTCCTGGGAGACCTAAAGGGGTCTAAAATTGCCTCAATTGACACAATTGTTGCACCACATATACTTCCATCCATGCTCTTTAAGCCACAAGAAGCCAGATCCTGATTGATAACGTATCCAAAAAAAATTCTTACTGCATTTTGGCACTTTTCCTGAGATAGGAGAACATCCGGGCGAATTGATATATACTCTAATAGGAGTATGCCACTTATATTATTTAAGTGCCACTTCAACTAGTAAAACATGTATGAATACATCCCGACCATTATGTTTATTTAAACAGACTTTATAGTTTATCATCCTCTTTTTCAATGGTTTATGCTATTGAGTGTTCATATTACTCTAATAAATTCCAAGCAACTACTATATGCGACTTATAAAATAATTATAATACACATGGATTTTATCAATATGTTCTTGTTTCTGTCATGACACAGAGCCAGAGAATATGGTGATATGTTATGCCTTTTCAACTCGAAAACGTTATTTTGTTTTTATCAAACGATGTTTTGGAACTAAGAGAGGTCAATTAAGCTAGCAATCATAAGTTATAAGAGTTCTGTTGTATTCCTTGGTATATCAAAGAGACCCGTTTAACAGGCGAAAAATCGTAACGAACCAGTGATAAAAAAGCTAAAATTTCTCGACACTTTTACACTTTAAGACCTCCGAGGCTCTACTCATTCTGACCAATATGGCGCCGTTCGTCACTACAACGTAACACGGGAACAACGTCTTGATGCCTAAATATGTAAATATCTTATTAATAACATTGTAAATATTTTGTCTTTTCAAATAGAACCATATTGTTCTCTATATACTTCCAAATTATGCCATTGGCATATGTAAGGCGATGAAAAATGTTGGTAGCAGATAGTAAGAAAAGTTTGATTTTTGTTGTCTTGATTATAACGGTTCTTCGACTTGCACTGTCGACCCAGTGACTCATATGTACGGGATTCCCTCGATGGTAACCGGTTCAGGGTAACCCCTTATGACTAACCAAGAAACAATGACCAAATCAATACAAACTGTCCACCCATTGAGTTCCCTTCATCAACGCAGTAAATAATTACTTTGTTGAGAATGACACTGCAGTTCCCACACGACGGCGTCCAGGTGCGCACCCTTGTAACTATGCACCAGATCCAAACAAAAGGTTCGACATTCTGTAATATGCCATATGGGTACGCATGGTTAGACAACTGGGCTCTCCAGCGGTTTAACAGAGGGCGTTGTCATATCGGTCCTATTAGAGTTCCTTTCTTTATAAAGGAACTCCCTATCTACGGCTCTGGGCCCTAATATACAATACTATTTTAACTACCAATGACTTACAGTAACAAGATCGCGTGGAAGATCCCACAAGCTGCAAACACGCATGATGAACGAAAACACATACTATCTGAGAAACACATGCAAGTTAAGGTGCTGAAAACAAAACGATTGACTTAAAACTTCGCAAATATCTTTCAAGTGATCACGATTCAATAAATTCGAACGAAATCATATACGCTATATTACAGATCACGGATATTTTTGGGCAGTGCAGATCCACCACGTATATGCACCAGGATACAGAGAAGAGGCAGGGAGGTGGGGAGGGGGGGGGTGTACAGCTATTAAGTTATGGGACAACAACAATATTGTAACACGACCCATCTTCCCAATGCTCACCCCAACCTCCCAACACACCTTTTCGCAACCTTAGCTTACCCTATGACGTTTTCCTGGTGGGGGAGGGGGGAGCTGTTGTGCAAAAAAAATGATTTGTGTTTTGATACTTTGTCATTTTAGACCCATAGTTGGATTTACTATACCAGAACTGGACAGAACCAGAACAACAGAAGTGCTTTTGCAGTGTTTTAGATCTGGAACAAAGATCAATTTAATAAAACACGTCAGGGTAATAAAAGGTGTCTCTATATATTATAGTTTAATGGTTAAAATTAATTAAGCAATGCATATCAAGATTAATAATTTATTACTAACAAAGGACTCTCTACTCAAAGATGAAAACATACAAACGGAAAAATCTCAATATTCCATTTACCTAAAAATATTATACCCTGATCACAATATCACGCATAGATGTGAAAATGTGGCCACAATTGCCTAAGAGCAATGTTACAACACGCTAAAAACGTTTCCATGTGATCGGTTTGGAATTATAATCTGCCATGATGTACCATCGAGGTAACCTAGAGCGACAGATATCACACTTTAACAACCAGCCACACCTTTACTGGCTTCACTGAAATTTACTATGTAAAGAAGCTTGTTTGTTGATAACACCACAAATAATGCACGCAAAGGGTCCATACTTTGTTCACGTCAGAAATACGCCGTATGATATATATAAAGTAACATAGCAAATTAGTTATGACTTTATATGTTTGCATGTAAAATGTTTAAAAACCAGTTTATTATAGTCCCCATATATTGAATGCAGTGATGTTATTTAGACATTTACATACCTAATTGACGTAAAAGTGTCTTTGAAGTGTCGGTGAATTTGAACACTAGTTGGCTGCCTATAGAATAGTTGGCGGCAATTATTACGCAGATAATATTAAATTCCGACCACTGTTTGATTGGAAATGACAAAACAAATTTACTTTGAATAAAATACCAAACCCTGAAATGAAAAACAATTGTCATTTTTCCTCTTTTACTTTTTCATCGGCTTTGTATATGTGTACTATTTGCAGGTCAAAGTTAGTTAAGGGTCTTTCGTAAGCTTTTTCGAACAATAGGAATTACAAACAATGGATGCAATTTGCAACCGGAGATGTCTAGTCACTGTAGTGAAATATAGAGTGTTATATTCTCATGGTGAAAACAGAACATTTTCAACTCACAATCATATATATATATTATATACAGTATTGAGAGCGAATGATAAAACTATAATTTTTTTATATATATTTACCTTGATAAGTCATACCTTTACATCAGAGGTTGTCAACATGATAGAATCAATAAACATTGCAAACGGTATGTTCCTGAAAGTTACTTTACTTAGTATCCTTACAAACCTTTAACGTAAACTGATCTAGGTGGCAAAGGAAATGTGAATGCATCAAAGTAAAAAGGATAATGTTGACCAAGACGGGTAATCGTTAAAAATACACGAAAAGGTTTGATTTCGGTGTGTGCATAATTTCTGCACTTGATATGAGTGGGATTGGTATTGCGAGGAGGGCTTAGTGGTAGGTGGGGGGGGGGGGGGGGCCTCCGGCGGCCACGAATTGATTCATAGATGAGTCACCTGACAAGGTACCCTCCATCACATGATGGATCCTACTTAAGAGGTGACTCACAATTGACAAGAGAATTTTGCTCTTTTCCTTGAAAAGTTTTAATCTATTCATTTAAATTGTTATCCAGCAGGAGGGCGTACGTAACAACTATATTTCTTGTCATACAATAGTCTGTTGAGTAGTGACGTCAATAGCTTGACAGGTATTTCCAGTTCTTTTGTATTAAGCGCACACGTTCGAGGAGTCTCTGTTGGTATACAATCTGATACCAAATTCATTCTCTTGTTAAAAGTCGTGATATGCATTTACTTTCGTCACGCCTGAATGATTTGGTTGAAGTTTTGCACGTTTACACAGAATGATAAGGCTCTAGTATAGTGACAAACAAACAAAATTAAAAATAAATTAAAAATTTTATTTTGAATTATTTTTCATTTTAATGTTCGTATATTCTAGTGATCTACACAAGTGTGAGGATTTATATCTTAAACTTTCATGGAAGTTGAAATTATAAATAAAGCAAATGTGGAATTTTCCAGAGCACTAACAGCAAATCTGTGTAAAACTGAGCAACCGCTTCTGGTTTTATATAGATTAGAGAGGGGAGGGGGAGTGAAGGGAGTGGTGGAGGATTTGCATGGGGAGAGGTTTGAGGGCTACTTCGCATCTATTGTGTGCATAGGATTTGTGAGAGGTACTCCAGCAATAAGTGGGTATTTTGAATTGTCATTCTTACTATAATACGGTAACTTGCATTAATACCGTAATTAAATTTCATTAATGAACTTTTTGAGTCGTCGTTCCACTCATTTCAGTGCGTAGCCTCTCTCATACAACAGAAGGGTGATACTGGGACCAATCACCTCACCCCCCCCCCCTCTTCTCACTTTCTTCGAACACTGTCATATTGCACTGCATGGCCAAATAAACCAGATTAAAAAACCGAGAGGTTGTTTCCACTTGTTTTTGTTATTAAGAAGATGAAGAATAGATGCCAAATATAGATATAATCATTCAGATTAAGTGCTCTCTCCTTCAACATTTGTTTTTTATAATCATATTCACATAATTTCTTCTTCTTCTTTTATTCGATATTTTTTTCATTTATTCTTGAGAGAGTAGCTGTCGTATATATATATATATATATATATATATATATATATATATATATATATATATATTTATACCATTAATGGAAGTGGAAATAAAATATGTAACGTTTAAAGAATATTATTTCTATGAAGTAAAAGTAAGAAGAAGGAATGTCCAAATGTGTGCTATTGCAATATTTATTCGTTTCCGTCTTTTATTGATTTAATCCACGTAACGGCACGGATCAAACTAGCATCCGTGTGTTCCACTTGGACAAGTCCTGATCTTCTAACGATGCGCAGGTTTTCTCTCAATATGCAGAAGACTGAGTCAAAAACACAAGGTGGTGCGTCAGTTATATTACTCAGCAATTGGTTACGGATCACCAAAATACGAGGCACGTCTTTTGTTTGTTTACGGTATAGTATTTTCTCTTGAACTGCTGGTTATGAAAGACAGAGGGTAATAATTTCATACTCTGATAGATATGATAACTGACCAAAGCATCACGTTTCCAGCGAATCATATTATTCAGTAATAGGCTTACTGTGGGTACCCAAATGACAGTATATTTTGTTCATCCGCTCAAAAGAAGAAAGAAAAGGGTAAACGTCATGCCGGTTATTTGACATATTTTCACTAAAACTTAATGTCTTGGTTAACAAACTGAACAGGAAATCACATGTTAGCAGAATGTAGAAACATAAAAATAAAGAACTTCAACTGAGAAACAGAAACTCCCCGAAAATTAATTGCATGTGTGATGCTTCATTTGGGTATATTGCAATACTAAGTGACGACAGTATTTTGGCATAGGGGCCGAGGAGGAGTGAATATGTAGTAAAATTGCACCCCGAGAACTTTTGATACATAGTCTCATAATCTTTATAACTAGTGGTGAATATATATAGAACTGTTCCCTGCAAGAGTGAATAATCGACTACCAAGAATGGACCACATGACCCCCGAAGTCCCAGCGGATGAAACAGATCGATTGGGGTAACCTGTCTATGACTCATGAATAAGAAATTACCATCTTTAGGGATTCATCAAGTAGGGAATCCCTGCAAACGAAACTCATTTGTGGGGGAAAAAACTATGATTCATCGAAAACAACTTGATAAAATAATTAAACTCAGAGTATATGCCGAACAATGGATAGCACTCCATGTTTACATCTGTGTCACACCAATTTGAATCTGAAACACTTCAACTGTCAAACCTAATACCCAATGACGTCATTAATACGTGAGTCGCACACGAACCTTCAACTTAACTTACTGAATGAATTGACCTAGTCTTCATATGCTCGGCTGATCACAAGGACGATTGTGTTTGTTATATTCAAATAGCTCCAATATTACATAGGTTCAGAATCCAACTAACATAAAATGTAAGTCTTAAATGTCATGGCGATACGTAGACGCGAACATGATATAGTTTAGTACTTGGGGCCCTTGTATGCAAATTACCTTCGAGCCTTTCTCTACGTCAACTTCATGTACCCTCCAAATATAACAATAAAGGCCTTCTGAGATCAAACATATACAGTTCTTTTTTTTACCTTTTATTAATTTTCACCTTGGGAATCCTATATCTAACTTAATATTAAACTTAAGTTATTTTTAATATAAATCTACTTAGCATCATACTAGTATTGTTTAATTGCATAATCCCTAGATTTATTTCTATAGCGTGCGTTAACATGATCAGCAACGTTAGAGGATGACTTTAAGACTGCACAATATTCATTTTGAGATGTTTCAGACTGTTAAAACAACACTATTATCACTTTCTGGTTGTGTTAATATTACACTTTTAAATGTTGAGGTAGTGGTTGGACTATTAAGTCTAAAACATAGACCATTCGATCAATTCCTCAGATGCAAAAAGAAAAAAAAAACGCAATCGGAAAACATAACTTTTTCATGACCTCAACTGACATGTTTACAATGAGTTTTCAATTTGTTAATAAAAGATAAATGTTGATATTTAATAACAATAAAAGGTATGATATGTCGTTAGTATAAAGCTTAAAGGACATGTTGTGTTATGTGGTAAAGTTAATTGAATTTATGAAACAATTGATTATTACATTAATATTAAGGCCTGGACCGAGAAGCCATCGTCATGGTACTGTAGAAAGGAAACTTGGAAACTTGAACATGAAAGAACATACTAGAGATTAAGCCTAATCTCAAGGTTGATATCTTGAAAACTGGATTTTTATAGATAGGGTAATGGTATCCGTTTGTTGTATTGAACTATACAACAGAGCAAGACTAAAATTCTGCCTAAAATCACCCTTTAAGAATTCTCGTAACCGATAGCAAAAAAAAGTTACAGAAAGATATACCACTCATATATGAGGCAATTTTCTCATTTGAGAACAACGCCTATATGGTCCTTTAGGTTGATCATGTGATCACGTATCATTGTAGTTTGAAGTGATTTGAAGGTAAGTAACAAACAATTGTTTATATTTATAAGTCAGAAGCCTAACAAGAAACAAACTACGTCTTAGTCGTTTACATGAAATGATGAATAATATCAAAATGTGAAAATCGCAAGGTAACCTCTTACCATCTTACCTTCAAAGCCATTTTCTTCTGCTATTTCTCGCTTTTGTCGATTAATTTACCTTAAAAATACAGAAAATGAAGATGAGCCAGATCCATTATATATATATATATATGTATAATGTGAATGGTTTGGCAAAACGAGAAGCACGTGTTGTGAGATACAGATTTAAAACCACTGATATGTATAAATAGTCAAATAGCGTTTCATTCTTTCGTTTCCAATCCACAATCAGCAGACCTTTTTTTTTACCACTGTATCAGGTTATATAATGCACTTGAATGTCATCTCTGACAATATGTTGTACTGCATGTGCAAACTTCTCATGGCATATATTTTTGGGTGTAGAGACCGACTGAACCTGGGGATGTTTGGCTCCTCCCCTGCACCCCACACCCCTCTTATTTTGCAAGTTCTGTAAGCTGCCCATGTATATCCATTCAGTTGACCTCATAGACGTGACGGAGCAGTTTTCAGTTAATTGATTTAACTTTATAATACTATTGGTCATTTTCCAATCTTATAGTAACAAATTTCATTAGCTTATAACAATTTAATCGATTACGCTTGAATTTTACACGGTTTGATATGAATATTCATAGATGGTAAGTGCATTCAAGCAACACTGCTTTGGAGGTTAAAAAAAAACAGGTTTGGCGGTGGATTCCTCGTGCCACCGTGAGTCATTTGTTTGATTAAACGAAATAACAATAGGTGGTCAAGTTTTCTGCACTGTAATATTTAGTGAGAAAAAAGGGTATAAATATGGCCAGCAATCGTTGAGAGGTTCACAAATTACGGAGACTTCTTCAAGTAAAGACAAGAGTAAAGAAGAAAGAAACTACTAAAGATATACCAAGAACTTAATCAGAAAAATCAGAATTCAACTTATATTTTGGTGAGTACACTGTACTATTATAGGCCTGCTTGTTCTTCGTTAATTAAATAAAAGGGAACTTGTAGGATACGATTGGTTTTAATAATCGGTCCTTAGTAAACAATTGTGAAGTAATCATTTCATTGTATTAATTGTACGATTGTAAGTTAACGTAAACTTTTAGTCCTTGTCAGGATAGCCTTAACTACTTTGATTTGTAAAAAAGTAACGTTGGTACACCAGGAATAACTCATAACATCATTTTAATATAATTATATTCTTTCTTAACTAATAAAATTTCCATACTTGAATAGCTGAGTATTAAGAACTGAAACCTGTATATTTGATGGTGTCCACTGACATTAAGAGCATACAATCTGCTATCAAACTTATGTCTGGTATACTTGAAAAATATTATTTTGATAAAAGAAGGCAATTGCCACTTTGAAATTTTTAACTTGAAGTGAAAAGAATAACGTTATACAGCTTTTGCTCTGATGAAACTAAATTAGATTAATTTGACCGAGGTAAATTTTGTGTTCCACAACTTCGTCGCTATTTTTAATTCCTCTTGCAAATCTTTGGAGTTTATACCAAATACCATCTTCCCTAGTACCACTTTGGTTGTTAAAGTAAAGTATAATATTGTATATATAGTAATTTTTCGTGTATAACGAGCAAAAATGACATCACCTTATAAAACTAATAAAACAAGCTTTAAGACAGCACTTTTAGTTAACCGCGTTAGGATTTCCACACTGATGTTATACTGTATAAATATAGATATATACTAACTTAAATCAATCATGAAATACCTACATTGGCGGGTAATATTGTTACTTTATTTCTATTGCTGAACTTGACGGTCAAAATCGTGTTTGAAATATGTGCCATTCAGCTTTTTAAATAATATAAAAAAAAAAATCAAAATAATGGACTATAGAAGACATTGAGAATAATGTTGGTAAATATTACATTCACAATAATACACTGTGCAGATAATACCTTATATATTATCCAGTTTATTTGTTGTTTCTCACTTCATTTCATAATTTTGTTTTTTCCATCTTTCTAATTTTTTTTTAGATCACCACCACAAGCTAATATTATCAACTCGTCATGAAGCTCCATCTTGCATTCGTTTCCATGTCTCTATTCTTTGGAGTGATGATTTTGCTGTTGCCACAAGAGTCACAGACAGCGCCTCTCTTACTACGGAAAGGTAAATTTGTTATTCTAAAATAAAATATTGTAGGACCTAAAATGGTCCGATTATTTAGAATATTTCTTGTCCGTATCTTAGAATGTTTACCCCTTACGTAGACAAATCAATTCAACTAATCTACTTAAATTATATTCCCATCAAGGTGAAATCATTGCCAATCGCCGACATTTGTATTTGAAGTAATTCAAATGATTCAGTCTTTGCATACAATTTGCGATGATACACCATCCTTATTGTTATATTAATCCGTCTTTAGCTATCATATGAGCAACACACGAATTTGAAAAACCAATGTAGAAATAATGATAATATGAGCTTCTTTATCAGTATCGTCAACCATATTCAGTAACCTAAAGCAGTTACTATTGCATTTAATTCGAAGTTGTATGATTAAATTATTATATGACAGCTTCTGTAAAATGTGGACGACTAAACGAGCATAATTGGGGTGTTCTAGATTGTTCGAAGTTCACACAACTATACATTTCTAACTGTAAAAGTGAACAAAACTTAATGAATTATACATTTACTTGAAATAGCTTTAAATTTAAACCACCGAAATATTGCAATGTTAGTAATACATTACTACCTTTTAAATTTCTCAACAGGTACAAATTTCTATTTTGAAGACAATGCCAACAACTTAAGACAGCGTAGAAGTGATGGCAGTAGCTCCGTTAGTAACGACACAAGCGACGACGAGGAGGAGAGCAATGACACAGACGATGAAAGTGATAATACAGAGAACACAACTGACGAAGATGAAGAGGATGCAGTGACTGAAGTCGAAGATGAAGAGGATGTAGTGACTGAAGTCGAGGATGAAGATGCAGTGACTGATGCTCCAGCTGACAGACGTCGCAGAAGTGCCGATAGTAGCACTTCTGATGAAGACGCCGATAGTAGCACTTCTGATGATGACGAGGAGGAGAGCAATGACACAGACGATGAAAGTGATGATACAGAGAACACAACTGACGAAGATGAAGAGGAGACAGTGACTGAAGTCGAAGATGAAGAGGATGTAGTGACTGAAGTCGAGGATGAAGATGCAGTGACTGATGCACCAGCTGACAGACGTCGCAGAAGTGCCGATAGTAGCACTTCTGATGCAGACGCCGATAGTAGCACTTCTGATGATGACGAGGAGGAGAGCAATGACACAGACGATGAAAGTGATGATACAGAGAACACAACTGACGAAGATGAAGAGGAGACAGTGACTGAAGTCGAAGATGAAGAGGATGTAGTGACTGAAGTCGAGGATGAAGATGCAGTGACTGATGCTCCAGCTGACAGACGTCGCAGAAGTGACGATAGTAGCACTTCTGATGACGACGCCGATAGTAGCACTTCTGATGAAGACGAGGAGGAGAGCAATGACACAGACGATGAAAGTGATGATACAGAGAACACAACTGACGAAGATGAAGAGGAGACAGTGACTGAAGTCGAAGATGAAGAGGATGTAGTGACTGAAGTCGAGGATGAAGATGCAGTGACTGATGCTCCAGCTGACAGACGTCGCAGAAGTGACGATAGTAGCACTTCTGATGACGACGCCGATAGTAGCACTTCTGATGAAGACGAGGAGGAGAGCAATGACACAGACGATGAAAGTGATGATACAGAGAACACAACTGACGAAGATGAAGAGGAGACAGTGACTGAAGTCGAAGATGAAGAGGATGTAGTGACTGAAGTCGAGGATGAAGATGCAGTGACTGATGCTCCAGCTGACAGACGTCGCAGAAGTGACGATAGTAGCACTTCTGATGACGACGCCGATAGTAGCACTTCTGATGAAGACGAGGAGGAGAGCAATGACACAGACGATGAAAGTGATGATACAGAGAACACAACTGACGAAGATGAAGAGGAGACAGTGACTGAAGTCGAAGATGAAGAGGATGTAGTGACTGAAGTCGAGGATGAAGATGCAGTGACTGATGCTCCAGCTGACAGACGTCGCAGAAGTGACGATAGTAGCACTTCTGATGACGACGCCGATAGTAGCACTTCTGATGAAGACGAGGAGGAGAGCAATGACACAGACGATGTAAGTGATGATACAGAGAACACAACTGACGAAGATGAAGAGGAGACAGTGACTGAAGTCGAAGATGAAGAGGATGTAGTGACTGAAGTCGAGGATGAAGATGCAGTGACTGATGCTCCAGCTGACAGACGTCGCAGAAGTGCCGATAACAGCAATTCTGATGAAGACGCCGATAGTAGCACTTCTGATGAAGACGAGGAGGAGAGCAATGACACAGACGATGAAAGTGAAGATACAGAGAACACAACTGACGAAGATGAAGAGGAGACAGTGACTGAAGTCGAAGATGAAGAGGATGTAGTGACTGAAGTCGAGGATGAAGATGCAGTGACTGATGCTCCAGCTGACAGACGTCGCAGAAGTGCCGATAGCAGCACTTCTGATAATGACGATTAAAATATAACAATCTATTCCACCTCGGATTCATTTAGGCAATTAAATTAGAGATTAACACGTAAAGATTTTAACTTTTGAGGTATTGTACACAATTTTGCATTACAAGATATAAAACTTTATTAATTGAAGATATCAAATAGGAGCTATTTTGGTTGAACTCTCACAAAATGTTTCGTGGTAGAACTTGTTTAGGAACGGTATTAAGCTAAAAAAGTAATAACAGTGGCTGAATCTACTGTTTTCATTTTGTGGGTGGGGGAGTTAGGAGGGGAGCGGGGTTTTACCGCACTGCCAATTAGTAACAGAAGGAAAGTGATAGTTTTGTTAAGGTAAAATCTTCTAATTATCGTAGGTAACACATAAAGTAGGCCTACGTGGTAGTCGTAAAGTCCTTTTTATTTTTATTTCATTAAAGTTCAGCTGTTGGGTATTTTTTTTTATAATATCAAGGACAGTGTTTCTTATATTCATAAAAAAATACAGGCCACAACGGTAAGACTTACAAGTTGGTGCTACGAGTAATGCCAAGTGTATATCAAGCTTCAATTCTTGCCGCCTGTTATAATTTATGATTGTAAATATGAGAAATATATAAGTCCTATAAAAAGCATTTCTTGTGTTTCACATTTTTATTCTTAAAGTAAGAATTTAACAAAAAGATAAAATTTAAGATAATTTGTAAAATATGAGTCGCACAAGACGGTCAGTATATGATGATGACTGAAAAGAGTTAGTTTTTATGAAACATAACATTTAAATCGCTGACAGAGCAAAGAGGATCTCAATATTGAGTGCCACTCACAAGCAGTGAATTTCAAAAAGAAAGAATCAATAGGCTAAGCACATCACTCCTGTACTCCGTTCATTGCATTGGCTTCCCGTCTCTCAGCGCATCCAGTTTAAGATCCTACTTCACACCTGCAAAGCGATCAACGGGCTTGGCTCTCAATATATTACTGACCTTCTTAATCCTTTGCGTCGGTCAACTACAGTTACGCTCCGCTCTTCCTATCATGCGCATTTGCAATTAACTCCTGGTCCACGTACCCGCACTCGTTATGGCGACCCTGCCTTTTCTGTCGCTGCGCCTTCTCTTTGGAACGAACTCCCATTTCACGTTCGTGACTCTCCCTCCCTTTGTATTTTCAAGAGACAACTTAAAACATTTCTGTTTGATTCCTAGTTTTTTTTGTGTTTTTTTTCTTGTTTTCCTTGGTTTCCTTTGTCTCTTTCCTACTTTGCAAAGCGATTTGAAACGCTGTATTAAGCGCTATATAAATTTTTATAATTATTAATATTAAGCACCTTTAAATATGACTTAAGGCACAGCATTAATTTTTGAAGAGACAACAATGACATGTAGATTCGTCAGATTCCATTGCAAACGAGACTTTTTTCGCCCGAAATAAAAAATTTAACGTGAAATGGCCCGAACTAACATGTTTACATTAATGATAACCGCAATCAGCTGCAAAGTCTTATAGTAGCGACAAACAATCTATGACAAATGTAATTACTTTAAACCCTCACAACTCCCTACTCAGAGTTAACCATATTGATTTCTGTTTGGACAGACAGAGAGGTTAAGTTATAGGAATGAACGACAACTACGAAATTCTTCTATAGTAAGTCGTCAGATTGTTGATGACGTCACTAGCTATCGCTACGAGGAATCAAGAAATATATACTGTAACATCTACGGTTTAACTCACTGGACCCTCACTCTGACACTATGATACAGTCTAGGGAAATCGCAGAGTAATTAATTCTCTTCTGGCATACAGTTTTTGCTTCATAGTCGCTACAAGAGAACAAGGAATACCAATACCTTTGTAGCGGAACTAGCAGGACTATGCCCCTGGAGCCGCTTCAGGCCTAGGTACTGGATGCCGTGCCCGTCCCCCTTCACCCAAACAGACTATACTGTGTACCCATATATTACAACCCCACCCCCTTAAATTGTTGGCACCCCTTCTAAAATTATTGTGCCCCTCCATGTCCGAATTCTTGAATACGGGCTCGACCACATTGGGGGTCACTTTCGCCCACCCACCCACTCCAAGACCATTATAATATACGAGATTGGAAACTCCCTCTCACATCTCTGAATACACAGTTTTAATCCTTACACTTATTGCTGCTGTTGCCTGCCATTTTAAGTTTTCAATAGACTTTTTTTTTCTGCCAGTCACTGGATTTGTTTCACCTCCAATATCTACGCATGTGCAGTCCGTTCCTGCATATGACATCATCATGAAGTCTTCTCTAATTTCGAAATGAACAGGTACCGAGCGGAGTATTAAAAACTACGGAAGCGTAGAAGAGACATTGCATTGACGAGTTATCGATAAAACTTGACAAAACGACAATTATCTGCAAATTGACAAGTTGACGAGATGGTAACTTGACAAAATTCAGAAAATTGACGTTTTGACGAGATAACGGATCTCGTCAATGCATCAATTTTCTGCAATTTGACGAGTTGCACAGTTGCAACTCGCGATTGATCATAATATAGCTGAGTTGAACAAAACAATTTTCTGAATTTTGTCATTTTGTCGAGATGGTAGTAAGTGATCGACTCGAAAGTTTAGATGTCCGAAATGAATAGGGGGAAGAGTACGTTGCAAGAAACGTGACAGCGATCCTTCCCATTTTCTATTGAACAATATGGATATGTAAAGGGGCCTTCTAAAATGACTGAGGAAATACCCAGCATATCTCGTACCTACCATATGAAATTAATCTTGGCAACACGTATGACTCATTACAAATGAAAACACCTAACAAATTTAGTGAATCATAAAGAAGGGAATTCCTGCAATTGAAAACCGTTTGGGATAACCCCTATGATTCATTGAAAATAAATGCATCTCAACACGGCTTTGACGTCATCAACAATTATATTTGCAAACAGTTATACAGCCTTGTTAACAGAATGACGTATATAGCCTATATTCGATATGCTCGATGGAACACAAGGTCGAATAGCCTCGATATTGTTCATTGTATATATATAGCGCCATTACCATCACGATATACTACTAGAGTCCCAATTCATATAGACACTAATAACAAAATGACTCAACGTTGGAAGTTATCTAGGCCTTTACTGTCAACTGAGTATAAAATCCTCATCTACCATTATCATTGAGCATTTTATAATCTACCAGAAACAATTTGTAGGGAAAATATGAACGTGTAAGAGGGAAAACAAATGTTCATGCATACCTTTAAGAAAGATATTAAAACTTTAATAGGTCTCATAATAGCCACTAAATTAGCAAATCTAGCACTCAGCTCATCAAAGTTTGACAGAGTTCCTTATGCAAGTACTAAGTTTCTTTTCATTCTTCTATAGACATAAATGGGAATCAATAAGAAAAAAAGTTTTCCATTTTACATTAAAGTCGATGATATGCCTGCATGCTTATAGTTTTCATCGTTTAACTCTTATCCAGCAGTCATTTCAGATCATACCATCAACGTATCAAACTACAAATAACCGCAAGTGGAATTTATGAAAGCTAACAAAGCTATTTATGGTAATATAAATTGACTCATTCCATGTATGCGTGTAGTTGGCTAGTTCATTCATTTCTGTTTTCGGAGCTGTTCCTATAAATAACACCAATGTTGACTCAAAGAAAACTAGCAAAAGAGGGGCAAAATGGTTGTGTCTAACAGCCTGACAGTAACATAAGACCCTGGAACATTTACATATAGTTTGATGCATATATATACACTGTCGCTTTAGTAGTTCAGCAGTTTCTTAATCTTTCTCTCTTGAAATCAAATTGAAAATCGTCTTGAAACGGTTGGAACTTCGGAAAGAAGGGAAAGAGATGGAGAGCGCATGAAGCGATAGAAAAAGCTATGCTGAGAGATACCCACAATTACCTCCGTAATACGTCACGCGATGAAGAAGATACCAGATGAAACCAATCAGGGTAACCCCTATGACTTATTCAAAATTCCAACAACAAAAAAACAGTTGTGATTCATAAAGTAGGGAATTCCGTCAAACCCAAACCTTGTTAGGGTATATGAACAATACATAAAACTATATAGGTTATCACCTATAAGATCTACCTGTGATAAGTTGCTTCAATCACCTAACTCAACACCTCTATGACGTCATTCACACGTGAACCTTCACAAACAATCGTAGAATTTGCTAACAGAAATGACGTAGTCTGTTTATATGCTCCATTGAACACAGGGTCGAAAAACCGGGATAAAATTTGTCTTTGTATAGCGCCAGCACTATGACGCTAGGCCTCGAGTTCTATTTCAGTGACGTAATACCTTATTAGGGGTAGATATTCAATCCCTTACAGCAGATCCATAGTTTTTCGGTGAATACCGATAACAGCTACCAACTAGCGGTACATAAGAAAATATCGCAAACAATTTCGGTAAATAGTAATGCCCGCGCCAGCTTGCCAAATATTACACTACTTTGTTTTACAACTTACAATATGTTTGCAGATAGACTTTAATGCTGAAAACATCTAGAAAATCTTACATATTAAAGTTACTATCTTTTCAATCGGTCTATAATCCCCATTTTTAGAAAATTTCGAAGCTGTTACTGTTGTCTTTCTGTCGTAACCCTTTAACTTCCCTTACAGGGATTGAACCCTTGCACTGATATATTATTTAACAGAACCAATATGCCATGATGGAAGTTTGTAAGGAAAAGCGTCATTGCTTTACGACATGTTTAGAGTTCTCATTATAAATGCTAGCACCCGAATTCATTCAGTTCATCAACGTATGAAACAGAACTCACAAGTAATAAGTTCCTTCTACATATTCGTCCACGGACATAAACTTTAGGTGGACTGAATAAAAACATTTCCAATCTACACATTGATGAACCTGGTATACCCTTATTGAGGTATAACCGAAATAAGTGTTTCTGACGTTTACTGGTTGTCGGATGTGGGTACCGTCCGAAACAAAACACTTGGGGATTCCTGATTGGTTAGTATATATCAATTACTTGTATTGTACTATCAGCTGCTCATGAAATCGTCTAGGTAATAAAGCTGATTATTCGGTTGGTTGTTGGTTGGTTAATCGATTAATTCGTTACAAACTGTCGGGATCATAATGAGTTTTAAGGTGGGAAATAATTCATATTGGGAGCTCTAAAGCAGGTTTTCCCTAACTTTATCCCCCAGGAACCCCCTGTGGATGTCAGAGTTGTCCACGAACCCCCAAATTTTCGAGACACGATCTGATTCATTATTGTCACTCAACAACAAATTTCAAGCATGAATTTATGCTAACTTTGCTTTATGTCGGGCAAAATGGAGGTCATCTGGAATTTTCAAAATAATAATAATTACTTTGGCCAACCTTTCAGTTACTTTCTCAGCTCTTTATCTTCACGACGTACTGTCATGCGTACACCAACTTCACCAAAGTCATGCGGCCTGTGTCTGTTTCATAATTCAATTATTTATCACTTGAACGGTACGGTACTACTATGGCAACATATGCGTATGGAACGCGAAAAATAGTTTGTCGATAGGTACGACTTTGTATATTACTAAATTATATGATATATCAGATTTTAGTTCAACAAAAAGTACTCTAGTTTTAAATTCAGAAACGTCTCCCGAACCCCCTGGGATGGACTCACGCACCCCCTTGGGGTTCATGCAACCAGTTAGGGAACCCCTGCTCTAAAGTAACCCACACGATTAAAACTAATATTAAGGACCCAGTGTAGACAGTTATGACGGAGCACTTTTTAAACATTTTCAATGATTGCACGTTATTGGCCATTCTTCATTTACTTTAATTTTCTGACAAATTGGATTTTATTATAAATATACAATACATAGTCTGGTAAGGTCATTCAAGCAAATCTGATTTCGAGGTCACAAAATCAGATCGGTGGGCATTCCTCGTGCGGCTCGTGAGTCATTGTCTTATAATAATAATAGGTGTCATGTTTCGTCAATAGTTAATTTTAGTGAGCAAAACGTTATAAAAATGGCCATGAATCTTTCAAATCTCCACAAATCACGGAGAAGTCTTCACATACAGACATCAGCTGTTTAATGAAAATTGAACTATACGAGGGTTACCATCCTGCTACTTCACAACACTGAGAAAGAAACTCCTGAAGAATTACCAAGAAAATAAGAAAAACTCTCAACTCATCTTAAATACCCAATACATTTGGTAAGTACACTATGTACGTGCTTCTACTTTAAAATAGTCATTCAGTTGAATTGATTTTTCTGTAGCAATTGTAGTGAGCAATTCTTCAATAAACAAATGTTTGGTATACTAATTTCCTTTTATTTCATTGTATAATTGTAAATCAGCATTAATTGTTTAACTTTGTAAAGATAGTCTAGCCGTTTTATCTACATTTAGAACAAAGGAAATTTTAGAAGAATAAAAATATCTCAATCGATCTATTATAAATTAAATCATATTTCTTTCTTTATTATTTAAATCTCCATTATATAAACTTTAAATTTAAAGGATTTTTCAATTGCATTCGTATCAACATTTCAGTTTAAAAAGGGTAAATGCAATATGATATCCAAGTTATGAAACAGGCAATGTAACATATCCAAAAATATTTCACTGACTGAAAGGGAATCAGCAAAGTAAAACACTTTACTTGAAATGTTCAAGATTAAATGTTTACGATTGTAATAGCTAACACTGCTTACTTTTGAGGTAATTTCGGTGTACCACCACTGTGCAAAACACTTCGGAATTTATATATAACATACTCTCATCATTTCTGATGAGATCCTTTTTGGATTAAAGTAACAGACAGATTTTGTAGGCAGCCAAGTATTCCTCATGTAAAGAACGACCATGGTATTTCAGGTTATTGTGAACTGAAATTAAATGTTAACTCATCATATATGGCTAACCTATGTAGTGTCCACACTGCTGTCCCATTGTACAACACTGTTTTGTCGTATTCCTTATTATGTTCACCCCGCCATGATTATAGCTCCAAACGCGTTCGATGTCGCAGTGAATGTGCTTAAAAATATTTTCATTTGGTTCTTTAAAAGTATTATAATAATGGGATATGGCACATACAACAAAATTAAGCTTAGTTGGTTTAAACCGTCCCATAAATTAAATTGTTGAGTGTTTTCTTTATATATTTTTTTTAAATTTTTTTTATTATCATTCCATCAAGTATCCAAAAATTGTTGAGTGTTGTTTAGGAGCCTGAAGATGATATTGAAAATATGTAGTGATAAAACTGTAAAAACATCGAATTCAATATTGATATAATTTCGTTCCTCTTGTTTTCAACCTAACTTCCTCTTTATCTCCTTTTAGCTAACCAAAAAAGACAGTTTAAATATCAACTCACAATGAAGCTTCATCTGGCATTTGTTTCCATGTCTCTATTTCTTGGAGTGATGATTTTGTTGCTACCACAACAGTCAGAGACAGCCCCAATCTTATTACGGAAAGGTAAATTTATTGATGAAACATTATGTAGAACAAGAAATTATCCGAATAATTAAAGATATTTCTTCCCGGTATATTAGGACTTTTACGTACACATATCAATTAAAATAAGCACTGTATCTATTTTTATTATACTCCTGTCAAGGCAAAGCCATGGTCGATTTTCCAATTTTTTGTATTTTAAGCAATTCAAATGATTTCATTCAAAAAAGTTAAGTTTGTTACAGATTGTAATGTATACAGTTTAGTTACAATTTCTATTGTTGTATTAATCCGTGTTGAGCTGTCATTTGAACAAACATAGGCTTGAAAAATATCTATTAATCATGATAATGGGCTCCTTTTATAAGTATCGATAACCATATACAGAAACCAAACACGGTAGTGATTGCATTAAAATCAAAATTGTTTAACTACTTTATACTGAGACAAAGACGAAACAAAGATATCAGACAAATTGAAGTGTTCTAAATTGTCCAAAGTTTAAGCAACTATATCTTCATTAAATTTAGAATTGAACTTAACAAGAATCTCACCGTTGATATGAATTAATTGATAATATATTACACCGAGTTAGTGTGATAAAAGTAATACATCTATTTCTTTTAAAATTCCCAACAGGTACAGGTGGACATTTTTTTCTTGAAGTGAACGCTAATAAA
This sequence comes from Apostichopus japonicus, assembly GCF_037975245.1. Lineage (NCBI taxonomy): Eukaryota > Metazoa > Echinodermata > Holothuroidea > Aspidochirotida > Stichopodidae > Apostichopus > Apostichopus japonicus. Next base: position 8,334,416 of record NC_092579.1, read on the forward strand.
TTAAGACAACGTAGAAGTGAGGAAAATAGCTCACAAAGTAACGATAACGATGAAAGTGATGATACAGAGAACACAACTGACGAAGATGAAGAGGATGCAGTTACTGAAGTCGAGGATGAAGATGCAGTGACTGGCGCTCCAGCTGCAAGACGTCGCAGAAGTGCCGATAATAGCACTTCTGATGATGACGAGGAGGAGAGCAATGACACAGACGATGAAAGTGATGATACAGAGAACACAACTGACGAAGATGAAGAGGATGCAGTCACCGAAGTCGAGGATGAAGATGCAGTGACGGATGCTCCAGCTGCAAGACGTCGCAGAAGTGCCGATAATAGCACTTCTGATGATGACGAGGAGGAGAGCAATGACACAGACGATGAAAGTGATGATACAGAGAACACAACTGACGAAGATGAAGAGGATGCAGTCACCGAAGTCGAGGATGAAGATGCAGTGACGGATGCTCCAGCTGCAAGACGTCGCAGAAGTGCCGATAATAGCACTTCTGATGATGACGAGGAGGAGAGCAATGACACAGACGATGAAAGTGATGATACAGAGAACACAACTGACGGAGATGAAGAGGATGCAGTTACCGAAGTCGAGGATGAAGATACAGTGACTGATGCTCCAGCTGCAAGACGTCGCAGAAGTGCCGATAATAGCACTTCTGATGATGACGAGGAGGAGAGCAATGACACAGACGATGAAAGTGATGATACAGAGAACACAACTGACGAAGATGAAGAGGATGCAATTACTGAAGTCGAGGATGAAGATGTAGTGACTGAAGCTCCAGCTGTTAGACGTCGCAGAAGTGTCGATAATAGCACTTCTGATGATGACGAGGAGGAGAGCAATGACACAGACGATAAAAGTGATGATACAGAGAACACAACTGACGGAGATGAAGAGGATGCAATTACTGAAGTCGAGGATGAAGATGTAGTGACTGAAGCTCCAGCTGTTAGACGTCGCAGAAGTGCCGATAATAGCACTTCTGATGATGACGAGGAGGAGAGCAATGACACAGACGATGAAAGTGATGATACAGAGAACACAACTGACGAAGATGAAGAGGATGCAATTACTGAAGTCGAGGATGAAGATGTAGTGACTGAAGCTCCAGCTGTTAGACGTCGCAGAAGTGTCGATAATAGCACTTCTGATGATGACGAGGAGGAGAGCAATGACACAGACGATAAAAGTGATGATACAGAGAACACAACTGACGGAGATGAAGAGGATGCAATTACTGAAGTCGAGGATGAAGATGTAGTGACTGAAGCTCCAGCTGTTAGACGTCGCAGAAGTGCCGATAATAGCACTTCTGATGATGACGAGGAGGAGAGCAATGACACAGACGATGAAAGTGATGATACAGAGAACACAACTGACGAAGATGAAGAGGATGCAATTACTGAAGTCGAGGATGAAGATGTAGTGACTGAAGCTCCAGCTGTTAGACGTCGCAGAAGTGTCGATAATAGCACTTCTGATGATGACGAGGAGGAGAGCAATGACACAGACGATGAAAGTGATGATACAGAGAACACAACTGACGAAGATGAAGAGGATGCAATTACTGAAGTCGAGGATGAAGATGTAGTGACTGAAGCTCCAGCTGTTAGACGTCGCAGAAGTGCCGATAATAGCACTTCTGATGATGACGAGGAGGAGAGCAATGACACAGACGATGAAAGTGATGATACAGAGAACACAACTGACGAAGATGAAGAGGATGCAATTACTGAAGTCGAGGATGAAGATGTAGTGACTGAAGCTCCATTTGTTAGACGTCGCAGAAGTGTCGATAATAGCACTTCTGATGATGACGAGGAGGAGGAAATGAATGATGCGGACGCCGAAAAAGACGACGAAATTTAAAGTGTCTCTTAACGACCAATTAGCTCCTTAAAACTAACGTTTGCCCTCAACAAAATTGCCAAATACTATCTCTTTTAAAATGTAACAATATATAACAAAGTTGATTAATGTAAGCCAGTTTGATATCAAAATAGGTGTTTACATTGGAGGCTTTTAACCTTCTGAGAAGATTATTAAAAGTTCTATATCTGAGAGGAATTATGTGGTTTCCCTTTGAAGCACACATCAAAGTGTTTTTGTTGATGTGTGAAACAGTTATTTTGGCTAGACAACTTTACACGGGGTATAATGAAATGGCAACCTGATTACGTACTTACTTTGTCTGTCGTTTGTTCGGAACGATCCTCTACTTATTTAAACAATAATCGATTGAAATGAATAATGAATCAACTAATGTTTTTTAATCTTAAAATTTTTTAAGCAAAATGTTCTACATATTGAAGGTATCACATGAAAGCCTTATCGGTTATCGTCCATATAATTAAGAAACTGGGTATTTGCTTTCCTTTTCATTTACTAATTTTCGCTGTTGGGTATTTTTTATATAGTATCAAGGACAGTGTTTCTTATATTCATTTAAAATACAGGCCCGACGGTAAGACATACCATTTGGTGCTAGCAGCAATGCTAATTGTTAACCAAGCTTCAATTCTTGCCGCCTGTTATAATTTATGATTGTAAGTAATTATGAGAAATAAATACAATTCACGATTACATGACAATTGTTTTGCTCCATTTTGTTGACTCCGGTAGAATTGAATGTATCGTTGTATTGTAGTTGTTACGAACTTTTGGAAGGAAATTAGTCTCAATATTTCAATTCTTGAATCTGGTCTATGGTGGCAGAATTGAACTGCGTAAGGCAAAATCATAAATTATTGTAAGAATAACAATTTCATACGACGAAGTGAACAACTAGTTGGACAACAAGTTGGAGGAGGCAATATTATTAGAGGAATGAAAAGAGTGTATTGCTTAATCTGCATATTTCTGGAATTTCATGGTTGACAGAACAATGAGGTTATAAAAGTGCCTCTCTGAAGTATTCAACAAAATGCCACTTGGTTAGGGGCTTTTAAAATAATTCCATCGTTCTTGTGGGGTATCATAACAAGTTTGAATGTATGCAGCAACCACGAAGAGAGTTACTTTATCCCATCAATGGTGCATGAAAGGGAATTAAGTATGACCAGAATCCACAATCGACTAGTTTGTGCTACTAATTCTTTAATAAATGAACGATACTATTCATAATCACACACTTATAAGGCCTAGAACAGCTTTCCGTGACCATTTAGGCCCACGACACATGATCTTTTCTGCTGGACTGGGCCTTGATGTGAAACAAAAACAACGTAATTGATCTCCATTGGCAAGCTACGAAAACTGTAGATAAAATTTCCGATGACTGAAAAATCACTCGACCCACCGAATTCATTCACCAATCACCACCCAAGATTTTCTCTCGCCCCATAGTTGGCGTAATTATTTCATGCATTCGACTCTTTGTTTTATCAGTTCAAACTAGCCGTCGGGTCTGTCTTAAGTTAATATGATGTAGACAACAGGCACGTAGCCAAGGGGGGGGGGGGGGGCGAAGGGAGAGCCGCCCCCCCCCTTGAGCATATTTTTTTGTATGTTTTTATGATATCGCTAGTAATTTCAGAAGAGAAAATGCTAAGATGCAACTTACAAGGCCTGGGAAGTGCCATTTCCAGCTATCTGGGAGGCATTTTCAGCCAAAATTTTATTGTACGCTTCGCGCCAACTTATGGTGGCGCTACGCTTAATTAGTTTGCAATGCCGTATCTACGGCTCTGATAGTTTGCCTACAGTTTCGCCCCTCCCTTGATAAATTCCTCGCTACGCGCCTGGTAGACAATACAAACTACAACGAACGAATCAATTAGCCATCGCTCTCTGTTTCGTTAATCTTTATAAAGGAATCTCCTGCTCCTATAGTGACTCCGAAGTATAGCCTCTTCATATAAAATAAAGGCGTGAACAGTTGTTGTAATTCCCATGGGGATTTGAACTCCCATAGAGGTGAAATTCCTACCTGTTTACATCCCTGGTCTGCATCATCAAAATGGAGTTAATATGTGATTTGCATACATCCAACTCATCACGTTCTGAATGAAAGAATATTGACATTAAATCTATTCAACAGATCTTTGAGCGGTAGCCATTCTATTGTTATGCAAACGCCATTAGAACAATTAAGAATTAAACAAGCGCCTGGTATGTTTAACAATGGTGTTGAACACAAACACTGCAGACTTTGTGAAGAGATGGGACTCTACAGGCTGGATTGCACATGGAGACGAAAAATATAACTTCAGTGATAACGCTAAAAAACTACGTGCATTGTGAAAAGATTTGTTTATTAAATGTTATATGCGTCCAGTGACGTAAATGGTCATATGGATGAGATGTAGAGAGGGCGGAGGTGGAGCGTTGAAAGGGAGAAGGGACTATAGAAGTTGTTCCAAACAATCAAACAAAACATGAATAACTAAATAATGCAAGAATCTACCAAAAATTTGTCTCCCCAGTGTTCAAATGACATTGTCTCACAAAAGCCCATACTACGATGGATCTGGTCTAAATGTATATTCTTAGTGTATCATTGTGAAATGTTCAAGTTGTTGTAGTTACGTATTTCTACAATATTTGTTACCATGAGAACTAAGTTGTTAGATATGCCAGAGCGATAAACCATGTTGGATTTGATTCCAGAGATTACATAATTCTCCGTCTTGACCAAACAATTTTTTCGACAACAAATTTGTGTGTCTTTTGTTGCAATTCATTTAAACTATAATTATGCACAATGCAGTAACTTGAATGATATCCCCATACAACGTCGTTTATACCTTATGAGTGAAATGCATCGCCAATCCAATCCAATCTCAAATTTATCAAAAACTGTTTATAAACATAAACATTCTCTTCCCGTTTGTTACCGTTTGCCACGTTTCATAGAATTTCTTATCATTTTAATTTGCAGAAATATAGACCATTATTTTCTTTTTCAATGTCCCAAGTTGAAATGTTCGCAACGTCTCTCTTCTGGCATCTATCCATGTCTAGTTACGAAATTATATTTTCTTAAACCATCATTAGTCCACAATTATTTATATATATAAACATGAAAAATTGATCCCAACAATGTTATGATTCAACCAAAGAAAAGCAAATTTAGTCTGTTACCCATTGCCAAAGTAACAACGTCTGGATCAGGCTCCCCACGAAAGATCTTTCTCACCTTCTGATATTTACGTCAATGGAGTTTATCAACCCAAGCCCTCTATGACGTCATTGGTAGACAGTGCAAACAAAGCCCTAGATATATTGAATATCGTAGATCATATGCAGTTCTATATGCTTGTTTAACAAAAGGAAAATTACTGTTTATTGATCTGACGGAAGAGAGAGAAAGAGGGGAGGAGGGTGGGAGTGTGGGTCGGACAGGGGGTGGAGGGGTGAAAATAAAGCGATGGCTAATGCTATAAACTAAATACAAATGACAATGTAGGACAACCTTAGGACAACATATAATAATAATAATAATAATAATAATAATAATAATAATAATAATAATAATAATAATAATAATAATAATAATAATAATAATAATAATAATAATAATAATAATAATAATAATAATAATCATAATAATCATAATAATCATAATAATCATAATAATAGTAATAATCAGCAGTTATTTTTTACGACGTTTAAAGCGATCACAACTGTGGGACAAACCAGTTAGGGCTTATGGGTTACAACTTACAATTACTTTTTTTTTTCTTTTTCTTTTGTATAGCAATCATTTATTGTCACATCTTTTGCCAAAATAACAATTTTATGTAAAAACATATATATGACACTTAATTACTGTTTGATTACAAATAAGTTCAAAGAACATAGCACAATTACTAAAAGTGTCTCTTAGGAGATTATATGATAGAGGTCCTCGATGCTTACCATGATCTAAATGTTTCTCAACTTGTAACAGAAATTTTAATTTATACAATAGTCGTTAACGTTGGGAATGCTCAAATTTACTTTCTTCTGGACTATATAGTACTTGATATGAAAAATTAAAAAAATCAACGGATGCTTCAATAATAGTTAGTTGATAGCCTAACTTGCATTTAACTTATTATATAAGTTATTTCAGATGCGAAAATCGTAGATTGCTCTTGGATGAAAAGCCACTTTACCATGACCCCGGCAGGGAATCGAACACAGAACCTCCCGATTGCTAAACCCTATTGCTTCAAATGCCACCACCTTTATCCACTCGGCCACAGCACTGGTTTGTTGATAATAAAAAAGGCATTTTTCAAAGACCATAATATTCTTTGCTCAAGCTATAGTTCTGCTGATACAAGAGTTCTTCCGTAACTCGCAATGTCCACTTTATGCAACAAGTTCCGCATTTTACTGATACTCCGAAGATATGTTGGCATTCTCTTAAATACGTGAGCCATTGATTGTTTGCTTGCGTTTATTATTGCATTTATCGCTTTACGTGAAGGAACTGAACGTTTGCAAATGTCATGATTTCCAAATCGGGAAGTGGTCTCAAAATAACGGGTTCCGCCAAGGGCGGCGGAAGCACTTTCAATCTGGGGGGGGGGGCACCGACATGAAAGGGCACTTTGCAGAAATTCGATTGGACTGATGCAGCCTTATATTTAGTACCCTTGATAACTCTTATTGTATTAACTTATTTGCGTATACACATCACTCCATCAACGTCCAGTCCCCCCCCCCCCCCCAGGAAAATATGCATACTAGCACTGCAATATCCAATGTGCAAATTGGGAAACAAGGAACAAGTTTTCTTTTGAGACAAAATGAGGTGAAATCATGCTAGTTGCTAATGTAGGAATCTTCCGAATTAGAGTTTATTTCTTGTTAATATCTTAACCAATTTTTTCCATTCGAAATAGCTTTGAGCTTGACCCACAGAAATTCATTAAAAGTCAGGGCGTGGCCAGGATTTGCAAAGTTGTATGCACGACTATGTGAGCGGAGCGCCACCATCGGTTGGCGCGGAGCGTACGAGAAAATTTTTGGTTTTACAAACCCCTCAGATGGCCGGAAACGGCCCTTCCCGAGTGTTCATTCTGGTTCCCTGGCCTCTTGCTAACTTGAGGCACCTCAATTTTTATGTAGAAAAAGGGCACATTTTTAACCTGAGGAAAAGTGGGGGGCACGTGCCCCCTGTGCCCCCCCCGGTTCCGCCGCCCTTGGGTTCCGCGAAAAGACACTGCTTCCAATTCAATGCTAGAATTATGATTGTTTGATACACAGAACAAGTAAATATGAATATTTACAGACTTCTAGAAGCTGAGGGGGCCTCCATATTTTCTAGACTTGATGAGGTAAAAAAAACGGTAATACTTAAAAGTTATTCCAACAATTATTACACTGTTTATTTTATTGGACACTCATGCACTAATGTATGAAAGAAATTTCATTTGATCACTTTGTTTCTCTTTTTCAAACGCCACAAGTAAAAACGTTCGCAATTTTGGGGGATCCTCCAACTATTTCCATGCAATCATTTCACTGATGATAGTGTTGGAATTGTTATGCCCTGGATATATTCAAGACCCTCAAATCCCATCCATTCTGCCCCACCCCCTCCCCCAAAAAGCACTATGCGGAGGAAAAAAGGGGGAGTTGTAGACATTACTTTAGACAGTTTATATTTGTCGTTTCAAGCTATTCTTAAAGGTGATTAACCAGCTTCGTCATTTCTTCAGGAATAGTTAAATTTGAGTTTATTCAGGTATGTCATGTTACTTACGGAATACATAATGTATAGACTTGGAATAGATCTTTAAACAATATATTATTGTATTAACAATGTAATTATGATTACGTTACTTAAAGGTATAAATCTAACCACGATATTAAAAAATGTAAAGAATACAAGAAGATATTAAATCCGCCTTTTATCTTAGCATGACTCTTATAAACCACGGTACTTTTCTGAGATTTTGCTTCCAAACAACTCTGCGCACGGCTGTATTGCTGTACGGCAAACGGTGTGGACTGTTCAAGATACCTTTGAACAGTTAGTTACCGTCTGTTTTGTCACCTGTTGAAGATGACATTGAAAGACGAAGTTAATCGGGAATGAATTGCTCAAACAGTGACTTACATTAACCCCATTATTATGCATTACCGATGTCCTGTTATTTACACACAAGGCGACCTCACAACCAGTTTGTTTTGTTACGATTTGTAGCCATCCGCTGGGAACCTTCTACATACCATACCACAAAAAGTGGAGGACACAGCCATCTCCAAGGATAGTCATTGTGGAGAAATAGGCCTAAATGAACCTATGGGAAATGGGAATTCCCTCTCTCTCTATCTCTTTTTTATTCTCTCTTTTCGCGTAATTTCGGTCATCTATATTCAGTAGGAAAGGTCATGCCTTCTGCTGCGTCATCATTCGGTTGCGTGATATAAAAAGCAAATCAAAGGCTCATGGGCATTTTTTTATCTGCGTTGGTTCGGTGCCATGACCAACTATTAGTATTGCCTCAACTATATTTATTTCAGGTGGCATACGCCTATTAGAGTCTATATCCATCCGCCAGATTGTTCTCCTATCTTAGGAAAAGTGCCAAAAAGCAGCAGGAGAACATATGTTTTGATCTGTTATAAATCATGATATAGTTTTTTGTGGCGTCCATGTCCACATTGAAGAGCATGAATGGAAGTACATGTGGTGAGAAAATGGGTCAATTGAGGCAAGTTTAGACCCCTTTAGGCCTCCCAGGAGCAGCGTACGAAATTGTTTTCTATATACTGAGTGAAGACGTTTGTTTACAAGTGACGAAAACTTCCGGTTCGGATAGCAAAAACAAATCTACATGGTCATGATACGGAAAATTGATGGTGCCATGAAAGGCCAACTTGTCAGCTATCCGGTGATGGGTAGCGATTAGCTAGTGAGAACTTTTATCTAGACTTAGAGACCACATTACGTTTGTGATTTAGTGTGTAATTCAATGGGGCTTTTAATGGGCGTATGCTTACCTTCATGCTGTATATGCCAGGGCGTGGCAGCCTGAACACATGTAATAGTATAACCGTGTTACCGTATATTATGAGCGTATTATGCGAGAGGGTTATGAGATACCAAAGAAGTACGTTTTAACTATTATGATTAATGGAGTATTAAATGTAAACTGTAATTTGTATAAATTGTTTGAATTGCGTCTTTTGGGGTTTGCATAATATTTTCTAGTCTTTATGTGATACTTTGCATAGTTTGTACTGATATGCGATTTATCGATTCTTTACGTTAGCTTAACGTGGCTTTTGTGTAGCATTTGGGTTGCAGTGTTGAGCGGTATTGTAAGCGTGTAAGTATTATTAATTACATTACTCAAGCCTATCGCTGCGTAAGCTAGGTCGAACAGCTTATTTCCGTACTATAGCTCAACACATGCATAATTCTAAATAACGTATTTCTGTAGTCGCACCAGAAGTTTCGGGGTGTAACATTTTTCATGATTGTCTTGTATTAAGCTTTACGCAATATAACTAAGTATGACCGAGCTCTTAACGAATTCTAGTAGTAAGGGATCACTCCAAAGTGAAGTGACTGGTGTTGCTTTGTGTGATACTCGGGAAAGAAACATAGAAATCGAACTAGGAAGAATGCTGACACAATGTATCGCCGTGTGTTTAAGCAGTGAAGCCTTGAAAATGTGAGGGCGCTTTGCGTTGTACGGCAAAAAGACAGATCATCAATTTTGTACGTCTTCATACGTCATACATTGTGCATTCGACTTTGAAATTGAATTTGATTTTACTCGTTTCTTCGAAAGAGTAGGTGTACGTTTCACAACAAAGACATGTGATGACCAGAGTGGAAACTGACTGAAGAACAGGGGCGTAGCGAGCGGGGGTGTGGGGTGTCACCCCCCCCCCATAATTTGGTCGCTGTCGGCAAATTTTGGGTCTGTCGGCAATAGGAGAAAAGGTGAAGAGAGCGGAAGGGGAAGAAAGAAGGAAAGCTGAATAGAGAAAAGGAGAATGGGAGCTTCTTCCTTGCCAAATTTGACTTAAAATATGCACCAGATTGCATCTAAGGATGTTTCAAAACTAAAAATTTTCCAAAGGGGAGGGGGACACCCCCTCCCATTAGACCCTCCCCCATTTCAGTCACCACTTCCAGATCCGTCGGCAAATCAAATTTGACTTAAAATATGCACCAGATTGCATCTAAGGACGTTTCAAGACTAAAAATTTGAATACTTTTTATTCCTGCCTCTAATGACTCGAGCAAGTGGGAGTGTTTTATACAACTTTTAAAGTCTGTAAAATGTCATTTCCGGTTTCTGAGAGGCACATGGCAAACATTTTTCTTGCTTGTATTATTTTAGTGCTCCACTCAGAAAGTGTAATAGTTGTCTCTGGAAAATGCCGTGCAGCAAACCCCCAAAGCTTGGCCTAAAAAATGAACCAAATGATGGGTTGGCTCTGAGTAAATTTGGTTACTTTGTTGGGGCAATATATGAAACAGCGTTACAGATACATGATAACATGCGGTCTATGTACACTTAATGATAGTTGCGGGAATCGCAAGTTGCTTGCTTAGTTACCTTTATTGGTTAGTTATTACACGATGGGGTCGTTTCGTAGCAGACTGTGGGCGTGAATCAAGGTAGAATTAGAAGATCCTCTACTTATTTAAACAATAATCGATTGAAATGAATAATGAATCAACTAATGTTTTTTAATCTTAAAATTTTTTAAGCAAAATGTTCTACATATTGAAGGTATCACATGAAAGCCTTATCGGTTATCGTCCATATAATTAAGAAACTGGGTATTTGCTTTCCTTTTCATTTACTAATTTTCGCTGTTGGGTATTTTTTATATAGTATCAAGGACAGTGTTTCTTATATTCATTTAAAATACAGGCCCGACGGTAAGACATACCATTTGGTGCTAGCAGCAATGCTAATTGTTAACCAAGCTTCAATTCTTGCCGCCTGTTATAATTTATGATTGTAAGTAATTATGAGAAATAAATACAATTCACGATTACATGACAATTGTTTTGCTCCATTTTGTTGACTCCGGTAGAATTGAATGTATCGTTGTATTGTAGTTGTTACGAACTTTTGGAAGGAAATTAGTCTCAATATTTCAATTCTTGAATCTGGTCTATGGTGGCAGAATTGAACTGCGTAAGGCAAAATCATAAATTATTGTAAGAATAACAATTTCATACGACGAAGTGAACAACTAGTTGGACAACAAGTTGGAGGAGGCAATATTATTAGAGGAATGAAAAGAGTGTATTGCTTAATCTGCATATTTCTGGAATTTCATGGTTGACAGAACAATGAGGTTATAAAAGTGCCTCTCTGAAGTATTCAACAAAATGCCACTTGGTTAGGGGCTTTTAAAATAATTCCATCGTTCTTGTGGGGTATCATAACAAGTTTGAATGTATGCAGCAACCACGAAGAGAGTTACTTTATCCCATCAATGGTGCATGAAAGGGAATTAAGTATGACCAGAATCCACAATCGACTAGTTTGTGCTACTAATTCTTTAATAAATGAACGATACTATTCATAATCACACACTTATAAGGCCTAGAACAGCTTTCCGTGACCATTTAGGCCCACGACACATGATCTTTTCTGCTGGACTGGGCCTTGATGTGAAACAAAAACAACGTAATTGATCTCCATTGGCAAGCTACGAAAACTGTAGATAAAATTTCCGATGACTGAAAAATCACTCGACCCACCGAATTCATTCACCAATCACCACCCAAGATTTTCTCTCGCCCCATAGTTGGCGTAATTATTTCATGCATTCGACTCTTTGTTTTATCAGTTCAAACTAGCCGTCGGGTCTGTCTTAAGTTAATATGATGTAGACAACAGGCACGTAGCCAAGGGGGGGGGGGGCGAAGGGAGAGCCGCCCCCCCCCCCCTTGAGCATATTTTTTTGTATGTTTTTATGATATCGCTAGTAATTTCAGAAGAGAAAATGCTAAGATGCAACTTACAAGGCCTGGGAAGTGCCATTTCCAGCTATCTGGGAGGCATTTTCAGCCAAAATTTTATTGTACGCTTCGCGCCAACTTATGGTGGCGCTACGCTTAATTAGTTTGCAATGCCGTATCTACGGCTCTGATAGTTTGCCTACAGTTTCGCCCCTCCCTTGATAAATTCCTCGCTACGCGCCTGGTAGACAATACAAACTACAACGAACGAATCAATTAGCCATCGCTCTCTGTTTCGTTAATCTTTATAAAGGAATCTCCTGCTCCTATAGTGACTCCGAAGTATAGCCTCTTCATATAAAATAAAGGCGTGAACAGTTGTTGTAATTCCCATGGGGATTTGAACTCCCATAGAGGTGAAATTCCTACCTGTTTACATCCCTGGTCTGCATCATCAAAATGGAGTTAATATGTGATTTGCATACATCCAACTCATCACGTTCTGAATGAAAGAATATTGACATTAAATCTATTCAACAGATCTTTGAGCGGTAGCCATTCTATTGTTATGCAAACGCCATTAGAACAATTAAGAATTAAACAAGCGCCTGGTATGTTTAACAATGGTGTTGAACACAAACACTGCAGACTTTGTGAAGAGATGGGACTCTACAGGCTGGATTGCACATGGAGACGAAAAATATAACTTCAGTGATAACGCTAAAAAACTACGTGCATTGTGAAAAGATTTGTTTATTAAATGTTATATGCGTCCAGTGACGTAAATGGTCATATGGATGAGATGTAGAGAGGGCGGAGGTGGAGCGTTGAAAGGGAGAAGGGACTATAGAAGTTGTTCCAAACAATCAAACAAAACATGAATAACTAAATAATGCAAGAATCTACCAAAAATTTGTCTCCCCAGTGTTCAAATGACATTGTCTCACAAAAGCCCATACTACGATGGATCTGGTCTAAATGTATATTCTTAGTGTATCATTGTGAAATGTTCAAGTTGTTGTAGTTACGTATTTCTACAATATTTGTTACCATGAGAACTAAGTTGTTAGATATGCCAGAGCGATAAACCATGTTGGATTTGATTCCAGAGATTACATAATTCTCCGTCTTGACCAAACAATTTTTTCGACAACAAATTTGTGTGTCTTTTGTTGCAATTCATTTAAACTATAATTATGCACAATGCAGTAACTTGAATGATATCCCCATACAACGTCGTTTATACCTTATGAGTGAAATGCATCGCCAATCCAATCCAATCTCAAATTTATCAAAAACTGTTTATAAACATAAACATTCTCTTCCCGTTTGTTACCGTTTGCCACGTTTCATAGAATTTCTTATCATTTTAATTTGCAGAAATATAGACCATTATTTTCTTTTTCAATGTCCCAAGTTGAAATGTTCGCAACGTCTCTCTTCTGGCATCTATCCATGTCTAGTTACGAAATTATATTTTCTTAAACCATCATTAGTCCACAATTATTTATATATATAAACATGAAAAATTGATCCCAACAATGTTATGATTCAACCAAAGAAAAGCAAATTTAGTCTGTTACCCATTGCCAAAGTAACAACGTCTGGATCAGGCTCCCCACGAAAGATCTTTCTCACCTTCTGATATTTACGTCAATGGAGTTTATCAACCCAAGCCCTCTATGACGTCATTGGTAGACAGTGCAAACAAAGCCCTAGATATATTGAATATCGTAGATCATATGCAGTTCTATATGCTTGTTTAACAAAAGGAAAATTACTGTTTATTGATCTGACGGAAGAGAGAGAAAGAGGGGAGGAGGGTGGGAGTGTGGGTCGGACAGGGGGTGGAGGGGTGAAAATAAAGCGATGGCTAATGCTATAAACTAAATACAAATGACAATGTAGGACAACCTTAGGACAACATATAATAATAATAATAATAATAATAATAATAATAATAATAATAATAATAATAATAATAATAATAATAATAATAATAATAATAATAATAATAATAATAATAATAATAATAATAATAATAATAATAATAATAATCATAATAATCATAATAATCATAATAATCATAATAATAGTAATAATCAGCAGTTATTTTTTACGACGTTTAAAGCGATCACAACTGTGGGACAAACCAGTTAGGGCTTATGGGTTACAACTTACAATTACTTTTTTTTTTCTTTTTCTTTTGTATAGCAATCATTTATTGTCACATCTTTTGCCAAAATAACAATTTTATGTAAAAACATATATATGACACTTAATTACTGTTTGATTACAAATAAGTTCAAAGAACATAGCACAATTACTAAAAGTGTCTCTTAGGAGATTATATGATAGAGGTCCTCGATGCTTACCATGATCTAAATGTTTCTCAACTTGTAACAGAAATTTTAATTTATACAATAGTCGTTAACGTTGGGAATGCTCAAATTTACTTTCTTCTGGACTATATAGTACTTGATATGAAAAATTAAAAACATCAACGGATGCTTCAATAATAGTTAGTTGATAGCCTAACTTGCATTTAACTTATTATATAAGTTATTTCAGATGCGAAAATCGTAGATTGCTCTTGGATGAAAAGCCACTTTACCATGACCCCGGCAGGGAATCGAACACAGAACCTCCCGATTGCTAAACCCTATTGCTTCAAATGCCACCACCTTTATCCACTCGGCCACAGCACTGGTTTGTTGATAATAAAAAAGGCATTTTTCAAAGACCATAATATTCTTTGCTCAAGCTATAGTTCTGCTGATACAAGAGTTCTTCCGTAACTCGCAATGTCCACTTTATGCAACAAGTTCCGCATTTTACTGATACTCCGAAGATATGTTGGCATTCTCTTAAATACGTGAGCCATTGATTGTTTGCTTGCGTTTATTATTGCATTTATCGCTTTACGTGAAGGAACTGAACGTTTGCAAATGTCATGATTTCCAAATCGGGAAGTGGTCTCAAAATAACGGGTTCCGCCAAGGGCGGCGGAAGCACTTTCAATCTGGGGGGGGGGGGGGCACCGACATGAAAGGGCACTTTGCAGAAATTCGATTGGACTGATGCAGCCTTATATTTAGTACCCTTGATAACTCTTATTGTATTAACTTATTTGCGTATACACATCACTCCATCAACGTCCAGTCCCCCCCCCCCCCCCCAGGAAAATATGCATACTAGCACTGCAATATCCAATGTGCAAATTGGGAAACAAGGAACAAGTTTTCTTTTGAGACAAAATGAGGTGAAATCATGCTAGTTGCTAATGTAGGAATCTTCCGAATTAGAGTTTATTTCTTGTTAATATCTTAACCAATTTTTTCCATTCGAAATAGCTTTGAGCTTGACCCACAGAAATTCATTAAAAGTCAGGGCGTGGCCAGGATTTGCAAAGTTGTATGCACGACTATGTGAGCGGAGCGCCACCATCGGTTGGCGCGGAGCGTACGAGAAAATTTTTGGTTTTACAAACCCCTCAGATGGCCGGAAACGGCCCTTCCCGAGTGTTCATTCTGGTTCCCTGGCCTCTTGCTAACTTGAGGCACCTCAATTTTTATGTAGAAAAAGGGCACATTTTTAACCTGAGGAAAAGTGGGGGGCACGTGCCCCCTGTGCCCCCCCCGGTTCCGCCGCCCTTGGGTTCCGCGAAAAGACACTGCTTCCAATTCAATGCTAGAATTATGATTGTTTGATACACAGAACAAGTAAATATGAATATTTACAGACTTCTAGAAGCTGAGGGGGCCTCCATATTTTCTAGACTTGATGAGGTAAAAAAAACGGTAATACTTAAAAGTTATTCCAACAATTATTACACTGTTTATTTTATTGGACACTCATGCACTAATGTATGAAAGAAATTTCATTTGATCACTTTGTTTCTCTTTTTCAAACGCCACAAGTAAAAACGTTCGCAATTTTGGGGGATCCTCCAACTATTTCCATGCAATCATTTCACTGATGATAGTGTTGGAATTGTTATGCCCTGGATATATTCAAGACCCTCAAATCCCATCCATTCTGCCCCACCCCCTCCCCCAAAAAGCACTATGCGGAGGAAAAAAGGGGGAGTTGTAGACATTACTTTAGACAGTTTATATTTGTCGTTTCAAGCTATTCTTAAAGGTGATTAACCAGCTTCGTCATTTCTTCAGGAATAGTTAAATTTGAGTTTATTCAGGTATGTCATGTTACTTACGGAATACATAATGTATAGACTTGGAATAGATCTTTAAACAATATATTATTGTATTAACAATGTAATTATGATTACGTTACTTAAAGGTATAAATCTAACCACGATATTAAAAAATGTAAAGAATACAAGAAGATATTAAATCCGCCTTTTATCTTAGCATGACTCTTATAAACCACGGTACTTTTCTGAGATTTTGCTTCCAAACAACTCTGCGCACGGCTGTATTGCTGTACGGCAAACGGTGTGGACTGTTCAAGATACCTTTGAACAGTTAGTTACCGTCTGTTTTGTCACCTGTTGAAGATGACATTGAAAGACGAAGTTAATCGGGAATGAATTGCTCAAACAGTGACTTACATTAACCCCATTATTATGCATTACCGATGTCCTGTTATTTACACACAAGGCGACCTCACAACCAGTTTGTTTTGTTACGATTTGTAGCCATCCGCTGGGAACCTTCTACATACCATACCACAAAAAGTGGAGGACACAGCCATCTCCAAGGATAGTCATTGTGGAGAAATAGGCCTAAATGAACCTATGGGAAATGGGAATTCCCTCTCTCTCTATCTCTTTTTTATTCTCTCTTTTCGCGTAATTTCGGTCATCTATATTCAGTAGGAAAGGTCATGCCTTCTGCTGCGTCATCATTCGGTTGCGTGATATAAAAAGCAAATCAAAGGCTCATGGGCATTTTTTTATCTGCGTTGGTTCGGTGCCATGACCAACTATTAGTATTGCCTCAACTATATTTATTTCAGGTGGCATACGCCTATTAGAGTCTATATCCATCCGCCAGATTGTTCTCCTATCTTAGGAAAAGTGCCAAAAAGCAGCAGGAGAACATATGTTTTGATCTGTTATAAATCATGATATAGTTTTTTGTGGCGTCCATGTCCACATTGAAGAGCATGAATGGAAGTACATGTGGTGAGAAAATGGGTCAATTGAGGCAAGTTTAGACCCCTTTAGGCCTCCCAGGAGCAGCGTACGAAATTGTTTTCTATATACTGAGTGAAGACGTTTGTTTACAAGTGACGAAAACTTCCGGTTCGGATAGCAAAAACAAATCTACATGGTCATGATACGGAAAATTGATGGTGCCATGAAAGGCCAACTTGTCAGCTATCCGGTGATGGGTAGCGATTAGCTAGTGAGAACTTTTATCTAGACTTAGAGACCACATTACGTTTGTGATTTAGTGTGTAATTCAATGGGGCTTTTAATGGGCGTATGCTTACCTTCATGCTGTATATGCCAGGGCGTGGCAGCCTGAACACATGTAATAGTATAACCGTGTTACCGTATATTATGAGCGTATTATGCGAGAGGGTTATGAGATACCAAAGAAGTACGTTTTAACTATTATGATTAATGGAGTATTAAATGTAAACTGTAATTTGTATAAATTGTTTGAATTGCGTCTTTTGGGGTTTGCATAATATTTTCTAGTCTTTATGTGATACTTTGCATAGTTTGTACTGATATGCGATTTATCGATTCTTTACGTTAGCTTAACGTGGCTTTTGTGTAGCATTTGGGTTGCAGTGTTGAGCGGTATTGTAAGCGTGTAAGTATTATTAATTACATTACTCAAGCCTATCGCTGCGTAAGCTAGGTCGAACAGCTTATTTCCGTACTATAGCTCAACACATGCATAATTCTAAATAACGTATTTCTGTAGTCGCACCAGAAGTTTCGGGGTGTAACATTTTTCATGATTGTCTTGTATTAAGCTTTACGCAATATAACTAAGTATGACCGAGCTCTTAACGAATTCTAGTAGTAAGGGATCACTCCAAAGTGAAGTGACTGGTGTTGCTTTGTGTGATACTCGGGAAAGAAACATAGAAATCGAACTAGGAAGAATGCTGACACAATGTATCGCCGTGTGTTTAAGCAGTGAAGCCTTGAAAATGTGAGGGCGCTTTGCGTTGTACGGCAAAAAGACAGATCATCAATTTTGTACGTCTTCATACGTCATACATTGTGCATTCGACTTTGAAATTGAATTTGATTTTACTCGTTTCTTCGAAAGAGTAGGTGTACGTTTCACAACAAAGACATGTGATGACCAGAGTGGAAACTGACTGAAGAACAGGGGCGTAGCGAGCGGGGGTGTGGGGTGTCACCCCCCCCCCCATAATTTGGTCGCTGTCGGCAAATTTTGGGTCTGTCGGCAATAGGAGAAAAGGTGAAGAGAGCGGAAGGGGAAGAAAGAAGGAAAGCTGAATAGAGAAAAGGAGAATGGGAGCTTCTTCCTTGCCAAATTTGACTTAAAATATGCACCAGATTGCATCTAAGGATGTTTCAAAACTAAAAATTTTCCAAAGGGGAGGGGGACACCCCCTCCCATTAGACCCTCCCCCATTTCAGTCACCACTTCCAGATCCGTCGGCAAATCAAATTTGACTTAAAATATGCACCAGATTGCATCTAAGGACGTTTCAAGACTAAAAATTTGAATACTTTTTATTCCTGCCTCTAATGACTCGAGCAAGTGGGAGTGTTTTATACAACTTTTAAAGTCTGTAAAATGTCATTTCCGGTTTCTGAGAGGCACATGGCAAACATTTTTCTTGCTTGTATTATTTTAGTGCTCCACTCAGAAAGTGTAATAGTTGTCTCTGGAAAATGCCGTGCAGCAAACCCCCAAAGCTTGGCCTAAAAAATGAACCAAATGATGGGTTGGCTCTGAGTAAATTTGGTTACTTTGTTGGGGCAATATATGAAACAGCGTTACAGATACATGATAACATGCGGTCTATGTACACTTAATGATAGTTGCGGGAATCGCAAGTTGCTTGCTTAGTTACCTTTATTGGTTAGTTATTACACGATGGGGTCGTTTCGTAGCAGACTGTGGGCGTGAATCAAGGTAGAATTAGAAGTTTCCCACCATTCAGCGGATTTCGTCGGTTCATACATCATTGCATATAACCCTATAACTTCTTTCAATGCGTTAAATATATTTCAGACTGACTCAATGTGTAAGGGAGTGCAAATTATCCAAGGACCTATAAATTTCCTAATTTGAAGGGTCCGAAGTAACTAAAGGAAAAGGAAATAGATGCATTGTCATGACCTATAACATATAGATTTACAGTATTACACCTGCCAGTAACTCAGGTCAACTGATTGTATGGTCTCAGGGGTCACATAAGTTCGGCCATTTTGCAACATTCCTTCTGTTTGTGCACGTATACAGGCTGTCTAAGGTCATATTCTAGGATTTTCTACCTCAGCTATTCCAGTAATTTTCTTAGTATTTACTTCAGTCGTTTTTGAAAGTTTGATTTAGAAGGTTGTTCACTGGATGATTCCAGTTTTTGGGGGGTGTATTGGTGTCTGTGTTTTACGCCTACCGGTTCCTCTTTTGCGTTTACAGTTTTGGTTCTGGTTTATTAATATTTGTAAGTACTCGATGTTTGTTTTTATTCACTAGAATTGAGTAAATTACCCTTTTTAGTCCGGTTATTAGATTTAACCGAGTTTATTCTCGTCTTTATCATACTCAGTCATTGTTATGCTATATATTCTTCATAACCGATAATGTTAGCACGATACTGTTCTGGGTACAACTATGATCAGTATTTAGTTTAGTAATTAATTTCGTAATAGTGTGGTATCATAATGAATCATTTATCTTGTCTCGCAGTTTGACCACAGAAATACAAATTGATACTTTGACATATATAGCTTCATTCTAAACCTTGTCCATGACAACGTGGATGAGGCAGTTTAGTCAAGAGTATGATAACAAAGGAATATGGATTATCTAGTCCTTTGTATCGTCGAGATGTCTCAGGTGTTTCCATTTATATATGTCCAAAGGAAATTTTGATCATATATGAGTTTGATCAAGTTCAAATTGATTGAAAGGTTCTTCAATCGATCGAGTAACAAGTTACCGGGTCCATCATTCGGTTCTCTACGTTTGCCACTGATTCAATAATAGTAGATTTCATAAGATCATGTGTAGTATCTGTTCCCTTTCGAGGGGAATGGTGATGCACACCTGACGATGATCACACAGTCACAGTCTCGATGCAAGGGGACTGGGGTTGAGAGCGGATATGTCGTTCGGTAGTTTGGTTTTCGTGCCCAGGTTCTTTCCTGGGCGACTTTTTCTTAAAAAGTATTTAAATAATAGCATTTGGAGTACAATGCTTATAACCAGTTCAAACCAGTTCAACAATTAACAGTTAGAGGTCTGCTAAGACTTGACAAACAAATCTTTTTAAGAAACAAAGTGCTATAAAAATACTCCGAGATGCGTTATATTATCATTTATCTAAGACGAAGTTGTCACATCAAGTTTGTCGATTTAATTGCTTTTTTTTCTTTGGTCCCCAGTGAGAAGCCTCAAGTGATTAGAAACAGAAATCAATTTATCAAGGAAGGAAGGGGTAAGTACGAAGTATTGTCTTCTAACTTTCATCACATGTATGCATGATTACAAGTTTAGAAGTGACATACACATACATAGATCATCGTAGAGCCTATAGAGAAAAGGAGAATACGAATTCTAAGTAAAGATTGTGTAGTAAATGGTTCGCCTATCATATATCTAGTAACGACACGACTTAGAAGTAAACGTATCCACTTACTTCGTATATAATAAAACCCAACAAATAAAAAATTAACCATCGATTTTATGCAGTATGTGTACGTTTATAATATATGTTTTCAAGCAACTCACATTGTGTGTTATAGTGAATTGTATTCCATCTACAAAACCTATAATGCCATCGATATTTTTTAAAACAATGTGTGTGTGTAATATCTATCAAATTCGTCCTGCTTTAAACAAATTTGTTCACACGTGAATGTATGATAAAAGTGATTTTTTTCTTTAAATTAAATTAGTTTTTTTCCCCGGATAGATAGTTCCGAGTATATAAAACGATTATCCTTTTCTATGGACAAATACAATAGGGAATATAATAGTTGTTACAAGTAATATTATGTACGAATACAAACATTCAAGAGTTGGTAAAGACAAAATGTTACCACATTATTTCTATAACGATATATCTATACGAAAATTACTTTTACTGTTAACAATGTCGGTCTCTGTCTATATACAAAACAACAAAAATAAAATATAGCCATTTATATCAAAACATTTACTTACATGTACCAGTTGGGGTATAGGCTATCATAAAGTTCATAAAATAAGTAAAACCATAACATTTTCATTGTGCAATTTCGCTTCCAATTTTAGTCACAAGACACATCGAAATCGAATCTTTTTTTTAGGTTCATCAAGTTGTCTTCTGTGTTTGATTTGTGTAATTACTGCCATTAATTTCTTCAAAGGAAAAATTTTAACCTCTGGTGTGCTTTATTTATTTATATATTTGTATTTCTTCCTTCTTTCTTATAATTTTAATTTTAAATTGTTATGCCATATTATGATTCTTATTGCACGTTGCACCATTTGAAATCGTAGGTGATTATAGGCGAAGAGTAACTGATATTAAATTTCCTAACATCCTTCCAAATAACTTAATAGTCAAGGTATGTTACCGTCAGCAAACGAAGGATATCGCCTTTGATGTTTGAATGGGTTCACGACATGACATGATCATTCTAGGATGTTTTCGGTATCTGTGGTATTTCTAATTGAACACCACATTATGCGTCATTTCTGCTTCTCAACACCCCTGCCCCACCCCTCCCCCCCCATCTCCGCAAAGAAGCCGTGCAATTTCAGGATTTGTGAAACTGTTAAAAATATGAATAGTTACATAATTTAAAACATATTCATGCGTTTAGTCTACAGGTCTTCCAAACTTACTTTATAGTACTCACTTGATCAAATCAGGTACCTGTCTAGATTTTTCCAGGAGTGAAGCATGCAAGTAAATTGATCCTTAACATTTCGACGCCCAGATCCTTAGTCATATTTATAGAAGCTTTAATCACATCATAAGAAAGACATTTCTGTTTTTACTTTCACTTCATTATTTGAAATAATGCAGACTCTTTACGTCATATAACCAATCAGGTACGGTATTAAACCACAGTACCTCTACTAACGAGCCCCCTCACTAACCCGCGCTGCAGGAAGATCGTAACCTCTTACCACCGCCCCACCCCCCAACCCGCCCCCCCCGCCCACATTCAAAGCGTCAAGCCTGCTCCAAACCAGTAATTTAAATGAGTTTATTCATGGTGTTCTTATATCTTATCATTTCAGGTAGTTTTAAGTGAGTCATGAAGCTTCCAGTCATAGCTGCGGTTCTGCTCCTAGGAGTGTTGATGACGTCACTGGAAGCAGACGCCGCCCCAGTTTCGATAAGAACAAATCACGGTAGGCTTTCACATTTTCAGACGCTCTCTCATGATATATATATATATATATATATATATATATATATATATATATATATATATTTATATATAGTTTATTCACTGTTCTTGATTTTCCAACTCATTACGATTTTCATTTATATATATATATATGTATATATATATATATATATATATATATATATAAATATTATCACAGCTCAGGGAGATGCAATAATTTTTCCATGGGGACGAAAAGGGGAAGCGCCGCCCAACCTCAACCCTCCCTTTTTTTCGTTGCACACTAACTACTTCTTTTCATAGCGTGCTTTCAGCTTACAACTTAAACAACAAAACGTGAATAGTTCTACAACCACTCACTCGAATTTAGATAGTTTGTATTTTAGTTTTAAGAATCCACCCTATCCCACCCCAGTCACAGCATACGATTTCGCCTTGCTAAAATGAATTCAAAACGTTTCAGTTCTAACGAGCAATATTTTGCCTTGTTATTATACCATGTTTTCTGTGTGCCCGTCACTTAAAAATTGACACAAGGCATATTAAATCTGTTATTCAATTTCTAAAACATTTTTTTTTTATCAATTACACAGCAGAAAAGAGCCTTTCACCCATCATTCTGGATTGTACCAATCACTATGCTTTAGGGCGACGCGGATGCAACGATAATTACGATGATGACACTGAAGAGGATGACGATGATCCAGCAACTAATGCAACAGGAAGGAAACGTCGCAGTGATGACGATGATGATGATGACGATGATGACGATGATGATGATTTAACAGCAAGGAAACGTCGCAGTGATGACGATGATGATGATAGTGACGATGATGATGATTTAACAGCAAGGAAACGTCGCAGTGATGACGACGATGATGATGACGATGATGACGACGATGATGATGATTTAACAGCAAGGAAACGTCGCAGTGATGATGACGATGATGATGACGATGATGACGACGATGACGATTTAACAGCAAGGAAACGTCGCAGTGATGATGACGATGATGATGACGATGATGACGACGATGACGATTTAACAGCAAGGAAACGTCGCAGTGATGATGACGATGATGATGACGATGATGACGAAGATGATGGTTTAACAGCAAGGAAACGTCGCAGTGATGACGACGATGATGATGACGACGATGATGATTTAACAGCAAGGAAACGTCGCAGTGATGACGACGATGATGATGACGATGATGACGACGAAGATGATGATTTAACAGCAAGGAAACGTCGCAGTGATGACGATGATGATGATGACGATGATGACGACGATGATGATGATTTAACAGCAAGGAAACGTCGCAGTGATGACGATGATGATGATGACGATGATGACGAAGATGATGATGATTTAACAGCAAGGAAACGTCGCAGTGATGACGACGATGATGATGACGATGATGACGACGATGATGGTTTAACAGCAAGGAAACGTCGCAGTGATGACGACGATGATGATGACGATGATGACGACGATGATGGTTTAACAGCAAGGAAACGTCGCAGTGATGGCGATGATGATGACGATGATGATGACGACGATGATGATTTAACAGCAAGGAAACGTCGCAGTGATGACGATGATGATGACGATGATGACGACGATGATGATGATTTAACAGCAAGGAAACGTCGCAGTGATGACGATGATGATGACGATGATGATGACGATGATGATGACGATGATGATGATGATTTAACAGCAAGGAAACGTCGCAGTGATGACGACGATGATGACGATGACGACGATGATAGTTTAACAGCAAGGAAACGTCGCAGTGATGGCGATGATGATGACGATGATGATGACGACGATGATGATTTAACAGCAAGGAAACGTCGCAGTGATGACGACGATGATGATGACGATGATGACGACGATGATGATTTAACAGCAAGGAAACGTCGCAGTGATGACGACGATGATGATGACGATGATGACGACGATGATGGTTTAACAGCAAGGAAACGTCGCAGTGACGACGATGATGATGACGACGATGACGACGATGATGATTTAACTGCAAGGAAACGTCGCAGTGATGACGACGATGATGACGATGATGACGACGATGATGATTTAACAGCAAGGAAACGTCGCAGTGATGACGATGATGATGACGATGATGACGATGATGATGATGACTAAACAGCTAGAAAACGTCGCAGTGACGATGATGATGATTGAGAGGATGACGATGATCCAACACCTGATGCAAAAGCAAGGAAACGTTTAATTCATTGGAACCCTTTTTCATCAGCTATTACTTATAAAATGGTTCCTAAGGATTAACGTAAAACTGATTTAATGCTCCTCATGCCCTCCCCAACCCTCTCCCCCACCTAACCATTACCCTAAATCATACTACAATGGAAATAGAATGGTTGAAGTAGTAAAGCATTGATGTTATTTAAAGGAAAAGGTATAGCTTGCGAGAGAATAGAAACATACAAATATTTCAAAATAGGAAAATAAAAATGGGAATACATTTCATATATCGGATTTGAGATTATTTGTGAAGAAAATAACTCTGAAAGGCATCTGCAGTCCTCCAAATGACAGGAAGTTAACCCTTTTATCCCATCTTTCAACCACTTGAGCGAAAACTGGCCTAATATGAAGAATAAGTATAGGACAACAAGGCGCTATTGCTCGATAATGTCGATCATTCAAATTGTGAAATGTGTGCTTCTAATCAGCAAACGTAAATAAATCACAGTGTGGTATATTCTTATATCCATGAAGAAAAATCAGGCCAATGGTATATGCAATACCAATAACTTGTTGTTGATATTTCAATGCAAGTTCTTAATCTTGCCGCCTGTGATCAGTAATGATAAAAAATTGCAAAAATAGGAAACAAACGTCAGAGCATACATATCTCATGCGTCTGTCCTCCTGTTGAGTTAATAGGGTGGGGTGGGGCGGGGGACTCGCGTTTTGTTGAGATTCTTCGAAAAACTCATTACACGCTCCATATTTCAAGAAGAGAAAGAAAAAAGAGCGAAGCAACGTTACCCCTAACCAGCCTCACCCCTAACCACCCCACCCCCAACCAGTCACCAATTTGATAGCTTCGTAAACCACTGCCGCCTGAGTCTATTTTGCGTTTTACTCCGCAGAATAAATAGTTACAGAATTCTCCGTCCAGCCCCACCCCCCCCCCCTCATCCCCTTTCCCACACACACACGTGTGCGCGCATACACACCCACCCCAATTAATATGTTCTCCGCTGTCCCTGTAATGTCGAACATGTACAAACCTAAAACATATCGGTAGAGACCAATTAACCATGATATAGATCCCAAATACAATGTAGTTTATGACAAGGGTAGGTTTATCGTACCGGTATGTCAAAACTATGACATTACGCACATATACGGTGTGGACTTGATGTCGTAATCACGTTTCTCGTGTATCTGCTTAATCAGATTTTATATAAAAAATAACGCTCGGATTGTTTACATTTCTACCTAGTATAAAGTATTGTACACCCTGGAGCCAAAGCTGAAACGGGAAACAACACGCACAGGACAGTACCCCTCCATTATAAATTCCTTCAATTTGTTTCTGGTCCTCCCATAAAAGTTCATGCTCCTTCTTAATCTTGGTTTCGAGCCTATTATATGTTTCATTTGCAAAACCTTCAGTTTAAGGTCACTTATAATGACATACATTATAGGCTAAAATATGCCGCAGAATGCATCATTTAACAACTAATTTTATTTATGGGGAAGCTCCTCAACGCCCGCACATGGGACCCCGCGGGCAGCCCCCCCCCCCTCCGTTTATAAATTACTTCGTTCGCATCTGGCCTTCCCATTAAGATTCAGGTGACTACTTTAATCACTCTATGGATTTTTGGAGTTTATTATACATTAGCGCAATATTACGATTACAGCTACTTATAAAGGCCTAAATGATAATTATGCATCATTAAACGCCCCCCCCCCTCTCTCTCTCTATAGGAGTCGGCTTCACAACATCAATGCGGTACCCCCTCCTTAATAAAATCCTTAAATTGTCTGTGGCCCTTCCAAAAAGTTCACCCCCTACCTGTATAAGTCGGGGGAAATTGGTTTTTCCCACCTCCACCCACCTTTCGAAATCCTGGGCAAACCTCTGAAAATTTCCCCTACTCATAATATAAGGAAGGATTCCAGGAACAAAAGTCATTACAATGATATAGATTTAAAAAAAAAAAAAAAAATTGTGTGATCCTTTTCAGCATAATACATACATAATAATATGATTTATGATATGTTTTGAGTTACAAAGGCAACAAACGGTCTCCACAATTATTACACGCTAATCACCCCGTTCGCCCGTAAGACCTACCAAATCAAAAGTATTCATTTGCTTTCACATTAAAATGATTGATTTCGAACTCACATCTCGACCATCTTTCGAGAGTGAGCTTTGTTCCTGTGTCCATTAAATTGTAAAAAAAAAAAGGAGCTAAACTGAAATCCACAAGACAGGATGGATGTCGATAAAAAAGTTAACGAAAGCATCGGGTCACGTGATCTTGCTTCAATGCTTAGCAATGCTAAACTGTCTATACATTATATAAGGAAGTATATTTAGAAAAGTCGAATAGCTAAAAATGACGTCACTTGAAGCCAATAGTCCGTTATGTTTAAATAACCTTGGAAACTGTGGTTATTCGAAGAATCTGTTTTCATATTTCACCTGAATAAAGGCAAGGTTAAAACTACGTGACCAGTGTATTACATTAGTGTCGACTTTAGTATTGAAAGAAGAACAGACCCTGTATAACATCCTTTTATATAACATGATTGCATTTCCCTGTTTACGTTTTGCCTGTTTAATGTTCTCATGTGCTACGGAAAGTATAATGACTCTGGAAATACCAATAAAACCGCGTTAAAGGGATAGTCAGGTGGACGATGATGACACTGAAGAGGATGACGATGATCCAGCAACTAATGCAACAGGAAGGAAACGTCGCAGTGATGACGATGATGATGATGACGATGATGACGATGATGATGATTTAACAGCAAGGAAACGTCGCAGTGATGACGATGATGATGATAGTGACGATGATGATGATTTAACAGCAAGGAAACGTCGCAGTGATGACGACGATGATGATGACGATGATGACGACGATGATGATGATTTAACAGCAAGGAAACGTCGCAGTGATGATGACGATGATGATGACGATGATGACGATGATGATGATTTAACAGCAAGGAAACGTCGCAGTGATGACGATGATGATGATAGTGACGATGATGATGATTTAACAGCAAGGAAACGTCGCAGTGATGACGACGATGATGATGACGATGATGACGACGACGATGATGATTTAACAGCAAGGAAACGTCGCAGTGATGATGACGATGATGATGACGATGATGACGACGATGACGATTTAACAGCAAGGAAACGTCGCAGTGATGATGACGATGATGATGACGATGATGACGATGATGATTTAACAGCAAGGAAACGTCGCAGTGATGATGACGATGATGATGACGATGATGACGAAGATGATGGTTTAATAGCAAGGAAACGTCGCAGTGATGACGACGATGATGATGACGATGATGACGATGATGATGGTTTAACAGCAAGGAAACGTCGCAGTGATGACGACGATGATGATGACGATGATGACGACGATGATGGTTTAACAGCAAGGAAACGTCGCAGTGATGACGACGATGATGATGACGATGATGACGACGATGATGATTTAACAGCAAGGAAACGTCGCAGTGATGACGACGATGATGACGACGATGATGATGATTTAACAGCAAGGAAACGTCGCAGTGATGATGACGATGATGATGACGATGATGACGACGATGACGATTTAACAGCAAGGAAACGTCGCAGTGATGATGACGATGATGATGACGATGATGACGAAGATGATGGTTTAACAGCAAGGAAACGTCGCAGTGATGACGACGATGATGATGACGATGATGACGACGATGATGGTTTAACAGCAAGGAAACGTCGCAGTGATGACGACGATGATGATGACGATGATGACGACGATGATGGTTTAACAGCAAGGAAACGTCGCAGTGATGACGACGATGATGATGACGATGATGACGACGATGATGATTTAACAGCAAGGAAACGTCGCAGTGATGACGACGATGATGATGACGATGATGACGACGATGATGATGATTTAACAGCAAGGAAACGTCGCAGTGATGACGATGATGATGATGACGATGATGACGACGATGATGATGACGATGATGACGACGATGATGATGGTTTAACAGCAAGGAAACGTCGCAGTGACGACGATGATGATGACGACGATGACGACGATGATGATTTAACTGCAAGGAAACGTCGCAGTGATGACGACGATGATGACGATGATGACGACGATGATGATTTAACAGCAAGGAAACGTCGCAGTGATGACGATGATGATGACGATGATGACGATGATGATGATGACTAAACAGCTAGAAAACGTCGCAGTGACGATGATGATGATTGAGAGGATGACGATGATCCAACACCTGATGCAAAAGCAAGGAAACGTTTAATTCATTGGAACCCTTTTTCATCAGCTATTACTTATAAAATGGTTCCTAAGGATTAACGTAAAACTGATTTAATGCTCCTCATGCCCTCCCCAACCCTCTCCCCCACCTAACCATTACCCTAAATCATACTACAATGGAAATAGAATGGTTGAAGTAGTAAAGCATTGATGTTATTTAAAGGAAAAGGTATAGCTTGCGAGAGAATAGAAACATACAAATATTTCAAAATAGGAAAATAAAAATGGGAATACATTTCATATATCGGATTTGAGATTATTTGTGAAGAAAATAACTCTGAAAGGCATCTGCAGTCCTCCAAATGACAGGAAGTTAACCCTTTTATCCCATCTTTAAACCACTTGAGCGAAAACTGGCCTACCATATGAAGAATAAGTATAGGACAACAAGGCGCTATTGCTCGATAATGTCGATCATTCAAATTGTGAAATTTGTGCTTCTAATCAGCAAACGTAAATAAATCACTGTTGTGGTATATTCTTATATCCATGAAGAAAAATCAGGCCAATGGTATATGCAATACCAATAACTTGTTGTTGATATTTCAATGCAAGTTCTTAATCTTGCCGCCTGTGATCAGTAATGATAAAAAATTGCAAAAATAGGAAACAAACGTCAGAGCATACATATCTCATGCGTCTGTCCTCCTGTTGAGTTAATAGGGTGGGGTGGGGCGGGGGACTCGCGTTTTGTTGAGATTCTTCGAAAAACTCATTACACGCTCCATATTTCAAGAAGAGAAAGAAAAAAGAGCGAAGCAACGTTACCCCTAACCAGCCTCACCCCTAACCACCCCACCCCCAACCAGTCACCAATTTGATAGCTTCGTAAACCACTGCCGCCTGAGTCTATTTTGCGTTTTACTCCGCAGAATAAATAGTTACAGAATTCTCCGTCCAGCCCCACCCCCCCCCCTCAATCCCCTTTCCCACACACACACGTGTGCGCGCATACACACCCACCCCAATTAATATGTTCTCCGCTGTCCCTGTAATGTCGAACATGTACAAACCTAAAACATATCGGTAGAGACCAATTAACCATGATATAGATCCCAAATACAATGTAGTTTATGACAAGGGTAGGTTTATCGTACCGGTATGTCAAAACTATGACATTACGCACATATACGGTGTGGACTTGATGTCGTAATCACGTTTCTCGTGTATCTGCTTAATCAGATTTTATATAAAAAAATAACGCTCGGATTGTTTACATTTCTACCTAGTATAAAGTATTGTACACCCTGGAGCCAAAGCTGAAACGGGAAACAACACGCACAGGACAGTACCCCTCCATTATAAATTCCTTCAATTTGTTTCTGGTCCTCCCATAAAATTCATGCTCCTTCTTAATCTTGGTTTCGAGCCTATTATATGTTTCATTTGCAAAACCTTCAGTTTAAGGTCACTTATAATGACATACATTATAGGCTAAAATATGCCGCAGAATGCATCATTTAACAACTAATTTTATTTATGGGGAAGCTCCTCAACGCCCGCACATGGGACCCCGCGGGCAGCCCCCCCCCCTCCGTTTATAAATTACTTCGTTCGCATCTGGCCTTCCCATTAAGATTCAGGTGACTACTTTAATCACTCTATGGATTTTTGGAGTTTATTATACATTAGCGCAATATTACGATTACAGCTACTTATAAAGGCCTAAATGATAATTATGCATCATTAAACGTCCCCCCCCCCCTCTCTCTCTCTCTATAGGAGTCGGCTTCACAACATCAATGCGGTACCCCCTCCTTAATAAAATCCTTAAATTGTCTGTGGCCCTTCCAAAAAGTTCACCCCCTACCTGTATAAGTCGGGGGAAATTGGTTTTTCCCACCTCCACCCACCTTTCGAAATCCTGGGCAAACCTCTGAAAATTTCCCCTACTCATAATATAAGGAAGGATTCCAGGAACAAAAGTCATTACAATGATATAGATTTAAAAAAAAAAAAAAATTGTGTGATCCTTTTCAGCATAATACATACATAATAATATGATTTATGATATGTTTTGAGTTACAAAGGCAACAAACGGTCTCCACAATTATTACACGCTAATCACCCCGTTCGCCCGTAAGACCTACCAAATCAAAAGTATTCATTTGCTTTCACATTAAAATGATTGATTTCGAACTCACATCTCGACCATCTTTCGAGAGTGAGCTTTGTTCCTGTGTCCATTAAATTGTAAAAAAAAAAAGGAGCTAAACTGAAATCCACAAGACAGGATGGATGTCGATAAAAAAGTTAACGAAAGCATCGGGTCACGTGATCTTGCTTCAATGCTTAGCAATGCTAAACTGTCTATACATTATATAAGGAAGTATATTTAGAAAAGTCGAATAGCTAAAAATGACGTCACTTGAAGCCAATAGTCCGTTATGTTTAAATAACCTTGGAAACTGTGGTTATTCGAAGAATCTGTTTTCATATTTCACCTGAATAAAGGCAAGGTTAAAACTACGTGACCAGTGTATTACATTAGTGTCGACTTTAGTATTGAAAGAAGAACAGACCCTGTATAACATCCTTTTATATAACATGATTGCATTTCCCTGTTTACGTTTTGCCTGTTTAATGTTCTCATGTGCTACGGAAAGTAGAATGACTCTGGAAATACCAATAAAACCGCGTTAAAGGGATAGTCAGGTGGATGCAGTTGATTGCTTACAATAATATTGGAAATGGTTGTGCATCTTTAGGGTCACCATCACATGACAAAGAGATTCAATTGTTTTAAAATCTAGTGATATATTTTAAAAGTGTCTGGCAACAGCTCCGAATTATTAATCGGCACTATATAAGCGCTCTTTCTTCTTTTTTTATTATATATATTTTTTTATTATTTATATATATGATTATGATATTTATATAAGTTATTTATCCACAAAGGCAAATAATATTTATTTCTACAAGATAAAAAGGTTCCCAAAAGAGATGAAGTTCTAGACACAGAGAACATTGACAGTTTAAAAACCGTATACCGCATTTCATGGACTTATCAACAAGAAGTATATAATCGGGTCAGTAAATAATAAAGCCTTGGACGAACGACCATCTGCAAATATGATATCACATATCCCCTTATCATGGTGATCAGCGTTATTAGGTAACGAAGGATCTTTACCAGCTTCATTGTAAGCTTCATTATAAGTACCTCATGTTCAATCAACTACATCTGAACTTGAGTTGCCAGTTTGAAAAGCTTGACACGGGTTTTTCAACTAACCATGCGAAATAAAATACAAATTCTGTCATCGGAATATTCCTTTAAAGTAATCGACAGGTTTCAGAAAACATGAAAATCATGCACCCCGCTTGAACATTTTTTGAACCGTTTTCTACGGAAGCGTAGAGGATACATTCACCTGTCAAAATGTCAACATTAAATTTAAGGACCCTGACCAAGTTTCTTGAAGGTCGTGTTCTTTAATTTCAATAGAAGTTTAAGTTTTAAAATCTTGTTTACGCAATAACTCACAAATTGAAGCTTGTCATTCAAAATGAATAAAATATCTTAATATTTTTCAAATTGTTTACATTTGGACGACTCGATGCATCTCGACAAATTAATTAATTTTCAGATTTTTGTCCTCATGACGAGTTGATGCATCTCGGTAAAAAGTGAGTTTTCAGATTTTCGACATTTTGACGATGTAGCATATGTGGTCAAAACGTCAATTTTCAACTTCTTTTCATATTGAAGAATTAATTGCATGTCATCAAAACGTCAATTTACATGTCTTTTCTACGCTTCCGTAGTTTTTGTATACTACCGCTAATAAACAGAGGAAGCAACACGTTGTACGTTATCATGCGCTATTTAAAGGTTTGCAGTCATTGTCATTTGAAGCGATATCAATGCAGTGTTCCGATGACCGCAGATTAATAATGTAAAGTTCGCGCGAAATTAGCGATTACCGTATTTCCTCTTTGCGGCGGATACTGTACGATGTTCATCAAAGTGTAGCAAGAGCGAATCACATGCAGTACATTTTCGTGTCGTGTTTATTTAGCAGAGAAGATCATAAAAGGGCTCAAAGTTTCTTCAATTCAAATATCGAGCAAAAGTACACGCTGTAAACACTGTTACGTATTGTTTTGCCTATCAATTGTGTATAGATTGGATATAGTATAACAGGGTACTCCTGGCAATGTTATCTGTAAGTTTATTCTTTGGTGCTCTCCATGCTTGAAGGAACTCACAGTGGCTTTGACGTCCAATTAATACGTAGACGATTGCATGACAGATGCGATGTGGTAAGTGGTTACTTAAGAAACTTCTATCGTGTTTTCATCATCCTCTATATCAGGGGTTCCCTAACTGGGGTGCATAAACCCCCAGGGGGTGCGTGAGCCCATCCCAGGGGGTTCGTGAGACGTTTCTGAAAGTCAAAACTAGAGTACTTTTTGTTGAACTAAAATCTGATATATCATATAGTTTATTAATGTACAAAAGTCGAACCTATCGACAAACTCTTTTAGCGTTCCATACGCGTATGTTGCCATAGTAGTACCGTACCGTGCATGTGATAAATAACTGAATTATTGAAACAGACACACGCCGCATGACTTTGGTGAAGTTGGTGTACGCATGACAGTACGTCGTGAAGATAAAGATCTGAGAAAGTAACTGAAAGGTTGGCCAAAGTAATTATTATTATTTTGGAAATTCCAGTTGGCCTCCATTTTGCCCGACACAATGCAAAGTTAGCATAAATTCATGCTTGAAAATCATAGTATAATAATGACTCAGATCGTTTCTCGAAAATCTGGGGATTCGTGGATAACTCCGACATCCACATGGGGTTCGTGGGGGGATAAAGTTAGGGAAACCCTGTTCTATATAGTTGTAGGGCTATAATTTGACATGAGGTGTAACGTTTGCTGGGGCAGAGGGGGATAAATGTAGCGTTTCAATGTTTTTGTAGGACCTTTTGCGCAGACTTTTTGCAAATGCCGATCCGAGTCAGTGATAAAATTGTCGTCACCCCTTCGCTATCACGGAAAATCTCTCCGTTAGGCCTGACCAGAGGGAAGGGTGTTAGGGGTTATAGTTACCGATGCAATATGAAAATTGCTCTTTACTTAACAAAAGACAAATATACCATGGAACTTATAACATTAGTACAACGTACCAATACTTTCTTGAAGCTATACAGATCTACAAGTTAAATAGGTTAAATAGGTAAATAGGTAAAACAGGTAAAATACGTAAAAGGTACACTTTTGAGTCGATGATTCAGCAATTAACAAAAAGTAATTTGCCTCCTTTATCAGAATGGAAATTTTCTCCCGGATATCATAAGATAGTAATTAAACACTTAAAGGTATCAAGATTGTCACATCAACTTCCTCAAAGTTGTATTTATAGCCAAAGCATAATGGTTCGTATTTTAATTCAAACGCGTATGCAGTGCTCAAAGAGGAACCGGGAACTAGTTGTGGTCATATACCGGTGTTGTGGCTGAGTGGATTAAGGGGGGGGGGGTGGGGTGGGGTGAGTGAGTGGAATTTGATGCAATGAGGCTCAGCAATTGGGAGGTTCGACGTGAAAATTGTAATCTACAAGCCCTTGCGGGCTGCTACCACATTCGTGGTCGCTTAAGCATCGTAACAATAACTGCCTCATTATTACTATGATAATTATTATTATAATTGATGATGATGATGATGATGATGATGATGATGATGATGATGATGATGATGATGATGATGATGGGTTTTTTTCCTCCGTTTATTCATCGTTTATCATCAATGCAAACAGAAATTTTCTTTAGATTTGTAACATAACTTCTTCATTTTTTTTTGGGTAAGTATATATATTACACGTAACACCACTTTTCGAGTATATGTGCAAAAGTAACTTTGTGTTTTCTAAAGCTGGAAGTTCTTAAATAGTTGAACCTTTCAATATTATTATTACTATTATTATTACTCTGTTTTTCTGTTTTGTTTGTTTTTTTGTTTTTTTGTTTTTATGAAAGTGACTGCGAGAGTGATAGTTCTAGCTCTTCTAGTGACTCTGAAGATGAAGTCAAACCCATCTTGACAGGACTCCATAAAACGTCTGAGTGTAGCGCTGATCTAGAGAATAATATTTTACCAAATGACAGTGAGGATGTGACGTCACCACAAGTCTCAAGACGACTGCCTTTTGTTGTTCTATTGGTGATGAAACTTGTCTGTATCTTCCAGCATAGTCAAGTGACAGGAGTCAGAAGATGTTTCCGATGCAAATTGCAAGCGAGCAAAGAAAGAACAAAGGTATTGCTGGTTGTGTTGCTTAAGCAAAGAAATACTTCGCTAAAACGTTGTTTTATTTTTGTTATTGGAAAGGTGTGATAATAATAATAACTTTAAAGATGAATTGAGAGCCGCAAACATTTAGTTGAAGTGAATTGTGGATGATCATCACTGATATTAGAAAATCAAAACTTCTGTTCTTCGTCTTTGCCATATGAGTTCAGAAAAAAATGTATTTCAATATTAAGATCACATAACAAAGAATAGAGAAGAATACAATAAAATCGGTAACGATGTTCTTCCTTTCACGTAAATACCAAGTGTTAGAATATATGAGACACTTTGTGATGAACAGCGGTATTCATCTGTGTAGTTTTATTCATTCATTGATTCATTCACTCGCCAATACATCTATTCATGCATTCATGCATTCATCAATTCATAAACTCATTCTCTTATTCATTTCTGTAGACGGTATGGTGGGTGAGTAACTGTTCTGGGGAAAAAATTGAGGCACACTTTTCATGATCACTATGGATACACGTACCACTCAA
Source organism: Apostichopus japonicus (assembly GCF_037975245.1). Classification (NCBI taxonomy): domain Eukaryota; kingdom Metazoa; phylum Echinodermata; class Holothuroidea; order Aspidochirotida; family Stichopodidae; genus Apostichopus; species Apostichopus japonicus. The sequence continues at coordinate 8,370,264 of NC_092579.1, forward strand.
CCCCAATTTGCCCCTGCCCTATCTCCCAGATATCTGCCCTATATACCCTGCCCTACCCTATCTCCCAGACCCGTACGGAGGATTTTGTACGGGTGTGTTTTCTGGTAAACGTAACCCCGTACGTATTGGTTCCCCTCCAGTTCTCGTGCATGCGGTGCTGCCCCCTCCCTCCCTCCCCCCACCGCCATTTAATTCAACGCCTCTACTCTCTGTCTCAGTTTCAGTTTCTCCAATCAGAAGATCATTTAACCTGGTACATGATGAACAAACACTGCAGCTTCCAACCCCAAAATCAATGGTACGGAGAATCTGATGTAACCGCGTCATCGTATGAAAAACTTCTAGGCTCGTACAGTGAAAACACGGGAAGAGCAAGCCTGCCCCCTTGTCAGTGTTGTGAAAGTTACTGGTGGAACTACGATGGGGTACCAGAGAGATATGATGATAAAGAAAGAGGTAAGTGTCGCCATTATAGTTGACCCTGCATGGTACAATAGACCCTTGCAGCGTACAATAGACCCCCTGCAGCGTACGATAGACCCCCTGCAGGGTACAATATGAAAATTCAGTAACGAGGGTAAAGCTATTTGCTAAAATAATATGTTTGACGTGAAACAGCCGGTTTAAAAAGGCTTTGGATGGTATGGTATGGATTTGTGAGTTGTGGTGAGTTATGGTTGTGGGAGGGTGGGGGGGGGGGGGGGTTTGATCATTTTAAAATAGACATCGTATTATTTAATTCTTATAAAAGTGCCGGGACATATTTGCACAATTTAATAGAGTCTATCTCTTCGAGAAAAAGAAACTACAAATTGCAATATGGGTATTCTTTATAATCTCGCCACGTGTTACAGTACTTCTCACCGTATAATATATTCAATGTTATCAAACCCACCCAGTTATAGCGCCCCCCCCCCCTCCCCCCGCCCTCTTCCCGCCGGCATATTGATGTGAATAAGGGGAATACTTCCATCAGATTATAAAAGTACACATGCTGACCACTCCTTCCTGTTCATGTATCGATCATATTTAATATAAACATACGAAAAAACATTATTCTCTTACAATATGTTAAAATGAAATATTCGATGTCTTCGAAATATTTTGAATTCTGCAACTACTTTCTATCCGTTATTTTCATCTTTGGCTCAGCGACTGGCTGATATCACATCATGTGACTATTTCTGACGATCTGTTATTTTTTTTTTCAATAATGGATTATGTATATAGACTTTATTAGCACACGTGCACGAATCCATGTGTAGTAAAACTATACGTCATTGGAGGGTAAAGAGAGGGAAGCGGCTGCTGTTGCCATAGGTAAGAAATCAGACTTGATTGTAGTCGAGCTAACGAACTAAAATTGCTATGGTGATTTTGGCAGTATATGAACTATTTAAAATTATGATCAGCTCAAAGAGATGATTCACGACAGTTTATAATGTACGATTATTTTTCTTTCAACAAAATTAAAAAATAATTAACGATTAACTAGCTATACGATATATTTTGTTGTTGTTCTTTGTATTTCAGGTATATCTGCTTGGAATCATCCAGGGAGTTGGTTTCTATCTACAACGATCGTATTTGGAGCCATTTCGGTGTTGATTTACGATTTCTGTTACTACGTCCATGCCATTGATATTTCACGCCACGTTCTTCATATTTTATCGTACAGCACATTTTTACTGATACTGCTTCAGTTTCCTGCTTTTAACTTTCTTTCTAAAGTAATGAGTGCCGCTTTCCAACAAAACCTAGCATGCTCATCGTGGACAATGGTCTTTAACGCACGGTACATCACTAAACGGCTTCAGTTTATTGGATTTGCACAGAAAGGTCAGTGTGTATAAGAGATCCTCGAATAGCTTTCAAAAGTGAATGCTTTATAGACTTAATAGCTAATGAATGCGATCGAAACTGATATATATTTACGTTAGGAACGTTATAATAAACATATCTAGTCAGAAAGTTCCTTCAACGTTTAGTGACGATCGCACCGAGAGCTTGGCGATTTTTTTTTGTGCCTAAGTTCTAAAGTTCTAAACCGAATCGTGGCACAAAAAAAGGAGACTTAATTATTTTGACCAACATTAGAATATTGATAAGATACTAAGGGGGTAAAGTACGGGGAGTGGGGGTGGAGGGATACGTATACAATGAATCCTACCAAATTTCCTAAGATATTTAGGATGTGTAAGCGGACATAATTACCAATAAAGAAACGGACAGTTTCCTCTGAAGGAAAGAAATAGTGACATCCATGAATGAGGACAATATGGTGTAAAATATACGACCATTGTCTTTCTCTATCCTTTGTATTTCGAATTATGGATAATATCAGTATCATACATTTTCTGTGATATATATATTCGACGGATGCGTCGATGGGGAAATGACGTCAGCAGGAACTTGATGACAGGTTTACACTGTATCGTTCAATGTTATATTAGAATCTAATAATTATAACACCGATCTAATAACGTTTTTTGGTTCCTTGCTTTTTGCAAAGCAAGGAACCTATGCGTTCAACTTGGCGTGTGTGTGTGTGTATGTGTGTGTGTGTGTGTGTGTGTGTGTATGTGACGCTTGGCTTGTGTACACGATATCTCAATAAGGAAATGATGTATCATGATCAAACTTGTTGGGTGGATAGCCCATAGTAAGAGGAAGATCCCTATTGTTTTTGGTGCCCGCAAAGGTCACCAAAGGTCAGTTAGATGCCAAAAACCAATTTATTAAAAACAGCAATAACTCCCATTGACAGGGTCCGACATGGTTGATATTTTGGGTGTAGTTGTGAATGGGGTAAGGGATCGTTTCCAAACATAACGGTAATGTGATCGAAGGTCAACAAAGGTCAATTAATGATAAAAAACTAGTATTTTTGCGATAACTTGAGAACGAAATGTCCGTTAGGGTTGGGAGTTGCTTCAATGTTATCCAATTGTCGACCCGCATCTGGGTGACCCTTGACCTCAATTTGACCTCTGGTGACCTTTACGTGTTTTTGGGGATTTTTACAGTTTTGATGCTATTTTCAGATGTCAAAGGTACCTTCTGATCATAAATGTCAATAGGTTGACCCTGTGTGACCTTTATGTGCGAAGTTATATGGGGTCAAAGTTTTTCGGTCAGAGTTAGGATGGTTGTACAGACTTGTCGTATTGTTTTTTGGAATCAGGAGATTAAACTACATCTGAAACCAAGGTCAAAAGGTCAAAGGTCACAGTAGAAAAAATGTGCTTATTTTGGGAGGAAACGAGCAAAAAAGAAAATGTTTGGTTTTGATGCTAGATTTGGATATCAAAGGTACCTTCCGATCAAAAATGTCAATTGGTTGACACCCGTGTGACCTTCGTGTGCGAAGTTATACGAGGTCAAAGTTAATTTTCAGATATTTAATGCAACAACTCCCAGTTCCAAGGTGTGACATGGTTGATATTTTTGGACAAGTTGCAAATGGTATAGGGGAATATTTTCAAACTTAACTGTCATGTGATCCGAGGTCACCAAAGGTCAATTAATGTTAAAAAACTAGTATTTTGGGGGTAGAAAATGGGCTAAGAAAAAAATGTTTGAATTTGTATAGTTTGATGCTCTATTTAGGTCTCATCAATCAAAAATGTCAATAAGTTGACCCAAGGTGACCTTTGTATGTTAAGTAATATGAGGTCAAAGTTAATTTTCAGACATTTAGTGTAATAACTCCCAGTACCAAGGTGTTACACAGTTGATATTTTGAGACAAGTTGCAACTGGTAAAGGGGAATATTTTCAAACTTAACGGTCATGTGATCCGAGGTCACCAAAGGTCAATTAATGATAAAAAAAACTAGTATTTTTGCGATAACTTGAGAACAAATTGTCCGTTAGGGTTGGGAGTTGCTTCAATGTAATCCAATTGTCGACCCGCATCTGGGTGACCCTTGACCTCAATTTGACCTCTGGTGACCTTTTCGTGTTTTGTGGATTTTTACAGTTTCGATGCTATTTTCAGATGTCAAAGGTACCTTCTGATCATAAATGTCAATGGGTTGACCCCCGTGTGACCTTCGTGTGCGAAGTTATATGAGGTCAAAGTTAATTTTCAGACATTTAATGCAATATCTCCCAGTTGCAAGGTGTGACAAGGTTGATATTTTTGGAGTAGTTGCAAATGGTATAGGGGAATATTTTCAACATTAACAGTCATGTGATACAAGGTCACCAAAGGTCAATTAATGATAAAAAACTAGTATTTTTGCGATAACTTGAGAACAAATTGTCCGTTAGGGTTGGGAGTTGCTTCAATGTAATCCAATTGTCGACCCGCATCTGGGTGACCCTTGACCTCAATTTGACCTCTGGTGACCTTTTCATGTTTTGTGGATTTTTACAGTTTCGATGCTATTTTCAGATGTCAAAGGTACCTTCTGATCATAAATGTCAATGGGTTGACCCTTGTGTGACCTTCGTGTGCGAAGTTATATGAGGTCAAAGTTAATTTTCACACATTTAATGCAATAACTCCCAGTGCCAAGGTGTGACAAGGTTGATTTTTTTGGACAAGTTGCAAATGGTATAGGGGAATATTTTCAAGATTAACGGTCATGTGATCCAACGTCACCAAAAGTCAGCTAATGTTAAAAAAGTAGTATTTTGGGGGGAGAAAATGGGCAAAGAAAAAATGTTAGTATTTTTACAGTCATGCTCTATTTAGGTCTCACTGATCAAAAAAGGTCAATTGGTTGACCTCCCGGTGACCTTTGTGTGTGAAGTTATGTATACAAGTTCAAAGTTAATTTTTAGACATTTAATGCAATTAAATCTCAATGCCAAGGTGTGACATGGTTGATATTTTGGGACAAGTTGTGAATGGGGTGGTGGAACATTTTGAAACTTAAAGGTCATGTCATCTGAGGTCACCAATGTTATCATAACTGTTGACACGCTTGTAGGTCTCTTATATTTCTTACATTTTCGACGCCATATTGAGACCTCAAAAGTGCCTTTTCATCAAAAATCCGATCGCATTTTGTAATCACAAAAGTGTTGGCTATAGTGTTGGTTACTTCATGGGAACATGTAGGACCACAATTACTTGGACTATTTGAGCCCAATCTTGCTTGATAATATTATGTGTATTGTCATATACCCCAAGCAAGGAACCACAGTGCCCTTGGGCTCTTGTTTCTCTCTCTCTCTCAAACAGGTATCCCAGGCAAGGCTTTACTAACGGCCTGTTTCGTGTTACCTCCGATGGCAGCTGCGTATCGTGGATTTGTATACTTTCATTTTATGGGTTTCTTAACGACACATGCATTCATATCGGTTATTTGTTGCGGTGTGATCATGTTTCTGAGTGCCGTCTTCCAGTATGTAGTGTATCTGACTAGACTCTCCTTCCAACGGCAGTTTTATTTGATATCCAAATACATCGCGATACATGGAAGAGATATCGACTCTTGTCGACAAGTACTCGGCCACGCTATTCAAGACTTTAATTGTTTCCAACAATACATCGCGATATACTTGGTGTATTTCACAACCAATATGACGTTGGGAGTTACCACTGTTTGTGTGTGGGAGTATCTATCTAAGACGGCGCTTTGTGAGGACCACCCTGACAGTGAAGCCAAAAACATTAGTTTGCATGTGAATATACTCTGTTGGGCAAACATTTCAATCTCGTTTATACTGGTCATATGGTCAATCGAAAGCTTGGACGTCTCTTACGTCATCGATCAATTCCGAAGGTCACTCATTACCATGAAGACAAGTGCGAAAGCGGTAGAGAAAATCCTCGAATTTGTGGAAAGCTCAAGAGTAAGGCCAAGAATGGGAGTTACTACAACGATGGTATCATCGCTCATCAGTATGTTCGTGGCTTTGAAATTTGGACAGGAACAAAGCGTATGTAATTTTGAACAAATGCCGAATTGTACCAGCCATCATGGCGGTATAGGCTATAGTACCACACTTCAACCCTAAATGCGTATAATATTTATTTATTTTACAAAATTATCACAAAAATAATATATTATAGAGGTCTATGGGCGATACATATATACCTTGCATGCAGCCAACAAAATGAATCATATTCCTCAGTCGGATTTATGTGTAATATATTGAAGAAAAACTTTAATGATCAAATGTACATTATTCAAATAATATTCATAAATACATCAAAACATATCAACTCTGGTTTATCAACATTTTTTCTTAGCTTTTCTGTTGAGCTGCAATGGGTTGCAAAATCTCGGACAGCGAATTATACCACTATAGATACATATACAGGCCCGTATAGCCTGACCGGAACATAATTTTATTTATTGGGAAGCTCCTCAACGCCCGCACATCTCGCATCTGGCCTTCCCATTAAGATTCAGGTGACTACTTTAATCACTCGCTGGATTTTTGGAGTTTATTATACATTGGCGCAATATTACGATTTCAGCTACTTATAAAGACCTAAATGATAATTATGCATCATTTGACAACGTCCCCCCCCCCCCCTCTTCATAAGAGTCGGCTTCACAACATCAATGCGGTATATACCCCCTCCTTTATAAAATCCTTCAATTTTATGTGGCCCTTCCAAAAAGTTCACCACCTATCTTTATAAGTCGGGGGGAAATCAGTTTTTCCCACCTCCACCCACCTTTCGAAATCCTGTTCAAGCCTATGAAAAATTTTCCTACTCATAATATAAGGAAGGATTCCAGGAACAAAAGTCATTACAATGATATAGATTTAAAAAAAAAACATTTTGTGTGATTCTTTTTAGCATAATACAATCATAATAATATGATTTATGATATGTTTTGAGTTACAGAGGCAACGAACGGTCTCCACAATTATTAACGCTAATCACCCCGTTCGCCCGTAAGACCTACCAAATCAAAAAAAAATATTTATTTTCACATTAAAATGATTGATTTCGAACTCACATCTCGACCATCTTTCGCGAGTGAGCTTTGTTCCTGTGTCCATTAAAGAGGTTATGAAATGGAAAAAAAAATTCTTTCTCATCGTATTCTGTATACTCGTAGCTTTCCAATGATACCCAATTTGTGTCAAACGAAGCTTGCATCCTCGAGGAATAAACGATCAAAAATTTGAGGGTAATAAAAACTTTCGAAAAATTGTTGTATTTATGGTAATGCGGTGTGACGTCAGTCGAGGAACTCAGCTCACTTCCGAGACGTCTGAGAACACACAACATTGCACTGTTGCATGCAGCGCTCCGTAGTAATTAAGATTTGGTGTTTCATTTTTACGTAAATTTATCTCGTTACTGTTAAATATGCCGAGCCGATATATGATATCAGGTTGCTCCACCACAAGTCAATACAGATTTCTACTGCAAGCTTTTCCAAAAGATGACAGAAATCGAAGAATTTGAACACGACTCGCTCGAAACACTACACATACACAACGTTATGAGTGCCTGTAGGCCTATACTGTTGCCAAATTACTTGTTATGACCATAGCCTATAGGCCTCCTCGATACAGCAAATGACGATTTTTTTTGGTTACCTAATATTTTGCACAAAACTTAAAGCCAGTTGGTTTCAGAACAATCACTACTAGATCTGCAAGGTTTTTTTTTTTGTGCAGGTAAAACTGGCGTTGTGTTGTGATTTTGCGTAACAGTTGGATGATACAATTACACGGGCTAGTCTGTTATACAACGTCTATTAGGTCTAGACCCATGTTACCACTACTAGTACTATATGGTTGCACTTGCACTGTACAGAACGTCACATTTTCCTTGCACTGTAAGACACAACATTCTAGAAGCTTCGCTACGAAGTTAAGTAGCAGGATCATTGACATTCGAGATAATTTAAATCATATGAAGGTCTTAATAACGGTGGTTTTGTTTATGCTCAACCGACCAGTTTCGGTTCAGGGTCGTCCAACCGTTCTGCTCGGGAGGGTGACGGTGTCACAGTATGTTAGCACCAATCAAAATAGATCTTAAAGAAGGTTTGGGGTTTCAGCCAATCGCTGCCAAGCACCCCAAATCAAGATGTCTGCGCCCATTGATGTAAACAAAGTGCAAAGCGTATACGAGAAGAATGGCGACTTCCAGCCCGACTTCAAGCGTGTATAGTCAAGTTGAAGGAGCATAGAAATAGAGAAATGGCGAGCGGTCGATTCGGGCGCTTTGGAAGTGATGGAGAAGTCCGAATTTCGATATAGCCTACCTATAACTAGTAGTAGTAGGCATAGTATTAACTACTTTAGTTCTACTATAGTATAGTTAAGGCTTCATAATTGACGCACCCCCGTAATTGACGCACCTTCAATTATTTCTAGCAACGATACAGAAGGCCACTTAAACTTTTTGCAGTCAAGCAGAATTACATATTTCATGAGTTTGAATCCATTTCAGCTATTTGCTGACCAAATTGTGGTATTTTTTAAGCTTTTAACACCCTCCCCCCAGTTTTACACATTTTTTGGACATTTGGAAATCTTACTCCCGAAAAATAACCAAAATTACTTCAATATGATACCACTACTCCCTGGAACCTGACCTGTCTAAGCTTAGAGGTTCAGAGCATAGCAAACAGCATCCAAAGTTAATGGATACATACTTAGGCCTACACTACAGTTAGCTTATCGACGAATGTGTCAATTTAGGGGTATGAAAGAACTTGACACAGCAGACATATTGTGGTCAAATTCTTCTCAATTGTACGTTGCGTAGGCACAGAACAATAAATATTTTGAGATCATTACATTTCTGAGGGACTAAACATATGAAAAGTGCAGGCAGTTGAGTGATTTTGATTTTATGTTGACCGACATAGTCAATCCAATCCTTAAGTGCGTCAATTATGAGCCCACCATGCTACTACTACTAGTACTAGGCGTAACTGTATTTTAGGAATGTAACTGTGTTAGCCTTACTTAGGCCTGCAAACTGTACTGCCAGTGTCATGCACGGCAATTCACTCTGGTATTTTAATAATTATTAGTACCCTAGGGCCTAGGATCAATACTTAGCTTTGTACTGGTGGATCCAAGGGGAGGGGTGTCGTGCTTACCCAAAGGCGATTCACAATATGTCTAATGCCCCATTGTTTGTCCTTTGTACACTGTATAACAATGTGCAGCGTATTGTCTGCAATTTTGAAAAATATAATATTATTACCAAGTACTCACTCCACATGTTCTTCAGCACTAGGCTATACTGTACGTATTTCATGGACTTTTGTGGATGAAATTGGAAGCCCTCAGTTTGTAATGACTTTGTAAACTGCAGTGATTGAGATCCTTGTTTGGACAAAGTGTTGAGCTATTTTAATAAAATTATGACAGGTGATCAGCATGAGATCCAAGAGAACTTCATATGTCATTCAAAGGCATTGACTATCCAGTCTGGCCTTAATTTCAAACGATGGTTTACTGACAACAAACCCTGGCAGCAGATGTCAATGATCGTTAACATGCTGATAAAAAAGGATAGTACTGGCAGTAGAAGCACAACCAAAAACATTGGAAAGGAAAGTTAAGCTGCACTCAAAGACACACAAAATATTTTGCATGGTTCCATGACTGGTCTATGGAAGTTGCCATCATGATATTGTATGAACGGAGACTCGGGAGCAAAATGTTGTTGTTCCATATTTAATGGAGTGGCACCTGGTTAATGGAGATCAAGCACAGTGTATGTAAAATACTGGTGTAAGTCTGAGCAACTGGATATTCGAAAGACTCCCCCATATTGGAATGTAACTTTTA